>NC_056726.1:1255534917-1255832417 GCF_019279795.1 Protopterus annectens
GATACATATACACAAACACATCTATATATATATATATATATATATATATATATATATATACACATATATATAGATATATATGTAACTACACATACACACACACAGATATGTGTAAGAAGATTCATATGTAGAGGGTGCACAGCATATTGAACAGCCAGTATTCCTACAGTTCACACCTTTCCAAATGGACAGTGTATGAGTCAATCTTACAAAAGACAATTGTTGCCTGAAACATATACCAACAGAGAAGTCAAAGGATATGACACCACACACAGGTTTGCATACATAAGAAAGTTTTATTTGTGTACTATTACAGTTGTATATGCCATGTCATTAGGCTTATTATACTTTGAAATACATACTCACTGATTAATGCAACTCTCAAGCAGATCATTGTATGCAGTAATATGAAAGCATTACATATGTCGCTGTCCAGGCCAAGGCCTTCAACTAATACAACAGTAAAGACAGACTGGGTCACAGGATAACAATCAATCAACAGTAAGTAATGCAGATGTATAGTCCAGCAGCCTTTAATTACACTCTGTACTCAATCCCTTGGGGAAAAGACTTAAGTTGACACAGTGGGACGTATCTGTTACATAACAATGCATAACTGTAAACATCACAATCACATTGACAAACAGAACAGTCTGTATGGCAGTAAGCAGTAGGACAACAATGTTCCCAAGGTGAAATGTATGGTAATGTACAGCTATATACCTGAAGGTGGCTTACTACTGATATCTGATATCCCTCACATGTTGTAACAGCCTAGGTTATATATGGTGCATACCCCCCATAAACTGACTTACAGGGGCATTTAACACTGTTACATACACTGACCTCTGGACTGCAGAAGGGCACACATGTTTTGTGCAGGTGAAGCCCACATATATATATGGCCCCAGCCCCACAATATGTGTGGGGACCACAACAGCACTGAAATGATGGCAGGAATGGCAGCACAACATAATCACAGGCCACTATATAAGAATCCCTTACTGCATGTCATATGAACAAAGGTTGGTATGTAGGTGGAGGACAGAGGCCGGAACACAGGCCCATATGTGAAATAGTGTTGTCATACACTGAGTAAGTCGCTGGTGTTACAAGATAGTCTGCAACAAACCCTTAGTCAGGAATATGAAGTCAGAAACAGAAATGGATGTAGCCATGTAATGATAGCACTCAACACACACACTGCCAGTGACATATCTGACACAAGACCTGTGTGGTGGACAGACAAAACATAACAGGCACACCTCTGGCCATCATGTGGATAGGCCCACAGTTGAGAACTATGCAGACAGACTGCATTCAATGTTAAATGAGTATGTACACACAAAACCTGTAACTCTGGTGCTATACAATGCATGTAACAACACTACTCACACTTTGTCTATAGTTCTGGAACCTTATGTAGCTGGCCTGAGCCTACAAGTCCTCTTGTAAGAGGTATTGCTACATGCTGTCTGCAACACTGCTGCCCACAGACAGGAAGGATGTTCACCATACAGGAAAGGTAAAAGGACCATGCCCACATGGTGTAGGGATTTATAGTAGTGGGTTGCCATGACAGTGGTAATTGGAAGTACTACACAACATGCTGAATGCAGGTAGCAAGTGGAGGATACTGACTGGTGCAGAGGCCATCACCTGATCATGTGCATCATCTACAAAATCCATGCTGCAATCTGTTCAAAGCAGCTCAATCCATTTACTGGAGAGAGACCAAGATAGATAGAGAGAGAGAGAGAGAAAGCCAAAGGCAAAGTCAAAGCCAAAGCAAAAAAAACAAACAAAAAAAAAAACAAAAGAAAATACATCCAGCAAACTATCCAGAATGAACATCATTCCCATAACGGGTATGTGAAGTATATACACATGAAATTGAATGTAGTACTTGGTCCATAATAATGAGCTAGATGATGTGGAATGATTTATATGTGCCATCAGGTGTTGTTGTAATGATGTCCAGCTGAACAACTGCTATGGACAATAGCGTCTGTCCCTGTGGATAGTAGGCCATACACATCAACTGTGCAGATCAGCAGTGAATGACAAGATGTAAGCCATCATAGTGTGTGTTGTGTAACGGAAAACATGTATATTAGTGTGGCCAATAGCTGGTGGTGGAAGTAATAACATTATGATGGACATGTGGGTTCCAGAGCCCACCACTTGCAGGACACTCAAGTTAACATTTAATGTAGCATGCAGAAATGCCATAGGTGTGTAATAGGCTTACCTGCAATATGTCCCTATATATACCCCACTAATGTTAGGCTGTGTCCACATGTGGCACCTGTCGGTCTTGCAGCAAGGCAGAACAGTGCACAGTGCAGCTGTGCAAGAAGGAGAGTTAGAGAGTATGGACCTGATGTCTGAATACACCCTAGATATATATGTATATATGTATATGTATATATATATATATATATATATATATATATATATATATAGATATAGATAAGTGCCTAGAGGGGAGTTGTGGTATTGTATGAGGAATTTGGGAGTGGCAGAGAAGTATGTAAGAGTGGTACAGGATATGTACAAGGGTAGTGTGACAGTTGTGAGGTCTGTGGTGGGATTGACAGATGCATTTAAAGTGGAGGTGGGATTACATCAAGGATCAGCTCTGAGACCTTTCTTTTTTGCAATGGTGATCGACAGGCTGACTGACAAGATCAGACAGGAGTCCCTGTGGACTATGATGTTCGCAGATGACACTGTGATCTTTAGTGAGAGTAGCGAACAGGTGGAGGAGACCCTGGAGAGATGGAGATATGCTCTAGAGAGAAGAGGAATGAGATCAGCAGGAATGAGAGGGCAGATAGAGGAATGGTGAGGATGCAAGGAGTAGAGGTGGTGAAGGTGGATGAGTTTAAATACTTGGGATCAATAGTTCAGAGTAATGGTGAGTGTGGAAGAGAGGTGAAGAGGAGAGTACAGGCAGGATGGAGTGGGTGGAGAAGAATGTCAGGAGTGATTTGTGAGAGAAGAGTACTAGTAAGGGTGAAAGGGAAGGTCTACAAGAGGGTAGTGAGAACAGCTATGTTGTATGGGTTGGAGACAGTGGCATTGACAAAAAGGCATGAGTTAGAGCTGGATGTGGCAGAGTTAAAGATGTTAAGATTTGCACTGGGTGTGATGAGGGTGGACAGGATTAGGAATAAGTATATTAGAGGGTCAGCCCAGGTTGGAAGGTTTGTAGACAAAGACAGAGAGGCAAGATTATGTAGGTTTGGACATGTGCTGAGGAGGGATGCTGAGTATATTGGGAAAAAGATGCTAAGGATGAAGGTAACAGGTAACAGGAAAAGAGGAAGGCATACGATAAGGTTTGTGGATGTGGTGAGAGAGGACATGCAGGTGGTTGGTGTGACAGAGCAAGATGCAGAGGACAGGAAGAAATGGAAACAGATGATCCACTGTGGCAACCCCTAATGGGAACAGCTGAAATAAAAAGATGATGTATGTCTACAGATAAACAGACACCTATATATATTTATATATATATATATATATATATATATACATATATATATATATATATACATACAGATCTACTTCACATTGCCGAAATTTCATAATGCCGACTCCCATATGGCGGACACCATATGATCAACATTTGAAATGTCGACAATGGAAGTAGATGGTAAAAAAGAAAGAAAAAACTTTCTTTACACTGCTAGCAGGGGGGCTATGCCCCCCTGCACCCCCCACCCCCGTAACTTCTGTAGAGAGATGCCGGTTCCGCATTGTTGGAATTTCAAATGTCGATCATATGGTGTTGGCCATATGATTGTCAGCATTTTGAAATGTCGGCAATGTCAGGTTGACCCATATAAACATATATATATATATCTATATATATATATATATATATATATATATATATATATATATATATTTATATATATATTTACAGATATATATATATATACATACATATATATATATATATATATATATATATATATATATATATATATACACAACTCATAATATATATATATATATATATATATATATACACATATACACATCTATATATATATATATATATATATATATATATATATATATATATATATATATATTTATATATATATGTAGGGTCTATATCAGTTCAACGAAATAGCTCATCATCGAATACCACAACCTCGAACTTCTAACCATGAAATCTGCAAACATCGAAAGCTCAGAACAGCAATTTTTTTCCTGGGAAAAAATTCACTGATTTGAGAAACACATACATAACACAAGCACACCAGACAAACAGCAATCCACATGCATACACTTACAATCCTACATCTAACCCTACACTAAACTGTACATACAGTACTATTTATCCACTATCTTTAAACCAAACCCTAACCCTAAGGTCCATCACTATCGCACACTCACCTCACCCGTGCCCTAACCCTAACTCACATACCCCGCTCTAACCCTAAAGTCTATCACTATCACACACTCACCTCACCGTGCCCTAACCCTAACATCTGCACAATCGCACACTTACCTGAACCCAATCCATACAGTACTATTTATCCACTATCTTTAAACCAAACCCTAACCCTAAGGTCCATCACTATCGCACACTCACCTCACCCGTGCCTAACCTAACTCACATACCCGCTCTAACCCTAAAGTCTATCACTATCACACACTCACCTCACCGTGCCCTAACCCTAACATCTGCACAATCGCACACTTACCTGAACCCAATCCATACAGTACTATTTATCCACTATCTTTAAACCAAACCCTAACCCTAAGGTCCATCACTATCGCACACTCACCTCACCCGTGCCCTAACCCTAACTCACATACCCCGCTCTAACCCTAAAGTCTATCACTATCACACACTCACCTCACCGTGCCCTAACCCTAACATCTGCACAATCGCACACTTACCTGAACCCAATCCATACAGTACTATTTATCCACTATCTTTAAACCAAACCCTAACCCTAAGGTCCATCACTATCGCACACTCACCTCACCCGTGCCCTAACATCTGCACAATCGCACACTTACCTGAACCCAATCCGTAACTCTACACCACAGTGCTGAAAATAGCAAAGCTACAGAAGCAGACAACTAAATTCTTTCCCTAGGAAAAAAATTGGTTACCTGCAGCTTCGCTATTCTCAGCGTTCACTGTTTTCAGGTCAATATTAGACCATTCGAAGTATTAACACATTGTTGATCTAATACAGACCCTAATATAATATATATATATGTACACACACACACACACACACAAATGTATATAAATACATGTCCCCTAGTTTTGCATCATAGTACTGCATGCTATGTGTGAGGGAACATCACATATATCAACACACACACACACACACACACATATATATATATATATATATATATATATATATATATGTATATACAGCAGTAAATGTGTGCAAAATGGACTGTTATGTCACACGTGAACCCCTTGTTGGGACCACATTGTCCTTGTTTGTGAAGGTGGGATTGGGAATTTGAGGAAGGATAGCAGGTATATTTGTGGAGGTGGGTTGGGTTGGAAGATAGAAAAGACAGCCTACAAGGGTGGTATATGACACATGTGGTGGGTAAACACCCTGGTTTGGGAGTGTCATCTGCGATGTGGAATCCCCATGAGCCCCCATATAGAAACAATGGGAGCAAGGCCCCCACTCATTTTCACTCACAATATCAGCTTCATGGCCCTGAAGGTGCCTGGGCTGGATGCTGAACAGGAGGAGCATGTGGACCCTGTGAGTGTGTACTGAGGGCCTCAAGGTGCTGTAGCACATCCCCCAAGTATATGTGGAGCTCATTCTTCACCAGACCCTGGACCTGACCTCAGTTGACATTATCTTGTCTGTGTGTGCTCCCGGGGGGGGGGGTAACATCACCCCCTGAGGTGGTTACACCTGAAGGTAGTGCAGGACCAGTAGATGAGGAAGTCCCAGGGTGGGTCCCTCATGTGATGTGGCCTGGTAACATGGCCAGATGAGGCGAGAGAGGTGGTTCTGTTGGCAACTGTTCCCTAAACATGTTATAGAACATATGTGGGTAGTAATAGTCCACACATTAATGGATCATGTCCAGCAGCATGCACAGATATCCCCAATATCACAAAAGAACAGATGTGCAGAAATCAGATAGCAAACAGACCACATGCATATAAGGAACCATAGTGGCCCTTACAATGGCATGCAGGTGACATTGTCTTAACAGGCCAGCAATGATAGTGTCCCCACAGTGAACATGGCTAGAAACACATAGCACAAAGTGTGGTACAATATGATATATGTCCCAATTGTAGGTATTCTGCAGCCATACCTATTGAGTTGTGTGATCAGATTGTTGTGTCAGATATGGTGGGGAAGGAGACAGAGATGTGCATTAAGAACTATGGTAACCTTGCTGTATGAGATGCTCAGACCTGTTTCCATCTTTATGTCTTTCAGGCAAGATGTTGCTTGAGAGACTCCCTGTTTATACAGCCGATGAAAATGAGGTCATCTTCACACACCTGGTGCAGCACTACCAGGTGTTGTTCAGCAGAACAGCCCATGAGCAACAGGAGTGGACCACCCTGTAGAACGATCTTATCCACAGGGTAAATGATGTTGGCCTGCATAACCGCAGTTATGAGCAGGGCTGGCATCATTGCAATGATCTACTTCAGAATGCCCGTCAGTGTGCTGCTGCTGCAGTCAGGGGGGATCACCTCACAACGGGGGGAGTCATGCCATCCATCCCCCCGATACATGTTGAGAAGCTGCTTGCCACCCTTGGGGCACCTGCCTGCCCGCACACACAACAACTGGCGGAGAGTATAGTGGAGGTGGGTGCTACCCACACAATGGCAGAGGAGTATGCAGGTAAGGCTACAGGGCACATAAGCAGACCACTGTTGCATATCCATCCACATCTGTACAGGTAGATCATGCATATGTGAGATGACATATATATATAGTCTGTCACTGTGTAGTATTAATGAACAGATGTGCATAAGCTGTAGTATTGTGGGCTTGTACTGTTGATGTACTGTAATGCTGCACCCACCCTGTACCAATGCCACAGCTGTGGCTACTGACATCACATCTCTCACACACTTATGTATGTCCCTCTGGTATACCTCCAAGGCAGCAGCCTGTAGCTGATGAGTATGTTTTTTGTTTAGGCTTGCCAATACACCGGTCATGTTATGGCTATGGTATATTCTATGCACTCATTTAACACACCCACCCATAATGCATGCTGTATATGTTCACGTATTGCTGCTGTTAACTGCATTGCATCACAGTGGTGACCATGATGATGTATCTGAAGGGTATGAGAGACTCCTGCAATATAACTAACATCCTGCCATTGCAAAATGTGTCCACAGAGATGAACATAATGGTGGGACAAATGGCCTACAGTAGGGACATGTGTGAAACATCACCCTTATACAGTGCTACAACAGTGGATATACCAGTATTACAATGGTAACTGTTACAGATTTACACTACGGCATATCATAATACTGCGGTCCACAACCCTTACAAGTTACAATGTTGTCCCAACATCAGCAATGAGTGTGTAATATGGAATCATAGGTTAGGGCAGCAACTATGGGGAATACATTCTTTCACAAACACTGTAAGTATATGTGTGCACACACTCCAGATAAAATATAGTAGAAGCAGCTGTTGAGGTACTGACTGCATGCATTTGTCATGGAAATGCATCTTCCAGCAAGTACACATCCCCAGTGTCACACAACGTATCGGTCTGTTGTCCAAGACATTTGGCCATCAAATGTGCACACTTACCTGTAACAGAGGCAGCTATGGCTTGCACACATCTTATATGACATGACATGGTCCCCATACCCAACAGGTAGCACCCATGAACTGGACATGTAGCCATACCTCACCATTGCATATACCATGCCAAACAGTGCAGACAGTCATTTATGTGACAAGGATGTATGGGGCAGAAATGCTGTAGGAAATAAACAGATGGCCATCCAAGACAGATGATGACACATGTAGAAAACTGGTCATGTGAGCTGCCTAGTAACATGCCTTAAGACTGAGGGGGTTGCAGGAATGTATAGCATGTACTGGCTGTGCAGTATCTATGTCAGCAATTGCCTGGACTCTGCAAACATGTGGCCTATGGGTTAGGGTAATCAGATGTGGCAGTTGTACAACAGGAAACATCAGCCAGGCCTCTCTACAGGTGGCATATGCATAAGAGAAGAGGTCCCCAAAAAGCATGTGTTGCAGTGTGTACTGGTGTACCAAGTCCACGTTGGAAACCTATAGACAGTATCAATTAAGATACATGTGTTGCACAACCAATGCCTCACCCCACCTCAGGCCCAACATCCCCATCTGCCAGTGCCAGTGTACACCTGTATGTTTGCCATTCATTAGCTGGGACTAGGCTGTTACATGTGGTGTTCAGTGTTTGGGACACTGCAAACTAACACACAAGTGTAGGCCATAGTTGTCATGCATCTTCAAAAAGGCTGAAGTTGGGAGGGGGTGTCATCATGACACAACAGTGCACTGCAGCAGGGATCCAAAGGATGCTATGAATGGCTTTATCTGCACACAGTCAGGGTCAGGAACTGTGTCAGATGTAACCTTGACTCTACAGCAATAGTGATGGCAGTGTGTGAACTCCAAGGGATGTGCACATGAGTTGACCTTGCAATCATGCAGAGTTGGGGGACATGTGTAGGGCAGACTGACAATATACTGGCAAATGCAGATGGCACATGCTAGTATACCCCTTCCAGGAATAGTGACTGCTGTAATACTCATAACAGTAGGTGTAACAAACCATCATGATAAGGGCGTGTACACATATGCACCCATAAAGTGCATGCATCTCAATTAGTATCAGCACAACTAACACATCTATTGATTGTACAGGACATATGTCACATATCAGGCTCCTGTAATGTTAACACATGCAGTAATGTGGTGCCATGGCATATCAAGGAAGAGGGCATCATATTAATAAGGGTGTGTAGACTCCCCATAACCATGGTAAGGTTTGACGGTTGTCAGTGTAATAGTATCGTATTGGTCATACATGCACCGCTGATGATGACATCTGTAAATCAGACATCAGGTATTCACAAATTACATCTGTCCACATATCATCCCAGGTATGTGTCAGACAAACACATAAGGGCTGTGAGCATTAGAGCAGACATAACTAACACAGTAATACACATTCAGCAATGGTGTGTACACCTGTGAGGTATGGTGCACAGTACATGGCAGGGTGCTGAACAGGTGCACAGCAGTACTGTGTACATGGGTGCAGTGTTTTCCATGGGAAGGGGAAAATCATACTAACACAGCCCATGCATCACACACATGTATACTGTTGCTAGCATGGATTGACTATAGCTGCACTGCATGCTGTTGAGTACCATATGTTATGCATGTTGACAGATGGGTAATGGGAGGTCTGTGTGTACTATCTTTATGCACCTGTAAGTTTGTGTGTGGGGGTGGGGGTTATTTTGTCTGTAAGTGCAATCTGGTGGAGTGGAGGGGGTTTGATGCATGTAGGGTGTGTGTGTGTGTGTGTGTGTGTGTGTGTGTGTGTGTGTGTGTGTGTGTGTGTGTGTGTGTGTGTGTGTGTGTGTGTGTGTGTGTGTGTGTGTGTGTGTGTGTGTGTGTGGGTGTCCATGTATGCACATGTGTGATTGTGGGGTTGTTCATACATCAGTACTTCCCTTTGGAATCATGCAGTACATGGACATGGACTGACACATGAGACACCAGAAGTACTTGTTTGATATGCAGTCCCAGGACAGATGATAGTATAATAAGGTCTGCAGCATGGAACATGCATTGGGAGGGAAACTAGACACCAGGTGTACTGTTAAAATTGCAATCAGCAGAAAGGTGAAAGGCTACCCACGTATGCAGCACTACAGATGCATTGGCAAATTAATAGGTAACATCAGTGAGTGTATCCAAGTAATACTGTTTTCCACATAATAAGTCGATTGAGCAACAGATCTTGCATCTACTGAACTATAGTTATGCATGACATTCCAGTGTTTGACATTATTGAGTGACCGTAGTAGCCCCTAACATATGGGGGCCATGCTCATAATGTCTGGACATGCCCAGGTTGAACACTGGATGACAGCAGTGAGTCCTTGTAAAACCTACTCCAATCAAGTCAAAGAGGTAATGGAGTAACAGGTCATGTTTTGTGATCACTTGTCTAGGCAATTAGAAGAATGATACATTAATGATTGGCATCAATGAGTGTAAGTTTCCAAGTGTGATGCAGGATGGGGAACGTATGTGACTAAACTTGGGATAGTCTGTAAACTCAGGGACAGGTAGGTATTATGGTGGAAGATGATGGTGTGTGTGTGTGTGTGTGTGTGTGTGTGTGTGTGTGTGTGTGTGTGTGTGTGTGTGTGTGTGTGTGTGTGTGTGTGTGTGTACTGTTAAGCAATGATGTACAGGTCTTAAAGTGCATTTCTTGTTTTCCCTTCACAGGTGGCGAGGTGGGTCAGGGTCCCTCTGGCATGCAAGCTGATGTTGGTGTCCATACAGACACTGAAAATGATGTCTGGCATGCAAGCTGATGTTGGTGTCCATACAGACACTGAAAATGATGATAGGTGTCTTGAGGCACAGGCGGGTTTTTCAGAAGCCAAAACTGCACCATCGTTTGACATCCCCCTGTTATCCACCCCATCCCCGCACACAGTCACAGTGCCTATACATACCCCATCACCAGTGGCCATAGCAGAGGGACAGTTGGTGGTCAGTGGCACTGCACATGACTGTGTGTTATCTATGGCTGCTGTGTCTGGACACAGCAGACAAAGCCATATGTCCTTCAGGGTATCACATAAGCAGATGCACTGGGGTGCTCGTGGGAGGGCCGCTGATCATCATGACCCTAGAAGGAGTGTCATATCTGGTACCACCAGATGCATGTTTTAGGCTGTTTTGGAGGTGCAGGCATGTATAGAACTGTACACCAGACAGGGTCTGAGGCTGCAGAGGGCTGCTTTTTCATCTGTAAGTGACAACATTCGTGAGCTTGCAGGTGCTCTCTGTGATTATACAGAGGTCATGGATAGACAGTTGGGTGAGATGGTGGGCCTCATTGACCATGGATTGTCTGTGCTAGAGAATGTGGTGGGAGTGGTGCAATGGCCACATGGATGTAGGCCAGCAACACCAACATCTGGCGGTCGACGTGGATGTGCAAGGACACCAAGCCACTCCTGTAGTGGCAGAACCAGCCCCAGCACTGCAGGGGGGTACTGTCCACACCACAGCAGGCCATGTGCACGTGGCCCTGGCCAGGCTCAGGAGGGACCTGGTTCCAGCGGACATATGTCATCATCAGGGGAGAGTAGTGTATCAAGGCTTATACCTGAATGTGCCCGTGGAACCCCTGGCAGGCACAGTTCTCATGTCCAAGGCCAGAGGCAGTGAACTGCACACCCTTCCAAGTATGGTCTGCAGCTGTGCAAGAAACACCTGTATAGGGAAGCCACATGGTAGCACTGAGTGCATGCATACCCATACACAACACAAACACAACAAGGGCAACTCCATACCTACATACACTACATCACCACACCCATATCAGTAACTTACACCCCTCCCTCACACACATGGTGTCAAACGTATGGCCCACCCTAGGTCTCTAGCAAACCAACAGCACACCCTCTGCATATGATGATACCTGTACCACATCCCTATCATCCATAACATCGATGCAGGGACAGGCTTATATGGTTTTGATGCACACAGTGACTGTACTACAGTGTACCAATGTACTGCTGTGTAACATGTTGTCAGCAGTAATGTTTAATGCTTACATGTCAGGTAGTGTAGCTGTACAGCCATGATGCATTATAGCTGTTAGTAACACAGAGTGATTGTGGTATCCATAATGTTATCCATTTGTGTTGTAGGTGTACATGTGTCAGCAGGAGAATGGTCTGCTTTCAGATCTCACAAGGCGTATGGCACTGTGGTGACACCATGGCTGTGCCATATCCTGGGTACAGTTGAACACATGTCATAGGTCTGTATAACAGTTACGCCCTGTGCCACATGGACAGGTGACCCTCCCTGGGACATGTATATTCAGCAACCTGAAGTAGATCCCTCCACATACATGCACACTCTTACTTGACAACCCTGGGACTAGACCCCTAGCTAGGTATGTAGTGCTACTGATGTGTGTGGCTTTAATTGCACACACCACACAGCGTTTAGGGTGAGGCGTGTTCCAGGTTACATGTTACATGCAGAGCATCCCCAGGCCTGTACAGTATGGTAATGGGGAATGTAATGGTTGTATCTGGACAATACATAGTGTGACATATCATCATATACACATTAACAAACTCATAACAGTCAGACACACATCCGAGAGACCTGGGCCTATCAGTTCTAACTAACTTGTCAGTGTGACCAATGTGTTACAGGTAGGCTGCATATAGCACATGAATAACTGGGCTGGATAGTGTTATCAGTTAACTGTATGGTTGGTGGTGACAGTGGTCACCATACAGTGGTACATGCGACATGTACCAGGGGTACCATGGTGTAATAACAGTATACCCAGCACCCACATCCCACTGTGGAGATTGTATGCACTGGAACCCATGATGACACTCTGACATACCCACCATCCCACTTTGACCAGGACTGCAATACAACCCCTTGTCCATCCCAAGAGTGCTACTACAGGGATATGCATCTAATGCACATGCCACAGTACGGTGATGCATTGTCATGCCTCTCCTGTAGGCCGCAACATCACTATCCCTAATACTGTGTGGCAATGCATATTGTAATAGGAGTATGTAGCCTTGGAAGGCTGTACCCTACATATATACACACATGCACACATACACACACTTGCCAGAACTCAGTGGGTATCCCATGCCTATCAACCCATTTGTACAACAGTGTTGTGCTGATACTGCAAGGCTCAGGTAGTCCTTAGGGAGAGGAGCATAACAAGGCACATGTAATGTCCGTTACAGCAGCAGCCACATCTAACTATGTCAATGGGTGTTGCGGTGGGTGTGAAGGGCCTCAGGGTATTCCCAACTGCAGTTGTACTAACACACAGACACTGATATCCTCAGTAATGCACTCATACACATTTATTAGTACTGGGGTGCATCACTGCAGGTATTCATAGGTGTGTACCTGCCTATTGTCCATGGAGAATGGGAAGTGTAGGGGATGTGTGTACAGTGGCATCATGCCAACTGCATTGTGCCAGCAGGCAATATATCTACAGACACCAATGTGGTGACTCTCAGGGTGAAAGTGACATGCATCAACCAATCCCCTGGGTGCCTCCTGCAAATGGCCGGTGAGGTGCTCCAGTTGACATGTATGCAACATATATTACAGAACATGGTTAGGGTCTGCTTGGAGACCTGTACTCAAGCATGTTCTGTTGACTGTGGTAGTGTAGTGGAGGTATCCGGGGCATGTGTTGCATACAGGGTGTTGTGTCCTATCTGTGCCAGTTATAACACAGCTGGGCAGACATGTCAGTGTCAGTCAAGCGTAAGTTGTCTCTATGTATCCAAGCTGGTAAGCGAAGCCTACACTGTGTAAGCAACCGTACATTTAACCACACCTTAGTACCGCTTAGCTTTGCGCAAACTCATGCAAATGCACTCAAAGCTGCTCAAAACTGCTTTAACCACTCTGTATCCAACAGCCCTTGTTCTGCCCAGCAATAAAATAAACAGACCTTGCTGGTCTTGAACCCAGGACCCTGTACACTATAGTCACAGCAGTTAACCACTACACCACAACAGCTGTGAAGACAGTTGTTTTTCCAACACATCTGTCAGTGGACATATTGAATTGTATTGAACAATTGCTGTGTCTTCTACAATTGTATGGTACATGTTAATGATATTACTGATGCATCACATATCTAAATATACACATATCAGATACATACGGTGTGATACATCTGGGAAGGTAAACGCAACAGTAATGTTTACACATAACAAGGATATGGATATATACATATACATATGTAGATATATGTCTACATGTACATACACATATATATTCATATATATGTACTTAACACATCTGTATAGTGCATAATATATATGGCCATTTATAGATCTATCTCTATATGTATGTATATATATATATATATATATATATATATATATATATATATATATAATGCACATCATATATGTACATATATATCTATTTATGTCGCTATATATGTAGATATCTATAATTATATGTGCACATATAGCTATATATTTGTAAATGTGTAGACATATATAGATGTATATATATATATATATATATATATATATATATATATATATATATATATATATATATATACACATATACATATAGATTTACCACATGACCAGAACATAGAGTGGAGTCATACCTCAGCACCAATAGTCTCAACCTCTTAGTGCAAGGGGATGTCATGTATGTATAGCAGGTATATATGTAGACTCTTGCTACTGTAACAGGAGTTGTCTTAACAGACATGTTGTGTGTGGGAGGTCATATCTGCTATTGACATGTACGCCATCAGTTACTGGCAGACATCCTAAGGACATCATAGTACAGTACCACTGACAGCACAATAATGATCCTGTGGACTACAGCAGAGATATGACCAATATATGTGGACAGTCAGGTGCACTCTGGTCAGTCCAGAGATATACACAGATCCCCTTCATGCAAGACATGTGGACCAAGCCTGACAATGTGGATGTCAACAGCCATGTACATGGGTATATTTACATAAAGACTGGACTACATATGCCCACACAGTTTAAGCATTCACACACTCCTGTCTGTCCTGACACATAATAACCAGTGGTGCAGAGGTCACATGGCCACATACTACCCAGTAGTTAGTGACATACATCTGTACAGCATACCACAGCTTTGTCAGAGATACACAACAGTTATGGTCACCCGACAGCAGTACATCTTGCAAATATCTGGAGCTAACATCACACTGGGTAATTACACTAAGCTGCTAGGCATGTAACAAAGCACTGTGTAAACTACAGGCAGACTGCCACAATACTGGCCTACATTTTGTATGGGGGATTACACATGTACCTGCAAATGTAGCAGGCTCTGCAGGCATGTCACAGCACAGAGTAACAGACACCTGTGTAAAAGTGCATACCCACAACCAATGTGAATACAGCCATAGCCACATATGGTACACAAGCTTAATATTACACTATATGGACTGTCTGATCAACACCATCCTCATATGTGCCACTCACACACTAACCCTACATATACTGGATCACGACACAGTGTTGTCCAATGCCAGTCTGTGGTATGGGACACGTATGTGTTTGGCCCTACAAACATGTGAGCCAGTAGGGTACCTTACACTGGAGCAGCATGTAACATCAGATAGAACAGGACCAAGAACAATGACATCTACCATAGTCTGTACACAGGCCAAGGTATGTATTCGCAATACACACACTGTCAACAATCACCATAAGTGCACAGACCCCACTAGTGTACACACAACCACAGAATGGCCAGGTTATGTCCTCAGAAATTACCTCTACTATACATAACATGTCTAGCAGTCTGATATCTGACTGGCTTGTTCTCGGGTATGATATCAATACATAATGGTGTACTGAACCTATGCATTTCTTACTGCTTGACATATATACAAAGATTGACAGACCTGTGGCTGGAGCCACAAACACTGGGTCAATATTGGCATTTTGCTCTGATACCCTTATACATTTACTGTTGTAACAGGGTTTGTTGTGACATATGTCCTGTGAGGGATATGAAGTCAGTAACTCTCATGGCTGTCACCATGTACTGACTGCAATCCTCAAGCTATACTTCTGCATTTCTAAGATAGGTGAACTGTGAGTAACACAAGACACATAATACTCCAAACACTAGCCAGTCTGCAGATAACCCTACATGTGGGTGTTTCCTCAAACACATAGCACTGTCATGACAGGTATTAAATCATGTAGACCAGCCATATCCACACAAACCCTGTTAAATCAACATTACTCCAACACTTAGATTCTCTAGTCATGTCTGGGATATCCTTCCTGTTTGTTGGCCTGTCTGCACAGTGCATGTTGTTAAAGATATATCCCACTACCATCTGTGATGCTGTTTGCCAAACACCGACATGAAGTCCTGCTTACAGTGAATGAAAAACACCCGCATGATGTTCCTAGTTATAGGAGTGTGTTTCCATGCAATTGGCTATGGGAATGTTACCACAGCTGTCCCACATGTAATCAGCTAGTGGGGGAATGCAATTCGTGCAGAGACCATCAGCTGATCATGAGCATCCCTTACAAAACACAAGCTGCTGCCTAAGCACCGCAGGTGTACTTCTCCACATCCACCAGAGAGGGAGTGAGAGAGACAGAGACAATGTAAGACAGGGAGGGGGTGGGAGAGTAAAACCTAAGCATGTTTGTGTCACACGCTTACCAGTACGGGGTTTCAATCTCCTGCCTGAATATGTATTGCTATCACATGTCTATGCAGTTATTACATGCCCCACAGAGCTTATATGTTGGGGAGCTGTCCAAAGGTATATTTGATGGTGAATGACATCCGCAACAGTGATAAAGGAGGGATAAGGTAGGTGTAGTACATGTACCTGTCCACATGAACAGGTGTCAAGGTTGACACAGCCACAGTCTCTCAGGGACTCACACACACATTATCACAGTTGGCAGGGTCAGGCTTAGACTTCCTAACTAGCTAGTTTGCCAAAATATAGTATAATGCAGGTATCACATGCACCACAGGTGTTATCAGGATGATATATGGGCAAAGGGTATGCCAGGGTGTCTGACAACAGAAGGCATGCTTCAGTAGCTAATGGGAGGTGTAGTGAGTGTGAATGGTGTCCAAATCATTATACTCCACATACACACAGACACAGGTTGTCAGTACTGACATGCATGGGTGCATTGCTTCACATGTGTGTAGTAGTTGATTGTGCCAGAAGGCTGTGCAAGGCTAGGTAAAGGGTATACCTTGGCATCAGGCCACATGACAATGGTCTGCTGTGTGGCTCAGGGGTGTAGTGTCTTGAATGGCCCACACAGATGGGTATTGTATTCACCATCCAGTCATCTGGGTTACTATTGTGGGTGGCCAGTGCTGTGCAATGCTTGCCATATATGTGTTCTATAGTCCATGACATGGACGGTGTATGGGATGTGCACACATCCCACATGCATGTTCTGTGATATGTGGAAGTGTACCTGGGGGGTCTGGCCCATGTTGTGTACACAAATTGTTATCATCAGATGTGCCATTCCTGGACTCATGTGGTGACAACTGACAATGGACACCAGGTTGATCCTGCACCTACATTGACAGCATGATACAGGTATTCCCTGGTGTCAGTGGCATCTGTCCATAAAGGGCATGCGTATAAGGCATGGTATGTCCTTTGTGGATTATATTTACTGGCTCTACAGTTGTTGCAGGCGTCCAGTGGAGAACATAGTGAAGGAGCACTGTATGCAGTTATGTGCCTAGTGTAGGGATGGGAAAGGGTGCCATGCCCTCTGTAGTCCACTGCAATCACACCATGGTTACTATCTGTGGGCAATATGCAGGGAACTACCAGCATAATGGTTGTTGACTAGCCAAGTGTGTTTGTGTATGAGACATGGGTTGAGGGTGTTCGCTGGGTAATACAAGGGTTACCTATACTGTTCACCAGGCCTTGATGTCACATGTAGGGGTATGGGTTGTCTACCCCAGCCTCTCTGCTGTTTGACATCTGTTATCCTTGTAAGGTGGACATTGTGACATATAATAGGCCCACCATATAAGAAATTTGCAAAACCCAATCCACAAGGAGTGCAGTTGTGACACACTCACTGCCACCTCCACACAAGATATGAATGACAAACACACACTAAGTCTCCCAGTTGCCATGTCTGGGTTAGAACTCCTACCTAACTAGTACATCATATACAGCATTATGCAGCTATAGCACACGCCATGGAGATTACTGGATATTCCTTTCCCAAAGGTGTATTTCAAAGTGAATAACATCAGCAGGCCTACCAAAGAAGGGCAATGGAGTTGTAGTGACTGTAAATGGCCTCAGAAGCATTGCTGCCTGCACAGGCAAACAAACGCACACACTTCTACACTTGCCATGGCTGGGAATAGAACTCCTACCTAAGTAGCATATCACACTACAGCATTACACAGTTATAGGATGTGCCACAGTGATTACTGAGTTACTCCTTCCCCAAAAGAATATTTCAAAGTGAATGACATCAGCAGGCTTGCCAAAGTAGGGCAATAGATGTTGCAGTGACTGTAAATGGCCTCAAAAGCATTGCTCCCTACACAGACAGACAAACACACACACTTCTACACTTGCCATGTTTGGGAATAGAACTCCTACCTACCTAATACATCACACTACAGCATTACGCAGTTATTGCTTGTGCCATGGAGATTACTGAGCTACTCATTTCCCAAAGGTGTATTTCAAAGTGAATTACATCAGCAGGCCTGTCAAAGAAGGGCAATGGAGGTTGTAGCGACTGTGAATGGCCTCAAAAGCATTTTTCTTTACACAGACAGACAAACACGCACACCTTTACACTTGCCATGTCTGGGAATAGAACTACTACCTAGCTAGTATATCACAATACAGCATTATGCAGTTATAGGATATGTCACATAGATTACTGAGCTACTCCTTCCCCAAAGATGTATTTCAAAGTGAATGACATCAGCAACCTTGCAAAGGTTGGGCAATGGAACGTGTAGTTCATAGGTTCATAGGTTCATATGTTGATTCTAGGCTATTGGCCCTAGAGCCTATACATGCCTAGACATGACAATTCCCTGGCTATGACTTCCCACAATATTTACTTCCCTGCATCCCTGTCTAGCAAGTCAGCTGACATGATCCCTGGGGTCAATTTCCTATCTCCCATCCAATCATCTAGGTTCCTTTTGAAGAGGGCCAAAGAGGCACTCTGCTTGACATGTATGGGCAGTCTATTCCAGAGTCTGGGGAGGCTCTGGGTCAGGAACACATCCCTCCAGCATGTATTGTTCATTGTGATAAGATTTGGATCCCTGGTGCATTTGGCTGTGAGGGTTTGGAATTCTTTAAGTGTAGCATATCCAACAGCTGTGGGTTTGACATGGCATGATATGTTAGGCAGAGATTGCCTCTGAGAACACACTACATGACAGAGTATAGCTGGATGATGTTCAGATGGTCAGCATAGGGCATCTTATTTAGGCCTGTGATTCATTTTGTGAGGTATGTCTGCAGCCTCTGTGGTTGTTGCAGATGTCTTGTGAGGTACATAAGTAATGGGCCATTGTAGTCTGTACTAGGTCTACTGAGAGATGGCTACAGTGGGACAATGACCTCCTTTTCCTGGAGGTAAAGCCCTTAGTGGGAGGTGTGCCACATAGGTGGGTTTCCTGACTGTTGTGGCAATGTGGTTATCAAGGGTGAGACCACTGTCCACCTGTGTCCCTTAGAGTGTTATCACACTTTAGGTGTTTAATGTACTGGCACCTATGTGGTACTTCACCTTGGTGAGGTCCAGATAGGCTATGTGAACCACCTTACCCTTGTCTACAGCTCTGGAGATGGATTCACAGTTGTCATTCAGGTTGGGGTGCCATGATCTGCCCTTCACAAACCCAACTTGGTTAGGGTCTAGTGTTTGCAGGTTGCCAATGTCTTTGTTTTAATTTCCACGATAATACATTCCATGGCCTTGCAGTTCAGGTATGTCATTCTGCTGGGGTTGTAGTTCCCAGGATGCAAGGTGGATCCCCCCTTGTGGACTGGGATAACTGCAGCTGTGCACCACACAGTGGGCATGAAGTCTGAGGTGTGGCTATGATTAGACATGGCATGAGGTGGCAGTTCAGTTTGTAGCTCATGTAGTACATAGCCCGAGATGTTGACTGGTCCCATGGCTGCTGTTGTCATAGCTCAGAAGAGTGTGCTTTTTACCTGTGTGGCCATTATTACCGGAATATGACAATCTTTTCATGCTGAGATGGGCCATTTGGGAGTTGGGAGGGGGGTGCATTTGGCACATAATCGATCTGCCAGGATATTGGCAATATCCCTTGGAGCAGTATATTTAATACCATCCTGTTGAAGCTCAGAGCAGTTCTGAGCATTGCCATTTAGATTCCTCACATAGCTATGGAACGGCTTGCAGATGTCTTTGACATCTTTGGATATATTATGTTCATAAGTAGCTTTGGTGGATGTTATGAGGGATCTTTGCCTCTTACTGTAGCTGGGAAGGGAGTATTTTGCATCCTGGAAATTTCCCCGTTTCTGCAACAGTTTCCTCCTTTTGTAGTACAGTATGTTTATGGCAGAGGGCCACCACAGTGGCTTCCTTTTCTTGGTAGGGGAGTGCCTTGGTTCTATATTGGATGGCACAATTCATGCTCGAGTGGATGTGCTTATACAGTGCCTTCGTATACAATTCAGCAGTCGTCCTTTCAGTTCCCATCTGCATGGGTGTCATGACGTTAAGTCATGTCTGACATGTATAGCATGACATTGGCTTTGCCTTTGGAGATGTGTGTTATGGAGGTTTCCTTACTGGGGTGTAGGAAAGGGATGTTGATGTTAAGGGTGATTGGCTCATGGGCAGGCATGACCGCCGATGGAGTGACCATAGGTGTGGAGCACTGATTTCCCATTTTGGTATTGACCAGATCTAGGATATTTGAACCCCAGGTGGCAGTATAGGTTACTTGATCCAGGGCATTTGGAATTATGACTTCCAAGAACCATTGGGCACATGTATTGGTACACAAGTAGTTTTCCCAGTTAATGGCAAGGTAGTGTAAGTCACCCAGTATTAGGGTGTTTGCTTGTATCATAATATTTCACAGTATATTTCAAAAGCTGTAATAGATATCATGGGTCATGGTGGGGGATCTGCAGCAAGCTATACAATTTGGAATGCAGTCTAACCTACTGTTTGTTGCACTGGAGGTATTTCAGACACATTCTGTTGGACAAGTAGCCTGGTGATGAGAATATCCTTGGTGAATGTGGACACTCCTCCACCTTTACTGTTTTGGTCTTGGTTTGGTGGCCAACAGGTGTGGTGAGAGCTATACCTGGTATTGCAGGGGTGCTCTCTGGAGCATTGGATCAGGTCTTTGTTACTGCACAGTTATCAATGTTCTCCATTTTTAGGTGTGCGTAGTGACTGTGAATGGCCAAAAAAAATGATCCCTACACACACAGAGTTTCACAGTTTTCATGTCTGAGAACAGAACTCTTACCTATCTAGTTTATTACTCTACATCATTATACAGTTATAGGATGCACTACATATATTACCAAGCTACCCCTTCCCCAAAGGTGTATTTCAAAGTGAATGACATCAACAGCCCTACCAAAGTAGGGCATTTGAGATTGTAGTGAGTGTGACTGGCCTAAAAAGCAGTAATCCCTACACAGACAAACACACACACAGTTGCCACATCTGGGATTAGAACTCCTACCTGACAAGTACATCACACTATAGCATTACACAGTTATAGGACGTGCCAATGAGATTACTGGGCTATTACTTTCCCAAAGGTGTATTTCAAGGTGAAGACATCAGCAGGCTTGCCATAGTAGGGCAATGGGGAGTGCAGTGTGGGTACATGGGCCATAACCCATTCATCTAGAGGCAGACGCACAACACTCAGGCACACACAGGTTTATATTCCACAGGTACATGTATACTGCTAGATGACTACTGACTTGTACAGTCATGTTACACAGTTAGAACAAGCACTGCAGACACTATAGTGCTGAGGGATACCAGAGGCAAATGTCTACGGCGATTGACATTTGCACATCATGTGGTTTTAGCCAATTGAATGTATGCTGGGTGGGAAAGGCCTCATGATGGGAGGCTCTTTGTCCTGTCACTCTCTTCAACACATCAATGTATGTGTATTTTTGGCCGATTATAGTGTGTTGTCCTTGGATATATGTTTGTATTCCTATCCAGTGTGTGTACAAAGCATGATTGGTGTGTACTGAGGAGTGTATGCACTAACATCTGCTACTGTCAGATATGTATGGTCCACTGTTGTTGTCAGACATGCACTGTGTGTGAGCATGCCCAGTATGACCTTTCATTATTTTGTTGTCTGACATGGCCTTCATTTCTCTAAGTGTGGGAGCATGCCCAGTATGACCTTCTGTACTGAATGTGTGACTCCATTCCAGGTAGATTGTACTCCAATGCAGACTTTTGTGTTCTACACTTACAGCTAGCAAACTATCTCTGCAGGATATCTGTAGAGCGGTTGACAATATGGGGTCAAAATGGGCAAAGGATAGTGGGTTACTGTAGGTAATTGTGTCTGTGCTGCTTCTGCTACATGGTCCTGGTGTTAGCAGAGATATTCAGACATATGTACTGTTTTACACTGTGATGTTTTATGTCATCAAGTACTGTCAGGTGTACATATTTGCTTGCAGTGATGCCCTAGGGAACACAGGGTGAATGCAGCTGTGTCCAGTATTGTGGTCAGCAGCCTACATATTCTTGCACAATCATGCCATTCTGCAGGGGAAGCTGCAGACACTTGCTGCTGGGTCTGAGTAAATGGTTCAGCACCTTGGTACAGTGGTGGCTGAGGATCCCATGCTTGTACATCCATCAATGTGACAGTATGGCCATATCCTGCTTTGGCCATACCTCACAGCTGTACAGATTCACACAGGTTACCTAGAGGCAGGGGTCATAATTCTGGACATTACTCCCTCACATTGTGGTTTACGAGCAGGTTTGTATCCACCCATTCATGTGTTTGCAGCCAGGAATAGTATGTGCACATGGCTGTGTTTCAGACTTCACACAGTCCATGCTGCCCATGCTCCTACCCACCTCTATTATTCTATCCACTTCCATACAGTATGCAAACATTATCTGATATGTTCCCTATAGTTATCACCTCATCCCAGCAATATTTTGGTGTTGGTCCACAGTTCATGCAGTAGGAAATGGTGGACATGTTACTGAGATTTGTCCACATGGCCTCGCATTTGAGTTCTGTGGACTGTGTTATGCTATTTGGGAGTCCATGACATAACATACATTGGCAGTACGGGTGAGACACAGGTCCTTGGCAGAGGAATGTAGGACATTTGGTAGTGATGCAGGACAGCTGTAGCAGGCTGTTGCATTCTGTCACTCCGACAGTCCCAGACTGCAATACACTATATTCCCCTGGGATGACAGGGTAGGTGTGCAAGGTGTTCATGCCATACTTTCTGTAATTATTGATCCAGTGGTGTGGATGCTGGCAGGGTGCTCCTTACAGCTAGGGACACACCTGTATGGGACAGCTGGTCTGCATGCTGCATTCTTTAACTATTGCCATACAGAGGTGGGGGTCATATTGTACTCATTCCAAACAGCAGGCATAAGACCAGAGAGGTACCTGTGGGTGGTGGTGGAGTGAGCTAGGAGCAGGTGAGCTTGGAGCTTTTCTCCCCAGGACTCCATTGAAAATGGGTTCTTTATGGCCCAATGGACTATCCTGGTAAATCAACTGCAATAAATAAAAATAAATAAATGTGTGCCATGAACATTACTTGCGTCTGACTCACAGATATGCATGGGGCATTCCACTTATGCTGGCTTGTGCAGGGACATCAGATGTTTCTCAATACTTCATTTCTATGACTTTTGTGGTCGGCCAGTGTTTGGCCATATGACATTGGTGTTCCCTACTACAAGCCTAAATAATGTGCTGCTAACCTGTATGTACAATTTCAAGGATGTGTCCATTTGACAGCTACATATTATACACTGTCTGTCTGGGGTACTTCCCCCTGTGTACTGCTTGTATATCTGGGCCCACATTCATGCCATGTCCATCCAAACATTTACTATGGCTTACTGCTGTAATGTGTTTTGTTGGGAAGCATTGTGTTTGGCACTGCAGTTGTGAGAACTTGTCCCTGTCATCGTCAGCACTGGCCAATGGCCACCAGGACAAACCTCACCATGCATACGTACTGACCACTCTCACACAATATACGACACACACCAACCTAACACACACAGCCCTGCATATTGTACACATGCTACAATCTATCCTGCTACCTTGGTCAGCTCAGGTAATCTGTGCTCCGCTGTTATTATACCTACACATACATGTTACTGCATTTCTACATAGGATTTGGGGGGGCACACCTGATTGTTACTACATTTCTACATAGGATTGGGGGGGCACACCTGACTGTTACTACATTTCTACATAGGATTGGGGGACATACCTAACTTTTATAGGATTTGGGGGCACACCTGACTGTTTCTACATTTCTACATAGGATTGAGGGGGCACACCCGACTGTTACTACATTTCTACATAGGATTGGGGGCACACCTGACTGTTACTACATTTCTGCATAGGGTTGGAGGGCACACCTGACTGTTACTACATTTCTACATAGGATTGGGGGGCACACCTGACTGTTACTACATTCCTACATAGGATTTGGGGGGGCACACCTGACTGTTACTACATTTCTACATGGGATTGGGGTGGTTACACCTGACTGTTAGTACATTTCTGCATAGGATTGGGGGGCACACCTGACATTTGTACACATTTGCTATGACTGTACTGGTATTTCAGCTGCTCCATTTCATTCTGTATTCTAACCTATCATGCTGACTAGAGGCATATCAGTGTACTACAGGTCTTTGGTTTCATTGACCTACATTTCAGTTTTTGACTTCTTACCCTTCAGAACTAACATCCCACTGCCTGACCTGTTGTAGTCTGTCTGTGTAGGTCTGGGGGGGGGGGTGTTCTCCATAGCCATCAATCAGTGGCCTTAGCACAGCCTTTGATTGTGTTTGTCTACACCTGTCCTGCTGGCTGAGACTGTTGTTGGGTATTTGAGCCTCCCTGACTGGTATGTGTGTGTCCTATGGACACACATGTGGCCCAGCACATTTCCTGCAGTGAGTTTTGTCACCTTGTCTAGGACTGGCTACTATGGTGATGCCAGTATTTGTTACAGATCTCATGCTACCACTATAGGTGTCTACTATCTGCTGGCATCCCATTCAGCCACCTGATTCCCTTGCATGCTCACATCCATACATAGATACAAGTAACAGCACATACTACTCCATTTGGCAATTGGTAAGAAGAGTAACTTAACTTGTGACTGTGCCATTATTGAGGATGGTGCTGGAGGGCTGACTATGTCAGATGCACATAGTACGCACCCTATACATGGTTAAGCATGCATAGTGTCATATTTGGCATCCCTTTTACTGTATGTGTGAATCAGAGAGAGGTGTTATTCCCTGTGCCCCTACCATGTCAGTGCATGTGCTATGCATTGCCTCTTTGCCATGACCTGGGCATACTGGGAACACCTCCTTCTGCCTACTGGGGCAGGCTCAGGTTGTTCCTCCTCCAAGTCACTCTGTGCCTGTGCAGGCTTTGGCAATGGTGGGGAGCTGTGTGGCCCTGCCCCATGCTATTCCTGCTGCAGCTGTTTCCGCAAGATCATATTGTGTAGCAAAGCACATACGATGACAATTTTGGTACATGTAGCTGGTGAGTACTGCAAGGCTCCAGTGGATGTATCCAGGCACCAGAACCATGACTTGAACATCCCAAACACATGCTCTATTATGATTCTGGTCTGTGCGTGTGCCTCATTATGGAGTTCTTGTTCAGGTGTGTGTGCATTTCTGATGGGTGCCATCAGCCACGGTTCCAGTGTGTAACTAGCATCCCCCACCAGGTGGCCATAAGGGATGTCCCCATGCATCAGATGTCAGATGTATGAGTCATGATAGCTTCCAGGGCAGCCAGCACACACATTCATTATAATGCCATGGGCAGCACACACGACCTGGCAGTTGATGGAGGGGAAGCCCTTGCGGATTATGTAGACCCTACCCATCTCACCAGGTGGTATTTTGATGCATATGTGCGTGCAGTCTATAGCACCCACTGCCTCTGGGTATTCTGCTATTTGGTGGAAGAGACACATATTGCTGGCCAATGCCTCACGGGTGTTGTGGAAATATATGTGCTCACTGGCATGTGCTGACATGGCATCCAGGAACTGGTGGAGTACCCTGGATGCTGATGCCTGTGAGATCCCCATGATATCCCCAGTTGGCCTTTGGAAGGTACATGTGGCCCACTGGTATGGGTTCCCCTCTGTTGGTTCTGTGTGTGAGGTGTGGCCGGCACAGCTCAACAATTTGTTGTAGGAGGTCCCTGTCCACCCTATAGTGCTCCACTATCTCCAGCTCATGTAACCCCTGGTAGGTTACCCTGGGTCTGTACACTCTTCTTCTCCTCATTGTGGGTTGGTTGTTAGCATTCTCATCTGCACCACCCTCAGCCTCTTCCACATGTTGATTTATGATAGCTGCTGCAGCCCCTATCATTTTGTTGCTTTTGTTTGGTAAAATTTCCCTGCTTGTGTACACTGGTGGTGTAGAGTTTTTGGGAAAAAACAGAGAGAAAGGTGTTTGCGTAGTTTATAGTGGTGTGCAGGGCTGGGCTGGTCTGCTGCCTGTGTAATTAGCTGATTCTGATACAGTTCCCCTGCCAGCTATGCTACGTCTCCTTGGTTACCTTCCTACTGCTGTGTTCCCTTCCCATTGCCTTCCTGTTTAAGCCCGGGGGTGCATCATGCAAACACAGTGCTCAGATGTGCACAGAGCTGCTGTTTCCTGGTTTACTTTTTTTTCCCCTTAAAACAAGGTGCGCAGCGTGCACACTCGTTTAGGCAATGTAAAGAGTGCTAGACAGCCTCAGACACACCCCCTTTCTAAGCTCAGCTATGCTAAGGGCAAACTTGAGCCACAGGGCTCCAATAAGCTTACAGTATGCCTGACACACCCTTCTATGATGTCAGCTAGCTCTTAAGCTTGCACCATGGCTTTTCTGCACTGACACGGATGGGTGCAGGCTAGCCTTGGTGGGGGATCTAGGATTCAGTATCATTCCCCTCATTTGCATAGGATTGCCTGCTAATGCCTAGTTACAAGTCCCACACTGAGCCTTCCCCCTTAGCAACCACTATTCACTGGCCATGTTGTCTTATGCCTGCCATTGAGTATAATGGCAAAATTGTGATTTTGGATAGAATGCTTATTTCAAGTTTTTTTTTTTTTTTTTGCCCAATCCTATTTGCACGGCTCTGCCCTACACTTAAACAGACGAAATCAGCTAAAAAAAAAAGTAATTTTTTTTTTTTTAGTTTTGCAACTGTTTTCCATGCCAATGGCCATATATTTGGCCAGTGGCATGTTTTACACATAATATACACCCTTTATTTGGAGCTGTCATGGCTCCTTCTTGTAATTTGCAGAAATGTACTCGGTTACTAACAGAGTACATTTCTGTAGACTACACTAGTCCTGCATGGCTGGCTGCCAGTTTCCTGGATTGCAAATTCTCCTCATTTGCATGGTTTTCACCTGCAAATGGGGTAATTTGCATACTGCTGTGTCTGTGCAGGAATAATGCAGGAGCGCTATTGCATGTCCTGGGAGCTTAATCCAGAATCGCATGGTGGCCATATTGCCTCCAGCATCTCCTGCACGCCATGTAGAGTTTGCTGAATCCTGGGGTATTACTATTTATTTCATCTCCTAAATTAACAAGAGCAGCTTTAACTTCCTTCCAAGACCTTAACACAAGTATTTTATAAATCTGATCTGCTTTTTTCTTTCCGGTCTTATTTTGTAATTTACTTCATTTACTTTCTCAGCTACCTCAAAAGGTCATTAATGTTTTGCCAGAAAGATGTCTGCTCTCTGTCAAATGTTTTTAACTGTATAGCTTTTGTTGCATTTCCTGTGCCATTTGCATATACTTCTTAATTCTTAAAATAACAATAGTCAATTTAACTTGCAGATTTATGAAGTGCCTTTGCACTCCTTTAAACAGAGTTTTCTTCTCCTCCTAAATGTCTCACTGTTGACCATGCCTTCCCATGCTGACAGATCCTCCAGGAGTGACACCAGAAACTAAGCTAATTATTAAAATCAATGATTTTATGTTCATACTGTGGTATCATCCATAATGAAGGTAGAATGATGCTCAGTGTAAAGCTTGTACTTATATGTGACACATATTTCAAAAAATGTATTATGTTTCTTTTCCTATAGTCCAGTAAGGTATGGCTCAGGTCAATTACACCCACAGGAACTATGATAGAATCATTCTGGTACCTGACGTACAGTGACTTGAGTGTGTATGTGATATTGCAGATTTTGGCTCCAGACAGGTAACTAACCATCATCTCCCCTTGTCTAACCTGGTAAGTGTGTTGCACAAGATAGTCCCCATTGACGACAGTATTAGATAAATGTATGCTTGCCTTTTTGGCTTTGCTATTGGGGGACCACTAGGTGTAGGATTATGGAAGATGTTTGGTGTTGCTTTTGGTATTTGTTTTAGTGTTTGCTGAGACCCAGATAATAGCTAGACTCTATCATTTATCCCCACTGTTGTGAGAAATCCCTTTACTATCCATTTTATCTTTATTTGGAGTTTATCTATCTCTCTCTTTCTCTCTCTCTCTCTATATATATATATATGTATATACCTGTATCTAATCTTTCTAAGTGTGTGTACGTGTGTGTGTGTGTGTGTGTGTGTGTGTGTGTGTGTGTGTGTGTGTGTGTGTGTGTGTGTGTGTGTGTGTGCATGTGTGTGTGTGGGTGTGTGTGTGTGTATATCTATATATATATATATATATATATATATATATATATATATATGTATATATATTTACGGAAAAAAAAATAAACATTTCAAAATATACATATACATCCCAAAGAGAAAATAATTAAGAAAAAGATGCAGAACTTTACCGTATAGCTGCACTTTATTAAACACAGTTGAGTGCTTTCATCCAAGTGACAGGACTTCTTCAGAACTGCAGTGATGAGTGCAGTTTTATTGTGTTTTAGAATGAAACAAACATGAAAAATAGCCACCAACAACCAGGTGCCTGTATCCAAAGAAATACAAGTATAAGATAACCAAAATCAAAATATGAATACAGGCAAGGCTCCAGGTTCAATATGAATTCTTCGTTTAATAGAACACAAGCACTTTCACAAATTGCTTCCTCAGGTGTCACAAATAATAAAATACAATTCTCTCCTATAAATAGGTCTGAATATGTCACATGGTTGCAAAATAACATCACATGATCAAAACTTTTAAGAAAACAACCCTTGTATATCATAAATTCATGCCAATGTAGCATACATTGAAGCATATCTATACAAACACATATAATGTATGTCTTTCAATAGCTAACAAATGTACTATAAAATGTTAATGTAAAAAATGTTAGTCTAAAAAACTTTTTATTAATCTAAAACGATTTAAAAAATTAACAAAAAATGTTTTATCTCAAGAGAGGTCTTTTCAGTTTTGGTCTCAGTGGCACATACTCATTGAGACAATGTCCTGCATCAGGCCTAAGCCTAACTATCCACTTGGCCTCTAAACTCTTCTGTCTTATTACGGATATCTCCACCTCTCCTGCTCTCAAAAGTTCTGGCAATAGCCATGAACTTAAATGTATGCGCAGAACTAGTGTTGCTGACATGGTTAGCAAGAGCATTTAATCTATTCTTCATGCTGATGTGATAGATATGTTCACGTATCCTTTCCTTCAAAGTTCTATCAGTTTTTCCTACATATAACTTTCTACATTCTGTACAGTGTGGTAAATAGGCAATGTGTTCACTTTCACATGTAGCCTGCACTTTGAAAGTGTAATTTATGTTCTGATCAGGATAATCAAATTGCATACTGGTATCTATATAACAGCAGAAGGAACACCTCCCACAGGGTTTAGTCCCTGCTTCACCTTGTATCATAGACTTATATTTGGGTGCACAGAGGTGGCTCTTCAATGACTTCATATCACCTTCATATCATCCTACAAAACGGCCTCACTGAGACAGATGTCTGGTGTCAAAGCCATGGCCTCAAGGTCAATGCCAAAAAGTGCATTGTCATCCCCTTTGGTAAAAACTCTGTACCAATGAGCTTCCACATAGGTGGTAGTCTTCTTAACACTGAAAGTGTGATAAGAGACCTGGGGACACATGTGGACAGTAGTCTTTCTTTGATAATCACATTGCCACAGTAGTCAGGAAATCCTTCTATGTGGCACACCTCATCACAAAAGGTTTCTCATCCAGGAAAAAGAGGTCATTGTTCCCCTCTACTCATCACTCATTAGGCCCATTATAGAGTACAACGCACCTTTTGGTATGTACCTCACAAGACATCTACAACAACTGTAAAGGCTGCAGAAATATCTCACAAAGAGGATTACTGGCCTCAAATAGCTGTCCTACGCAGACCGTCTCAAAAAACTACAGCTTTACTCCGTCGCATATCACCTACTCAGAGGCGATCTCTGCCTAACATACAAAGCTATGTCAAACCCAGAGCTATTGGATAAGCTCCACTTAAAGAAATCCCAATCCCTCTGAGCTACATGCTCTAGGGACCTAAACCTTGTCACCACAATAAACAGAACATGCTGGAGGGAAAGATTCCTGTCCCAGAGACTTCCCATACTCTGGAACAAACTACCTATCTATATCAAACAAAGCTCCTCATTAGCACTCCAAAAAAAACATTGATGATTGTATGGGAAATAGGAAACACAACCCGGGGATCATCTCTGTGGCTCTGCTCGACAGGGGAGGAAAATTATTTTCTTGGGTGGCTGTATTGCCTAATGAGCAGGATTCGAAATAATTCACTTTACACTCAAGAAATTATTTAGTAACAAGCTTTATTTTTGCCACTAAACAGAAAACTAAATAAACTCTATGTAATTGAACAGTAAATCACACTAAAACAGAAAATTAAGTAAACTCTATTTAACTATAATATGAAATTAGACAATACATTTAAAGAAAAACGTATACATCACCGATAAAGAGAAAGCTTCATCCTGTCTTTAGGCTTGACTGGGAAGGCCCGTTGCAGTCAGGCAGGAGTCTTCATCAGGAAAACAGTCCTGGGCAGTGCGTCCACTCCATAGGTGAGGCTTCAGCCTGAGTGCAGGGAGCCCCAGCTATATATAACCAAGTTATTTACCACAAGTCATGAGAATCAGTACTTTACCAGTGTAGGCTGGATCTTGCTAGAGCATTCTGTGGTGTTGGCCACCCACCCCAGAAGGAACAGCAATTCCTGCAAATACAATGATTCTGCAATTTTCAAGTGTTACACTGGAATATTCCAATGACTTTGCAAGTTGAGTACTTCACTAGAATATTCCAGCATACATGCACATACAAGACATATTTCGTAATCAAATGTAGTGACTTTGCTGAAATCCCTAAACTGTTCTGGAGCACAGCATCATCTCTCATGCCTGCTGACACTTCAGGAATATAGCATTACTTCATACGTCAAGGAAGAGATAAAGAAAATAAAGAGAATGTCGAGATATAGAGAGGCACCAGTCAAATAATCACACTCACTCAATGTACCCCTCTTTTGTATCACATTTGGCCACTTGACTATTGATTCACTTGTATTCGACATTTAAGATTGTATTTGCCTTATTATAAACAAAATAAGTTAAGCCACAATTCCAAAATGTCAACAGAATCAAAACAATCATTAAAATTAATATTGGATGTATTAACCAATTTAACAATTTGGTAGCAGATGTTGACCATCCAGTAAATATATCCCACCAATTGTGTGCAGTATCAGATTCTGTCTTCTTGGCTAAACTAACCAATTTATTCCCTATAATAATGCTTGTCATTTCATGATGTAAAATACTATGATTTACTACCTGTAAATGTTTTTCAAGATGTGTATTATTTAACACTTTCTGTAAAAGATTTAAGCTAAATGTTAAATTATAATATTCCAGCTTGTCTGTTAACCAGGTATGAAATACATTAGCATGTGTTTCAGGAGAAAAGACATAAGTTTCATCGTGCCAATGTAAATGAGTTACATTATCTAAACAACCAACAAAAGGATGTGTTAAAACATTCAGTAATGTTTGGTTTGTCACTAAGCATAAAAAGTGAGGTGCTATTTTTACAAACATTTCAAACATGGGAGGTAATATAGTCCATTTGCAGATTTTGATGGAATACTGAAGAAAACACGATTCATATATAGGGGAATGTTGTCCACAAATAAGTCCATCCATTGTTTCAGTACAGTGTTCCAGTTTGTGCATTCGGTTTGAGAAATCAACATAATTTCCTTCCACGTGGGGTAGCCAATACTGGAATGGACACACAGGAGGTCCACATACCAATGGCAAAGTTACAAACTGACACATTATGTTTGCATTTGTGACATTATAATGCATGATATAACCTGTACAAAAAATATCTGTGCATCTTGTTTTTTTCAGAAAACAATCTTATCCAATTAGTATTAGGTATCCATTTGTTAAATAATTGTCTCCATATATGTTCATTATTAGGCATTAACTTTGTCTGCACAAAATTCTTCTGTATTGAAACACAAAAAGATTGTAAAGTACATGTTGTCCAGTTTACAAACTTAGTAACATTTTTGTCAAAATTCAAATTATGAAAGAAGCATTAAATTGATCCAAATATTCTCTCTCATAACTAACTAGCTGTTTTGGGGTATGCCAAACTGTAGGATTCCACTGTGCTTGTAAATGTATAATTTGTGAAACATTTTGACCTACAGTTTTGATTTTATTAGCTAAGACTTCGACATCAATGGCATTTAAAGTTCCTAACCCTGTACGAATACCTGCTAATAAGGTACTCTACCAAGCTCGTTTCTGTCTACACTTACCAGTTTTTGGAAAAGTAACATTAAGATATAGTACAGTTTTTTGATATGTTTGTCCTACATATTTACATGTAGAAGGCACTTTAATTATTTGGTCAAAGTGAGCCCTGGGTGGTTGTTCAATATAATTATTTGAGAGGCCCATATTCCATTTATAATCTGAGTTGCATTCATACAAAACAATACTGTAATGTTCTGTAAATCAATTGATTTATTATTAATATCAGATCCATTCTGGCAAAAGTAGTAATTTTTTCAGTATGTCTGTTCGTATTTACAATTACAACATTTTATGTCTGTGTAATTTTTAATTATTACCGTAGCTTGTCTGTCATCTAGTAACTGAACATAAAGATGCCCTCTTCTTACCCTCCAAATAGTTACATTTCCTTCAAAAGTCAAATTAGTAGTAGGACATCCTTGTCCAGCAGGGCGGGTAAAATTTCCTTAAATTTTATTTCGTATACTAGCAGCCCATCCCTACTGGAGTACCATTGAATTAATTTTAATTGCTCTTACTCCTGGTGTTACACACTCTGCCAAAGGGACTCCACACAATGCGAAACCAGCAACAATTAGCACTGGAATTGGAATCTGAAATCAAAGAAAAGTAGTATGATTATTTTCGAAATAACACCAATTTGCTGGTATATATTCACATTTTTCCTTTCCTGGTTTAATAATTAAAATAGTGTTATCATTCCCGGTAGCAATTACTTCCACTTGTTCGGGTTGTTTATTGGGTTTATGGACCCATATTTTTGCACCTGAATTGATTTCATGCGTACTGAATATTTGTTCCCTCTCGAAGGCAGCAACAGGTGGTGACTGCCCTCTGGTGATGGTGCCACCTAACACAGGTACAATAAATATTTGGGCTGCCCTATCCTTTTTTTGTACATGAACATTCTCATCTGAAGTATTTAACAGAATAATTTTAAATTCCCCTTGATAACCGGCTTCAATAACTCCATTTACAACCTGAACACCTTTCAAAGCAAGTGTTGATTGAGGCACTATCCGACCAAAATGCTTTGCTGGAATTTGAATTGCAATCCCAGTCTCAATCAGCTGAACTGTCTTGGCAGTATTTTACAAGCATTCATTGAATATAGACTCAATCCTGTAGTCTCAGATGTAGCTCTAGTAGGAGCTAATGCACCTGTTTGAGTTTCCCAATATGTAATTGTTTCAGTCGTCACATATGGTTTGATCTGCAACGCTGGAGTTAACATTCTCATTAATAGTGTTTCTGTTTCTGAAATTGGTCTATTATTTAAAATCTGTAATGCCATATTTAAATTATTTCTCTAGTTTTGCATTGTCCCATTTCCTAATTTTCTTAATTGATCTTTAAGTAAGCCATTCATTCTTTCAATTAACCCTGCTACCTGCGGGTAATAGGGTATGTGAAATACTCATTCAATATGATGTTGTTTTGCAAAATCCTGTACCATTTTTCCCTTAAAATGGGAATCGTTGTCACTCTCTATTTGCAAAGGCATCCCATAATACAAAATGATTAAGTCTAAAGTTCTTAAAGTACTTACCTGTGTCATTCGTCGGCATGAAAAACCAATAAGATACCCAGAATAAGTATGTACCGCTGTACATATATATTGGCAGCCTTTATTTAATGGTAAATGACCAACATAATCAATTTGTCATATTTGTCCTGGCAACTTTCCTCATCCTATATGTCCCTGAACTATATGAGGTATGGATCTTTGTTGAGTATGCTGACATATTGGGCACTGTAATATAACAGTTTTAATTAAGTCTAACGAAAGTGCAATTCCTCTCGTTTGTGCCCACCTGTAAGTGGCCTTTTCTCCCAGGTGTCCGCACTTCTGATGTGCCCATTTTCCATTCCCATTTGCTCAGAATCATCTGGTATATTAGCTTCTGAAATTCTCATTTATTCATCTGTAACAAAATTAAACCACCCTTCTAGAGAATCTGCAGAACAACGTGCATTAACATGATAAACTGTCACAGTACCTTGACTAATTATTTTCTAAATTGATTGCCATAATTTTTTTTTCATAATTTTTTTAGAATGAATTTTCCAATCATTATTCTGCCATGTAGGCAACCATGTTGCTAGTCTATTTGCTACTGACCAAGTATCAATATAAATATGACATGTACCTGGCATCTCCTGGTTCAGTGCTTGATATACAGCATATAATTTTGCATACAAACTACTTTTGCCACTCCCTGAAGATGTTAAGATTTTCTTAGTTACTGGATTATAAGACACAGGCTTTTAACATTTTTTTATATCTTTAACTGACCTGTCTATAAACCAAGCATGTTGTCACTGCTCTAATGATAGCTGAGCAAAAGGATGCTCCCATTTAACAGAATTAGTTGCTGGAATTGTTTCAAATAGCGATTATGTTTGTAATTTATTAGGCACAGATATTTGAGCTATTTTTATGTAATATCACCACCCCTCCTATGCCTGTCTTAGCTCAATTCTGAATGTAACTTTCTGTGCATGTCCCATCTGGTGTGTCTTGCGTGAACCTATGCATTGCATAATAGGAATCCCAGGTCTTTTATTCATTGTTGATGCTTTGTTTTTAAGTTTAAAATACTGAGGTGTCCCTGCAACCTGTACTTTTGAATTAGTCCTGCACTATTAATAAACTCTCTTCTAGCCCACATTGCCATAAGTAGTCTCAGAGAATTTACTATATAAGCATTGTCAAAGCAAATATTTACTGGATGTCAATGCTGCAGAACATATTGTGCAGCTTCTAACTCATCCCTTTGAACTGACATGCATCCTGGTAACTTAAGCATAATTGGTTTGTTTTGCTTTTGCAATGTCTCGGTTGCAAACCCAATGTAGTACTTTTCATCCTTCTAGAAACATGCACCATTTACATGCACTGTAGAGGAATGCCTGGCTGACATCTTCTGTGATTTTTTTTACTGTTATTTAGCGAAGTGGAGTTAGAGCTATAACCCAAAGAACACTATCTGTTTTATTTTCAAGTAAATGGCTAAAAATTGTTTAATGCAGGGACCTTTTTTTTGCTACAAAAAGTAACCTGTCTTAACTTAGTGTTCAATTTCTGAGATGCCTCTTATGGCCAAGCCTGTAATAGCACCATTGAGTGTGTGTCCTTCTATGCTGCAGCTTTCAAAACAAGACGTAATTTACTAGCTATTAGCTCCGTTGCCTGTGCTAACTTTTGCTTTAATATTTTTTTTGTTTCCAATGAATTTTTACAAATTTGAAATTGTCAAAGGCTTTGGCAGTTACAGAATGCCCCATATCCTTTTCTAGCAAGTAGACCTTCCTGTCAGTCTGATAATGATTTCTAGAAATGTTACTTTTGTGACAAGAACTGCATTTTGTTTGTATTTACTTTAAAACCTGCCTCTTGCAAATGTCTCAGAACTTTTCTCACCTGCTGTATGTTTTTTTTTCACAGTCTCTGACTGTATTTGAATGTACCCTTGTTATCTTTACTTGCATCTTGTAGGAATGTTAAAATTATCTTTGCTGTCATGCTGTGCCCATTCTAGCATCCTGTTGGAAACTGTAATATTAAAATACTCTAATAACCTTGTAGTTAACACTAATGGCATGTCCATATTACCCTTTGGGCTGTTAGCTGCTTTCATTTTAACCCTTTAAATCCTGATGTATTTCTATGTTAGTATGGAGCTATTACACTTGTTAAATTCTGAAAAGGAAAAAAAAAACTGTATTCATGTAACTTAGCACATATACTTTCTAACCAGTATGTTTCTTTAACATGTGTTTTTCATTAAACTCCGATATCCCTTATCTCTCTTAAAAACATTCCACTGTGAGCAGTAGGGCTGAAACATTCCATCTGTCTCTAGAAATTGTAAACTTTAGCATGATTTAAACAAAAGTAAAGATATCTGTTTCCACAGTTTAATTGGAGTGCTATACTCCTGTATATACAGATCAAAACAATGAAGGCAGTTACACATATAAACCCTTTCTTAAACATTTCGAATCCCATCCTCGTCGTCAAGATAATGTATTGCCTAATGAACAGGATTCAAAATAATTCACTTTACACTAAAGAAATTATTTAGTAACAAGCTTTATTTTTGCCACTAAACAGAAAACTAAATAAACTCTATGTAATTGAACAGTAAATCACACAAAAATAGAAAACTAAGTAAACTCTGTTTAACTAAAATATGAAATTAGACAATACATTTAAAGAAAAACGTATACATCACCGATAAAGAGAAAGCTTCATCCTGTCTTTAGTCTTGACTGGGAAGGCCCGTTGCAGTCAGGCAGGAGTTTTCATCGGGAAAACAGTCCTGGGCAGTGTGTCCACTCCATAGGTGAGGCTTCAGCCTGAGTGCAGGGTGCCCCAGCTATATATAACCAAGTTATTTACCACAAGTCATGAGAATCAGTACTTTCCCAGTATAGGCCGGATCTTGCTAGAGCATTCTGTGGTGTTGGCCACCCACCTCAGAAGGAACAGCAATTCCTGCCAAATACAATGATTCTGCAATTTTCAAGTGTTACACTGGAATATTCCAATGACTTTGCAAGTTAAGTACTTCACTAGAATATCCCAGCATACATGCACATACAAGACATATTTCGTAATCAAATGTAGTGACTTTGCTGAAATCCCTAAACTGTTCTGGAACACAGCATCACCTCTCATGCCTGGTGACACTTCAGGAATATAGCATTACTTCATACATCAGGGGAGAGATAAAGAAAATAAAGAGAATGTCGAGATATAGAGAGGCAACAGTCAAATAATCACACTCACTCAATGTACCCCTCTTTTGTATCACATTTGTATCACAGTGGCGAAAGCCAGGGTACATTTTGGCTAGGCTTATCTAGGCCCTAAGGCCAATATCCTAGTACCAACCTATGAACCTATGAATCAGACTCCTTCAAGCATTGTACAGTGGCTCATCCAGCCAGGTTTGCATTCGGAATGAACTGACTCTCCACTGCTGTTCTGATGATAAAGTTGGGGCCCTGACCCCTTCGAAAGCGCTCATTAAAATGGAATTTAATCATTGAAAGGCCTGCTGAGTAATCTTACTTGGTTTTCACTTGCTTTTGGTGTTTTTTGCTTGTTTACTTAGTCGATTTAGTACGTGTTTCTCCACTGCTGTTCAACATAGTTGTGGATGCCATCATGAGGAGAGTATTTAAAGACAGGTTTGGAGTCTAGTCTGATGAAGCCCATTTTTTTACTTCACATACAGTGATGCTCAGGCCGCAGATGTCCTCTATGGCATCGCCCACATTTCCCAAACATATGCCTATGGATAAACATAGATAAGACCAAAGTGATGGCAACTGACAGATCACAATCCACCATCCGCCTTGGGGGGGGGGGGAGTTCATACTGAACAAATGCAAGAATTCAAGTATCTGGGGTCACTGGTCTAGGAGAAGAAAGCGGCATCAACAGCTGAAGTCCATAGCAGGATTGGACAAGCCACTACCACATTTGCCTCACTCAAGTGTTGTCTATGGAAGAGGGCAAACACCACCAAGATTCACATTTTCTGGGTACTGATCTTGCCAATTCTCCTTTATGGATCGGAAATGTGGATCCTCTTCAAGCCAGACCTGAACAAGCTTCAGGTTTTCTGAATGCAATGCCTGCACCAAATCTTGGGAATCTCCCTACATGACCACATTAGAAATTAGAGCATCTGGACCAGATATGATCAACAGCCAATGATCAGCAAACAGATTCAGAACAGGAGGCTGCGCTGGTTTGGACACGTGTACAGGATGGACACCCACCACTTGCCATACAGACCATTATGGAGAGAGCACTCCATAAACTGATGAGTACTGTATATGTTAAAATCACATCAAGGGAAATTCAGCACATGGTTTCTCAAGTACATTGTGTTACACCATAGGTTCATAGGTTCATACTAGGCTATCTGCCCTAGGGCACTTATAAGCCTAGCCAGAGTGTGTTTGGCTTTCGCCACCCATTTTAAATTTTGCTATGCCCTTTTTCGAGGTTAGTATACTGTGCCTCTAACAGTGACACAGAAGTGATACCCGGGGTAAACCTACTATCTCCCATCCACTCATCAAGATTCCTCTTGAAGAGAGTCAATGAGGGACTCTGCCTAACCTGGACTGGAATATTATTCCAGAGTGAAGGGAACCTCCGGGTTATGAATCTGACCCTCCAGCATGTCCTATTTATTTCAGTGCTGAGGTTCAAGTCTCTCAAGCGCGTAGCTCAATGGGATTTGGATTTTCTGAGGTGCAGCATGTCCATTAATTCCGGGTTGGACATGGCTTTATACGTCAGGCACAGATCACCTCTGAGCAGGTGGTATGGCACTGAGTAGGGCTGGAGTTTCTTTAACCGGGCAGCATATGGCATCTGTTTGAGCCCTTTGATCCTCTTGGTGAGGTACTTTTGGGGGTCTTTCCAGTTGCTGCAGGTGTCTGGTAAGGTACATCCCAAAAGGGGCATTGTACTCAATTAAGGGCCTGATGAAGGATGAGTAAAGAGGCACGATGACCTCCCCTGATCTAGATGTGAATCCCTTCATGATTAGGTGGGCTATATAAAATGTTTTTCTAACCACTTTGGTCACGTGGTTATCAAATGAGAGATTGCTATCAACTTGGGTCCCCAGGTCCCTAATTACTTCTTCTGTACTTAATGGATTACCACCTATGTGGTAATTTGTGGGCACTTTGTTTTTGCCAAAGGGGATGACTATACACTTTTTGGCGTTTAGCTTGAGGCCATGGCTCTGGCACCAGTTGTCTGTTTCTATGAGGCCCTTTTGGAGGATGCTTGTGTTGGCTGAGAGTCGATTATGGCACCCAGTTTGCAGTCATCTGCGAACTTGGTCAGCCACAATCCTTCCGTGTTGGCCTGTACCTCCAAGAAATATATATCGAACAAGAGAGGTCCCAGGACTGAGCCTTGTGGGACGCCACTTGTAACTGGTTTGGAGTCTGACATGGCTCCAGCAATTCTAACCATGTGTGTTCTGTCCTTGAGCCAGTTTGCAACCCATCTAGTGACATAGGGGTTTATATTTAAGCTGGTGAGCTTATCTATAATGCCCGAGTGGGGTATTGTATCAAAGGCTTTTGCGAGGTCCAGGTAGGCTGTGTGGACGACCTTCCCCTCGTCAATGGCCTTGGTGACTGTTTCAAAGAAATTGACCAGGTTTAAGAGGCAGGATCTGCCCTTAACAAAGCCAAACTGGGTAGGATCCAGCGTCTGTAGGTCCCCAATATCTTTATTTATGAGGTCCATGATGATCCTTTCCATATCTTTGCAGACCAAGCTAGTCAGGCTTATGGGGCGATAGTTTCCAGGATCTGCTGAGGCACCACCTTTGTGGAGAGGGATCACTGTTGCTGTACGCCACTCTTTGGGTACATATCCTTTAGTAAGGCTGAGATTGAACAGTAGTTTTATGTTTGGGTTTAGCTCTTCTTGGAGTTCATGTAGGACCCAGTCCGGGACACCGTCTGGTCCCATTGATGCTGTCTGTTTTGCTTTGGAGAGGGCGGCTCTTACCTGAGCATTTGAGATGTCAGGGGAGCAGCACTCTGCTGGGATAGATATTTGCCCCTTTGGTGGGGGGGGAGAAGTTTGCACTGAACCTGTCAGCTAGGATGTTGGCAATGTCTGTGGGTTCGGTGTATTTTTTGTCATTTTGGACTAATTCTGAGCATATCTGGGAATTCCCACCCAGGTTCCTAACATAACTAAAGAAAGCCTTGTGATTATCCTTAGTGTCCTGTACAATTTTTCTCTCGAAGCTGGCCTTAGACAATTCTATGAGTGCCCACAGTTTTTTGCTAATACTAATCAGAGATGCCTTCCCTTTTTGGGATTTTGCTTTATCATGAAGTAGCTTCCTCCTTCTATTGTATAGTTTGTTTATGGCTGGGGTCCACCAGACAGGATGTCTGCCTTTGGAGGATTGGTTCTTGGTTTTATTTGGGATTGTATGACTCATGCATTCCTGAAAGTGTTCATAGAATGCGTTTATAAAGGATTCTGTGGTCTGGGCCGTATTTTCCACAGGCCCAGGGGCTTTGAAGGATTCCACCTCGGTTTTGAGGAGTGTGAAATTTGCTTTAGAGAAGTTTTTCACTGTGGTTTTCTGGGCAGGGGGTGGGGTCGGGATGTGAATATCTAGTGAGATTAGTTTATGGTCTGATCTTACCAGTGAGGGATTCACTTCTGGTCTGGAGCATAGAGTCCCCATGTTGGTGATGATCAGGTCCAGTATGTTTTCCCCTCTTGTGGGAGTGGTAACAAGTTGTTCCACAGCATCTGAGTTTATAAATTCTAGGAACCTTTGGGCTAGGGTGTTGGAGCTAGAGTAATGCTCCCAGTCTATGTTTGGGTAGTTGAAGTCGCCCAATATAATGATGTTTGGAGAGACCTTCATATTTTCCAGTGTTCTCAGGAAGGCCGAGTGGTGTTCCTGGGTTTGGGAGGGTGGTCTGTAGCAGGCTATAAACTGGAAGGCAGTTTTACCCACTGTTAGTTGCACATGGATAGTCTCTGATGCTTTGTGCTGTGCCACCAACCTGGAGGTGTGGGTATCTTTGATTGTCTCATGGGTGAATCTATTTCAGCAGATTTAGCTAGTTATTTGACTGTTGAACATCCCTGTATACCTACTTTTTATGGGTTACCCAAGATACATAAGGACCCTATACACCCCCCCTTTAGACCCATAGTAGCGAGTGGTGGGTGGGTGATGGAGCTCTTTTCTATCTTTGTTGTGAAGCTATTGAGACCAGTGCTAGATGGTTCCACAGTACTATTGAGAGATTCCAAACAGTTACTTGGGAATCTATATGAATATGTGCATGATGGTATTATAACACAGCAATGTTTAATGGTTACCATGGATGTGAATTCACTCTTCACTGTCATCCCAAATAGGGATGGCACAGAGTTGGTTAGTGAATACCTGAATCAACATAGTGGGTACGATGGTAAATTGATTGAATTGATTTGCCTCTTCCTTGTGGTAATTCTCAAAAATAATGTTTTGCTGTTTGATGAAGCCTATTATGTTCAGACCTCTGGTGTAGCTATGGGCACATCCTGTGCCAATAGCTACACCAACATGGTCATGTCCCAATGGGAGAATGATCATGTGTTGAATGGAAGAAATAGATTATTTAAGTAAATTAGCCTATATAATAGGTTTGTTGATGACATTTATATGCTGTGGCTGGGAGATGAAGAGGAGTTACTGATGACGTTTATATGCTGTGGCTGGGAGATAAAGAGGCATTACCGATGACGTTTATATGCTGTGGCTGGGAGATGAAGAGGAGTTACTGATGACGTTTATATGCTGTGGCTAGGAGATGAAGAGGAGTTACTGATGACGTTTATATGCTGTGGCTGGGAGATGAAGAGGAGTTACTGATGACGTTTATATGCTGTGGCTGGGAGATAAAGAGGCGTTACCGATGACGTTTATATGCTGTGGCTGGGAGATGAAGAGGAGTTACTGATGACGTTTATATGCTGTGGCTAGGAGATGAAGAGGAGTTACTGATGACGTTTATATGCTGTGGCTGGGAGATGAAGAGGAGTTACTGATGACGTTTATATGCTGTAGCTGGGAGATGAAGAGGAGTTACTGATGACATTTATATGCTGTGGCTGGGAGATGAAGAGGAGTTACTAATGACGTTTATATACTGTGGCTGGGAGATGAAGAGGAGTTACTGATGACGTTTATATGCTGTGGCTGGGAGATAAAGAGGAGTTACTGATGACATTTATATGCTGTGGCTGGGAGATGAAGAGGAGTTACTGATGACGTTTATATGCTGTGGCTAGTAGATGAAAAAGAGTTACTATGTTTTCTGGATTATATACATAGTGCCACTTCCTCTTTGAAATTTTTAATCAAATATTCATCCAGTGAACTAGAGTTCCTGGACATGAACTTTGTTAGACTACCGGATATGACATTTGACACCATGTTATATAGGAAGGAGTGTTATAGGAACTCCCTCCTACGTAGGACTAGTATGCACTCCTCATATATATATATATATATATATATATATATATATATAACCTGTATATATATATATATATATATATATATATATATATATATATATGAAAAAACACCCAAGCGACAAAGCAAAACAAAAATATGAACAAATCCCCAGATCTCACCCTGTCACTGACTGCCGGTGGGGGCTGCTTTCCAACCAGCGAGTGAACCGTCAAATATTTGTAAATCCAAGGAATCAAGGTGTAGAACAAAACTGTATCACCTCCAAACACAAAATAGAGCTGTATCACATCCAAAGAAATGACACTTGTGCCGTAATATCTTTAGAATTTTTTAGGTCAAAACTTATGTTAAACAAAACTTATGTTGAACAAAGCACGTAGTTGATGAGTCCCAAGAATATTCCAGTCACCAAACTGTAAAAAAAGACCTTTTATTTGTGAGCGCTTTCACGGTATACTAAACCGCTTCATCAGACAAACATAATGGAATAACCTTCTAACAGAAATACCCAGGATCAAACAATCACATGGTTTAAAGCTCCTATCACTAAGAGTTAAATTTGTGTTCAAGCTTTAAATTTTAAATTTTGAACTCCCTCGGTCCCCCGTAACACTCCGGACGTTGCATCCAAAACCCGGCAGTGTGGGCGGGGAATCAAGTTGCCATGGATGCCGGGTTAGATTAAAATTAAAAAGTAAGAACAAAATTATCTCATTCCGCACTATATTTAAAATCATTGACGAAATGTCAAAGCAGCTACATAGCCCTTCAGATAAATGCTTTAGGTTACATAACCTGTGCTTATAAGATTTACGTGCATGTGTGTAAAATCACTATCTAAAAATAAACCGTAAAATATAAATACATCCTAGGATGTCCCCTAAAAGTTCATGCTAAGCATCAGGCAATAAACTTCTGCACAGCATAAAGTCTGTTATAGCCATATTTATAACATCTTATTTAAAAACCATGGCTCGCATAATATGGATGTGCGGTCCTGCGCAAAAGCTCCAACTAAAAATATTGATAGTATACTGTCTTTGATATAATCCGGCACGCAAAGCCAGTGAAAAGACATAGACATAGGCTTATGAGGTCCAGTTCAGTGTGTAGAGAGAAACTCTTTACACCATGTATATCAGTAGAGCGCTGAAACTAAAAGGCAAGAAACTATGTGTGTCTGATAACAGAAAAGAATACATGAATAGATGTAACTGGATCTATAGGATTGTGGGCAAATCCAACCACTGAAAAAAGTCCCATACGCTGAAGGACATAGACATAAGCTTCTGAAGTCCAGGTCAATGTGTAAGGAGAAAGACCATGTGTGTCTGTTTACCGCTAGAGTCAAGGGACAAGATACCATGTATGTATCTAATTGAAAGGGAGAATGCGTGACTATCACTAAATATGGAGTGAGATGAAAGGATCCCCAACATGGTTTGTTATCTCTGGCGAACCCAGCCACTGCATAGTGGTAAGGGACCATGCCAGTATTCACCGAAGGGAGCATGTATAAGAATGATGAAAGGCTTGTAGGTGTAAAACCATGGTACAAGGCTACATGTGTATAGGGGTACAGGAGGGAGTGGAGACTTGTGTGACAAATGACTGAGGATATGTGGTGTGTAGTGAAAACTACCGTAAACCTCTGCTCTTAAGATGAGGTTTGAGTGAAACAGTGTCATTGAGACCCAAACTCCTGTGTGCTCCCAGTCTCAGTATCCAGCGCAGCTCAGCCTCTTCTGTTCTGGTACATATATCTCCCATTCGTATAGATGTTGTTTCTGTGTGTAAAACTTGGAACAAAAAACGATGATCTAGTCCACTCTCAAGCATGTGTTTAGCCAGGGCACTGCTGGGATCCTTCCTCTGAAGACAATAGTAATGATCCCTTATTCGCTCTCTCAACGAGCGATTCGTTTTTCCCACATAGAATTGAAAGCAAGCATTGCAATGAGCTACATAGACTATGTTACGGCTGATACAGCTTGCATCTGTGCGTAGCTCCCATAGTCTTCCACTCACAGGATGTTTGAAATAATGTGATTCATCTACATAAGAACATTGTGGACATCTGCCACATTTCATAGTTCTTTCTAATCCTGTAAGTATTTTTCTGTCAAGATTATGATGGCATAATAGCTGCTTCAGGCTTGACATATTGCTATAGGAATAGCTGGGAGATGAACCGACAATTGCCTTGACCTTATCATCACAGCATAAAATGTCCCAGTGTTTGAACATAATTTCCTTGAATATACCAATATTTGTACTAAATGGTATAACAATGCGCTCTGTATCTACTTTGTTGGTTGTTGTAATATTGATGTCATGGCTCGCTGAGAAATATGGTCTTGCTCTGTTCATACGCAGTTGGTCCATGCTAGAGTACACACTCTGTATTTCTCTGTTTGAATAGCCACGTCCTTCCAGCCCTATTTGTAGGGTTCTCAGTTCTTTCCTGAACTGTACATCCGTACTTGATAGCCTGGACATACGCATAGCCTGTCCCTTGATCACATTTTTGAATGTCTGGGGATTGTGCATGCTATGTCTATGTAGAAAAGATGCTTTGTAGCATGACTTTCTGTGTATGGATGTGCACAAATTCCCTTCCATCTTGGCTACATGGACATCCAAGAAATCTATCTGATCCCTGGAATACTCAATGGTAAATCTGATGAATTCTGTGGCTCTGTTCAACCTTGAGTGGAATTCTAAGAGAGTCTCTATTGAGTCATTCCACAGAAAGAAGAGATCATCTACAAATCTCTGGTAGAATGTAATGTTCCGATTGCCCATGATGTATCTAGTTTCATATTCTGCCATTACCAAGTTGGCGTAGCTGTTGGCACAGCTCGTGCCCATTGCTACGCCACTGGTTTGCTGGTAACAGGTATTCTCGAAAAGGAAGACATTGTTCTCCAATACCGTTTCTATAAGAAGACAGAAAAAATCAACCTTACTACTGGAGAAATCTGTTGTTTTAAGTAGAAATGATTTCACGTACTGTAGACCTTGAGCATTGGGAATACACGTGAACAGGGACGATACATCCATCGTTACCAGGAACATTTGGTCTATGTTGCCCAGATCTTGTGTTGTAGCATACAAGTGTCTTAAGAATTGCTCTGTATCCTGTAGAACCGGTGTATGGCTGGCTAGACATTTCTACACCTTGATTCCTTGGATTTACAAATATTTGACGGTTCACTCGCTGGTTGGAAAGCAGCCCCCACCGGCAGTCAGTGACAGGGTGAGATCTGGGGATTTGTTCATATTTTTGTTTTGCTTTGTCGCTTGGGTGTTTTTTCACATTTGCCTTGCGAAATGGAAGGAGCTGCGGTGGAAAGAACGACGGCAGAGAAGGCCCGAGGAGCAGTTAATGTAAGACTTTTAAATTTTCTTGAAGATGTGCATAACCCTTTGATGCAAGTAAATGAATTGGCTGAGATTATGGATACTAATACAGAGATACGCAATGAACGTGTAATCAAAGAAATCAAGAAAGAGTTTGAAAATGAGTTGTATCGAGTCAAACGGCTTACAGCACAACGCTTCCATATGGAAGCTTGCCTTATCAACAAGGTGATCCCACGAGGGCTACGTATTCTTACAATGCCCACTTATGGGAACACATATCCTAGACTTTTGGCCGCATGGCAACAGATAAATATAAAAGCAAGTTTTGAATACATCAAACTCCTGATTGATTTCTTTAAACCAGTAGAAAAAACAGCGATAGATAATATTTTAGAGTTACAATGTAAGCTTATGGAGCAGTGTGGAGCTGATGAAGCAGAGGGCTACTTACAAGAAACTATGGAGAAAGTAGGTAGATATGAGAGGAACATTTTAAATAATAAACGGAGAAAATTAGCAAGAGACTCCCATGATTTCTCTCACAATAATGTCTTTGTTTGGCCTAAGACCTTTGTTAATGGCCAGAGGGTTACATCTGATACAGCAAGAGGAGCTGATAACAACATGAATAATGTGAATCGTTCTTATAGTAGGAGAAGACCCAGTATACGCAATGAAGTTGTGGAAAACAGCCTAGATAATGGCATCATGACGCATAATACGAGGGCAACAACATATGTTTCTGGGAAACAAAGAACAGTAGACTGCCAGGATGTTCCATCCTTGATAGAACGTGGCCCTGAACAGGAGAACGTTCGACTAAATATGGATAGTAACATTACAGAGGTGATAGCCCTCAATCGTATTACATCACCGGAGGGTAATGGGTCGGTATATACCACCCCATGTGACGAAACAACGAACACAGCTTTGGAGCCAATGGAAAGAAACAGGTCGACAGACATGGTGAACAACACCTTGACAGGTGTTGTTAGGAGAAAAATTCAACTCGAGGGACAGAACCAAGCGGATTTTCCGCTCCCCATCAGAACGAGCAGGAAACGTTCGTTGGATTTCGACAACGGACATACAGCGAAAAGGAAAGAACCTCCACAACAACAGGCGACTCTGCAAAAGTATTGGAACTCTGCAACATAAGACAGGATGATGACATGAATTACAATGATCCAAAATCATCATTGGTGCATAATATATCGAAACATACTCTTACAAAAGATGAAATATGTGTACTGAATAAAGGACTTTCCTTCATACCTAGTTCCTCCATGGATCTCAGTCAAGCACTTCTTTCAGTCAGACTATTTGCCAGAAGAGTTTCCTTGCGTACTATGTATGGTTCTGAAGATAATAGAAGTACAAAGGATATACAAAAGAATTTCAAGAAGAGAAGTATGTTCACACCACATTTTCAATCAAACATAGACACCTTTGTGAGGGTGGTGGAAACAGAAATGTATAAAGCAATGGAGTACAACAAGGTAGAAGACAACAACCTGACATCACAAGAGAGAGTTGCCCTCAATAATCTCAAGTCTAACAGAAACATTATCCTGAGAGCAGCGGACAAAGGTGGTCCGGTAGTTGTACTGGATAGTGACTACTACTCAAGCAGGATGATGGAACATCTTGTGAAAGGACCCTATAGAGAAATCTCATTGGATGACATCACAGACATCCAGGACAGAATAAGTAATACAATAGATGAGTGTTATAAATTGGGACTGATAGATGATGATCTTTTATCTTACTTCAAGGTGGAATTCCCATTAATTCCTACCATAAGTGGCTTGCCCAAGATCCACAAGAACTTATGGAGACCGGAACTCAGACCCATCGTATCGGGAGCTGGCTGGCTGACGGAACCGATATCTATATATTTGGATCACCAACTTAAGAAATGTCTAGCCAGCCATACACCGGTTCTACAGGATACAGAGCAATTCTTAAGACACTTGTATGCTACAACACAAGATCTGGGCAACATAGACCAAATGTTCCTGGTAACGATGGATGTATCGTCCCTGTTCACGTGTATTCCCAATGCTCAAGGTCTACAGTACGTGAAATCATTTCTACTTAAAACAACAGATTTCTCCAGTAGTAAGGTTGATTTTTTCTGTCTTCTTATAGAAACGGTATTGGAGAACAATGTCTTCCTTTTCGAGAATACCTGTTACCAGCAAACCAGTGGCGTAGCAATGGGCACGAGCTGTGCCAACAGCTACGCCAACTTGGTAATGGCAGAATATGAAACTAGATACATCATGGGCAATCGGAACATTACATTCTACCAGAGATTTGTAGATGATCTCTTCTTTCTGTGGAATGACTCAATAGAGACTCTCTTAGAATTCCACTCAAGGTTGAACAGAGCCACAGAATTCATCAGATTTACCATTGAGTATTCCAGGGATCAGATAGATTTCTTGGATGTCCATGTAGCCAAGATGGAAGGGAATTTGTGCACATCCATACACAGAAAGTCATGCTACAAAGCATCTTTTCTACATAGACATAGCATGCACAATCCCTAGACATTCAAAAATGTGATCAAGGGACAGGCTATGCGTATGTCCAGGCTATCAAGTACGGATGTACAGTTCAGGAAAGAACTGAGAACCCTACAAATAGGGCTGGAAGGACGTGGCTATTCAAACAGAGAAATACAGAGTGTGTACTCTAGCATGGACCAACTGCGTATGAACAGAGCAAGACCATATTTCTCAGCGAGCCATGACATCAATATTACAACAACCAACAAAGTAGATATAGAGCGCATTGTTATACCATTTAGTACAAATATTGGTATATTCAAGGAAATTATGTTCAAACACTGGGACATTTTATGCTGTGATGATAAGGTCAAGGCAATTGTCGGTTCATCTCCTAGCTATTCCTATAGCAATATGTCAAGCCTGAAGCAGTTATTATGCCATCATAATCTTGACAGAAAAATACTTACAGGATTAGAAAGAACTATGAAATGTGGCAGATGTCCACAATGTTCTTATGTAGATGAATCACATTATTTCAAACATCCTGTGAGTGGAAGACTATGGGAGCTACGCACAGATGCAAGCTGTATCAGCCGTAACATAGTCTATGTAGCTCATTGCAATGCTTGCTTTCAATTCTATGTGGGAAAAACGAATCGCTCGTTGAGAGAGCGAATAAGGGATCATTACTATTGTCTTCAGAGGAAGGATCCCAGCAGTGCCCTGGCTAAACACATGCTTGAGAGTGGACTAGATCATCGTTTTTGTTCCAAGTTTTACACACAGAAACAACATCTATACGAATGGGAGATATATGTACCAGAACAGAAGAGGCTGAGCTGCGCTGGATACTGAGACTGGGAGCACACAGGAGTTTGGGTCTCAATGACACTGTTTCACTCAAACCTCATCTTAAGAGCAGAGGTTTACGGTAGTTTTCACTACACACCACATATCCTCAGTCATTTGTCACACAAGTCTCCACTCCCTCCTGTACCCCTATACACATGTAGCCTTGTACCATGGTTTTACACCTACAAGCCTTTCATCATTCTTATACATGCTCCCTTCGGTGAATACTGGCATGGTCCCTTACCACTATGCAGTGGCTGGGTTCGCCAGAGATAACAAACCATGTTGGGGATCCTTTCATCTCACTCCATATTTAGTGATAGTCACGCATTCTCCCTTTCAATTAGATACATACATGGTATCTTGTCCCTTGACTCTAGCGGTAAACAGACACACATGGTCTTTCTCCTTACACATTGACCTGGACTTCAGAAGCTTATGTCTATGTCCTTCAGCGTATGGGACTTTTTTCAGTGGTTGGATTTGCCCACAATCCTATAGATCCAGTTACATCTATTCATGTATTCTTTTCTGTTATCAGACACACATAGTTTCTTGCCTTTTAGTTTCAGCGCTCTACTGATATACATGGTGTAAAGAGTTTCTCTCTACACACTGAACTGGACCTCATAAGCCTATGTCTATGTCTTTTCACTGGCTTTGCGTGCCGGATTATATCAAAGACAGTATACTATCAATATTTTTAGTTGGAGCTTTTGCGCAGGACCGCACATCCATATTATGCGAGCCATGGTTTTTAAATAAGATGTTATAAATATGGCTATAACAGACTTTATGCTGTGCAGAAGTTTATTGCCTGATGCTTAGCATGAACTTTTAGGGGACATCCTAGGATGTATTTATATTTTACGGTTTATTTCTAGATAGTGATTTTACACACATGCACGTAAATCTTATAAGCACAGGTTATGTAACCTAAAGCATTTATCTGAAGGGCTATGTAGCTGCTTTGACATTTCGTCAATGATTTTAAATATAGTGCGGAATGAGATAACTTTGTTTTTACTTTTTAATTCTAATCTAACCCGGCATCCATGGCAACTTGATTCCCCGCCCACACTGCCGGGTTTTGGATGCAACGTCCGGAGTGTTACGGGGGACCGAGGGAGTTCAAAATTTAAAATTTAAAGCTTGAACACAAATTTAACTCTTAGTGATAGGAGCTTTAAACCATGTGATTGTTTGATCCTGGGTATTTCTGTTAGAAGGTTATTCCATTATGTTTGTCTGATGAAGCGGTTTAGTATACCGTGAAAGCGCTCACAAATAAAAGGTCTTTTTTTACAGTTTGGTGACTGGAATATTCTTGGGACTCATCAACTACGTGCTTTGTTCAACATAAGTTTTGTTTAACATAAGTTTTGACCTAAAAAATTCTAAAGATATTACGGCACAAGTGTCATTTCTTTGGATGTGATACAGCTCTATTTTGTGTTTGGAGGTGATACAGTTTTGTTCTACACCTTGATTCCTTGGATTTACAAATATTTGACGGTTCACTCGCTGGTTGGAAAGCAGCCCCCACCGGCAGTCAGTGACAGGGTGAGATCTGGGGATTTGTTCATATATATATATATATATATATATATATATATATATATATATATATATAATAATAATACTCCCACTAGATGAAGCTGTCAAATATTTTAACTCTAAATTTCTTGTAATCCTAGATGGGCATGCACCCAAACGATCTATTAGAATAAAACCCAAACCAGCCCCCTGGCTAACAAAAGTGACTAGACAAAAAATACTACTTAGAAATAAAGCTTGGCACAATTGGAGAACTAACAGAACCTCCCCTGAAAGACAAACCTTTAGACAGCTGAGAAACATAACTAAAAAGGCTATACTCTTTGACAGAAAGAATTACTATAGTAAGCTACAGCAAACACATCACAAGCAACCTCAGAAATGTTGGACTAACATCAACAGACTCCTCAAACCTGGTCACTCTAGCAAACCATCCCCTCATGATGCTGATCATAACACTCCACTTCAAACAGCCAACAACTTCAACACCTATTTCACAGAGACCATACAGTCTCTAGCTAGTCAGCTTTCCACTGATAACGAGGCTCCCTTCTTCTACAGCTGGATCTCTACCAACTTTTACATTTCATCCTATTTCAACAACTTTCATCTACAAAATCCTACTAAAGCTTAAGCCTTGTACTCCTTCAGCTGACCAATTACCTTCTGAGTATTTGCAAATAGCAGCGAAAGTTATTGCCTTTCCCATATCCATCCTACTCAATAGAACCATTAAAGAAGGCATCATTCTAGACATCTGGAAAATCTCCCACATCATCCCCCTACATAAAGGTGGTAAATCCAACGACTACTCTAATTACAGACCAATAGCTCTCCTATCACCCTTAGCTAAAGTCATGGAAAAATGCATTCACCATCAGTTACTCAACCACCTAACTAAACACAATATTCTGGCTACATGCCAGCATGGCTTTAGGCCATTTCATAGCATTACCACTGCTCTCCTATCTTTCACTGACACCATTAATAAGAACAGTAATAGCAACATCCTCTCTTCTGCTCTCTTCATCGACCTTTCAAAGGCTTTTGATATGGTTAATCATCCCCTACTTATAAATACTCTTGAACTTCTTGCTCTAGATCCCCCAGTTATACAATGGTTCAAGTCTTACCTTAATAATAGGCAACAGGCAGTTCTCTGGGAAAATAAACTATCATCCCTCCTACCAGTCACCCTTGGAGTCCCTCAGGGCTCCATTTTAGGACCTCTCCTCTTTTCTTTATTCATCTACAACCTTCACATAGCAGTCCCTGAAGCTACCTGCATTCAATATGCCGATGATTCCACACTTATATGTTCTGCTAACTCCACATCTGAACTACTCTATCTAACTCAAAAAGTATTCAACTTAGTAGAAGACTGGTTCCTAAAACACTGCCTTATTTTGAACGCCAAAAAAAACAAGCTTCTACTCTTTGCACCCACCAGTAGGTCCTCTCCTATTGATTTCTCTATTATATCTAACAACAGTACCCTTATCTCTCCCAAACAAACTACCAAACTATTAGGAGTCGCAATTGATAACAACCTTAACTTTGATATGCATATAAATAACACCATTCAAGCAGTGAACAGAAAAATTGGCTCCTTATGCAGAATCAAACCCTTCCTAACTCCTCTAGCTAGAACCACCATTGCCTACTCTCACTTAATCTCAACACTTCTCTATGCTTCTCCTATTTATACTAATCTAAAAAAAATAATCTTCTCAAATTATCCTACTCCTATAACAATATTGCCAGGTTTGCCACTGGCAATGCATTTCAAACACACCACTGTCTGAATCTTAAGCAGCTTGACTGGCTTGAACTCCCTAACATGCTAACTTTTTCCCAACTCACCATTGCTCATAAAATCTTTTACCAACCTAATAATACTCCAATTCTCACTAACCTCATTACCCCTTATAATAATCTGATTTCTCTACGCTCTTCAGGTAAATTACTTGCTAGTATAAGTAAGTCCAATAACTTGTCAGGCGACAGCATTTTCTCCAATACTGTTGGGAAACACTGGAACCTTCTACCTAGTAATCTAACTCTACTTCCATCACTGCCACTCTTTAAGCAAAAACTCAAAATTCACCTAAAATCACACTGGTTATGTCCCTGCACTAACCCTGATTAATTAATTAATTAACCACCTTTTCTTTTTACTGCCTATGGTTCTACATCTCACTCTACATACCCCTCTGTATGCTAATATCTGGTCTCCGAAAACTTATAACCACAAGTGTTTATGTTAACCATCAATGAACTATAGTGTATCTCGCTTATCAAACAATCTCACAACTGTTATATTATTGACCTACTTGTATTTTTACTTTGAGTATGCCTTCTTTAGATTGTATGTACCTCTTATTATTTTTTTGTACTTGTACTTGTTTTTGTTATATAATTGCATAATACTGTTTATACTATGTTGGAGCTTTTCTCCCCGGGCCTCTACTGAAAATGGAAATATATCCAGTTAGACTAGCCCGGTCAACAAATGTAAAATAAAAATAAATAAAAAAATATATATTTCGTGATATCATTAAGGGACAGGGCATGCGAGTGTCTAGACTTAATGCTCAAGATTCTGGGCTGCAGGATGAATTGGTTGTTTTAGAACACAATTTTAAGGAGAGGGGATATAAAAGCAGGGAAGTGGAAGTTGGACATAATACGAGTCGCCATCTTAGATCTGATAGAGGGCGACCATACTTTTCTATGAAATATAGGGAAGAGAACTTAGAACAGAAAGAGGAATCACTTAGACACTTCAGCTTACCAATAACATATTGCAGTAACGTGAATGATGTTACTGCTGTTATAAAGAAGCATTGGCCGGTTCTTTTAATGGATGAGAAGAATAGAACTATTATGAGTGATGAACCTGCCTTTCTGTTTAAAAATAAAAAGAATCTTAAGCTGCTCCTTTGCTACCCTGATAGAGTTAAGGTGAGTAGAGATGGGATTGAAAGAAGTGGCATGTTTCCATGTGGAGGATGTAAATATTGCACATATATTGAGACAGATAACTTTTTTGTGAATCCTGATAATGGCAGAAGATTTTATTTTAAAGTTTCAGCTAGCTGTAACACTAAAGATGTTATTTACTTAATGCACTGTATGACATGCTGTTCATTCTATGTGGGGGAGAGCAATCGGAAGTTTAAGGAGCATATAAGGGAACACCTATATTCCATTAATATCAAGTACATGTCAAATGCTCTAGCAAAACATGTAGAGGAGAAGGGAGCTGAACATAAGTTCAAGTTTAGAGTTATTGGCAGGGTATGTAAAACCCTGAGAATGGGTGACATAAGGAATCATACAGAGACTTTGGAACTTAAGTGGATTGTTAGGATGCAAGCCCACAAAGGGTTGGGAATAAATGAGAATGTCCTTCTTAAACCTGTATTGAAAGCATGCAAGTTGTGTAGGTGAGTATTTTAAAGTTTTTGTTTTATATGAATATTTTTTACATGTCTCTTTGGTTGTATGTATTTGTACCTTTAAATGAAAAAGGGTATGTGAGTCAATTTAGCTCACGATTGGTGGGGTATGTAGTATTTAAGCTGCTTCTGTTGTGAATATGGTGGATCTGATGAAGCAGAGTTTTATTTTCTGTGAAAGCACTTATTCTTGTTAACTTGTTGAATAAACTACAACATATTTTACCTGCCTGTGTGATTCCTAGTGCAATACTTTTGTGGACTGTGTTTATACAAAAGAATCATATGACCATAACCAAGCAAGATAAGGATATATCATTAAAGTGCAGTAATTATGTATAACTGGCATTGAATCTGGTATAGTGGCAATAAGGTGCTGTTATTATATACGACTGGCACAGAATCTGGTAACTGACACTAAGGTACAGTTATTATTTGTGACTGGCACAGAATCTGGGAAATGACATTAAGGTACAGTTATTATGTATGACTGACATAGAATCTGGGAACTGACACGAAGGTACAGTTATTATGTATGACTGACACAGAATCTGGGAACTGACACTAAGGTACAGTTATGTGTGAACGGCACAGAATCTGGGAACTGGCACTAAGGTACAGTTATTATGTGTGACTGCCTCAGATTCTGGAACTGACACTAAGGTACAGTTTTTATGTATGACTGACACAAAATCTGGGAACTGAATACAGTTATTATGTGTGACTGGCACAGAATCTGGGAACTGACACTAAGGTACAGTTATTATGTGTGAACGGCACAGAATCTGGGAACTGGCACTAAGGTCAGAAGTCTAAACCTCAAGATGCACACACTCGAAACTCTCCTTAGCATGGAGAACATCGATATCAGTGCAGTAACAGAAACCTGGTTCAAGACTCCCGAGAGCACCCCAGCACTACCAGGTTATACCTCATGCCATGCTTTTCGGCCCCAAAACTTGGACCAACCCACAAAAGGAGGGGGAGTATCAACATTCGTCAAAGATACCCACACCTTCAGGTTGGTGGCACAGCACGAAGCATCAGAGACTATCCATGTGCAACTAACAGTGGGTAAAACTGCCTTCCAGTTTATAGCCTGCTGCAGACCACCCTCCCTAACCCAGGAACCCCACTCGGCCTTCCTGAGAACACTGGAAAATATGAAGGTCTCTCCAAACACCATTATATTGGGCGACTTCAACTACCCAAACATAGACTGGGAGCATTACTCTAGCTCCAACACCCTAGCCCAAAGGTTCCTAGAATTTATAAACTCAAATGCTATGGAACAACTTGTTACCACTCACACAAGAGGGGAAAACATACTGGACCTGATCATCACCAACATGGGGACTCTATGCTCCAGACCAGAAGTGTATCCCTCACTGGTAAGATCAGACCATAAACTAATCTCACTGGATATTCACATCCCTACACCACCCCCTGCCCAGAAAACCACAGTGAAAAACTTCTCTAAAGCAAATTTCACACTCCTCAAAACCGAGGTGGAATCCTTCAAAGCCCCCGAGCCTGTGGAAAATATGGCCCAGACCGCAGAATCCTTTGTAAATGCATTCTATGAACACCTTCAGGAATGCATGGATCATGCGATCCCAAATAAAACCAAGACCCAATCCTCCAAAGGCAGACGTCCTGTCTGGTGGACCCCAGCCATAAACAAACTATACAATAGAAGGAGGAAGCTACTAAATGATAGAGCAAAATTCCAGAAAGGGAAGGCATCTCTGATCAGTATTAGCAAAAAAGTATGGGCACTCATAAAATCGTCTAAGGCCAGCTTCGAGAGAAAAATTGCACAGGACACTAAGGATAATCACAAGGCTTTCTTTAGTTATGTTAGGAACCTGGGTGGTAATTCCCAGATATGCTCAGAATTAGTCCAAAATGACAAAAAATACACCGAACCCACAGACATTGCCAACATCCTAGCTGACAGGTTCAGCGCAAACTCACCCCCCACACCAAAAGGGCAAATATCTATCCCAGTAGAGTGCTGCCCCCCTGACATCTCAGATGCTCAGGTAAGAGCCGCCCTCTCCAAAGCAAAAAACACAGCATCAATGGGACCAGACGGTGTCCCGGGCTGCATCCTACTTGAACTCCAAGAAGAGCTAAACCCAAACATAAAACTACTGTTCAATCTCAGCCATACTACAGGATATGTACCCAAAGAGTGGCGTACAGCAACTGTGGTCCCTCTCCACAAAGGTGGTGCCTCAATGGATCCTGGAAACTATCGCCCCATAAGCCTGACTAGCTTGGTCTGCAAAGCTATGGAAAGGATCATCATGGACCTCATAAATAAAGATATTGGGGACCTACAGACACTGGATGCTACCCAGTTCGGCTTTGTTAAGGGCAGATCCTGCTTCTTAAACCTGGTTGATTTCTTTGAAACAGTCACCAAGGCCATTGACGAGGAGAAGGTGGTCCACACAGCCTACCTGGACCTCGCAAAAGCCTTCGATACAATACCCCACTCGGGCATTATAGATAAGCTCACCAGCTTAAATATAAACCCCTTATGTCACTAGATGGGTTGCAAACTGGCTCAAGGACAGAACCCACATGGTTAGAATTGCTGTAGCCATGTCAGACTCCAAACCAGTTACAAGTGGCGTCCCTCAAGTCTCAGTCCTGGGACCTCTCTTGTTCAGTATATATTTCTCGGAGGTACAGGCCAACACGGAAGGACTGTGGCTGACCAAGTTCGCAGATGACTGCAAACTGGGCACAATAATCGACTCTCCAGCCGACACAAGCATCCTCCAAAAGGGCCTCATAGAAACAGACAAATGGTGCCAGAGCCATGGCCTCAAGCTAAACGCCAAAAAGTGTATAGTCATCCCCTTTGGCAAAAACAAAGTGCCCACAAATTACCACATAGGTGGTAATCCATTAAGTACAGAAGAAGTAATTAGGGACCTGGGGACCCAAGTTGATAGCAATCTCTCATTTGACAACCATGTGGCCAAGGTGGTTAGAAAAACATTTTATATAGCCCACCTAATCATGAAGGGATTCACATCTAGATCAGGGGAGGTCATTGTGCCTCTTTACTCATCCCTCATCAGGCCCATAATTGAGTACAATGCCCCTTTTGGGATGTACCTTACCAGACACCTGCAACAACTGGAAAGACCCCAAAAGTACCTCACCAAGAGGATCAAAGGGCTCAAACAGATGCCATATGCTGCCCGGTTAAAGAAACTCCAGCTCTACTCAGTGGCATACCGCCTGTTCAGAGGCGATCTGTGCCTGATGTATAAAGCCATGTCCAACCTGGCATTAATGGACATGCTGCACCTCAGAAAATCCAAATCCCATCGAGCTACACGCTCGAGAGACTTGAACCTCAGCACTGAAATAAATAGGACATGCTGGAGGGACAGATTCATAACCCAGAGGCTCCCTTCACTCTGGAATAAAATCCCAGTCCACGTTAGGCAGTGTCCCTCATTGACGCTCTTCAAGAGGAATCTTGATGAGTGGATGGGAGAGTGTAGGTTTACCCCTGGTATCACTTCTGTGTCACTGTTAGACAGAGGCACAGTATATTAACCTCAAAAAAGGGCATTGCAAAATTAATTTAAAATGGGTGGTGAAAGCCAAACACATTCTGACTAGTCTTATAAATGCCCTAGGGCAGATAGCCTAGTATGAACCTATGAACCTATGAACCTATAAGGGACAGTTATTATATATGACTGGCACAGAATCTGGGAACTGACACTAATGTACAGTTATTAAATATGACTGGCACAGAATCTGGGAACTGACACTAAGGTACAGTTATTATGTGTGACTGGCACGGAATCTGGGAACTGATACCAAGGTACAATTATTATGTGTGACTGGAACAGAATCTGGGAACTGGCACTAAGGGACAGTTATTATGTGTGACTGGCACAGAATCTGGCAACTGACACTAAGGTACAGTTATTATGTGTGACTAGCACAGAATCTGGGAACTGGCACTAAGGTACAGTTATTACGTATGACTGACACATAATCTGGGAACTGACACTAAGGTACAGTTATTATGTATTACTGACACAGAATCTGGGAACTGGCACTAAGGTACAGTTATTATATATGACTGGCACAGAATCTGGGAACTGACATTAAGGTACAGTTATTATGTGTGACTGGCACAGAATCTGGGAACTGGCACTAAGGTACAGTAATTATGTATTACTGACACAGAATCTGGGAACTGACACTAAGGTACAGTTATTATGTGTGACTGGCACAGAATCTGGGAACTGACACTAAGGTACAGTTATTATGTATGACTGACACAGAATCTGGGAACTGACACTAAGGTACAGTTATTATGTATGACTGACACAGAATCTGGGAACTGACACTAAGGTACAGTTATTACATATGACTGACACATAATCTGGGAACTGACAGTAAGGTACAGTTATTATATATGACTGGCACAGAATCTGGGAACTGGCACTAAGGGACAGTTATGTGTGAGTGGCACAGAAAATGGGAACTGACACTAAGGTACAGTAATTATGTGTGACTGGCACAGAATCTGGGAACTGGCACTAAGGCATAGTTATTATGTGTGACTGGCACAGATTCTGGGAACTGACACTAAGGTACAGTTATTATGTGTGACTGGCACAGAATCTGGGAACTGACACTAAGGTACAGTAATTATGTGTGACTGGCACAGAATCTGGGAACTGACACTAAGGTACAGTTATTATGTGTGACTGGCACAGAATCTGGGAACTGACACTAAGGTACAGTTATTATGTGTGACTGGCACAGAATCTGGGAACTGACACAAAGGTACAGTTATTATGTGTGACTGCCACAGAATCTGGGAACTGACACTAAGGTACAGTTATTATGTGTGACTGGCACAGAATCTGGGAACTGACACTAAGGTACAGTAATTATGTGTGACTGGCACAGAATCTGGGAACTGACACTAAGGTACAGTTATTATGTGTGACTGGCACAGAATCTGGGAACTGACACTAAGGTACAGTTATTATGTGTAACTGGCACAGAATCTGGGAACTGACACTAAGGTACAGTTATTATGTGTGACTGGCACAGAATCTGGGAACTGACACTAAGGTATAGTTATTATATATGACTGGCACATAATCTGGGAACTGACACTAAGGTACAGTTATTATATATGACTGGCACAGAATCTGGGAACTGACACAAAGGTACAGTTATTATGTGTGACTGGCACAGAATCTGGGAACTGACACTAAGGTACAGTAATTATGTGTGACTGGCACAGAATCTGGGAACTGACACTAAGGTACAGTAATTATGTGTGACTGGCACAGAATCTGGGAACTGACACTAAGGTACAGTTATTATGTGTGACTGGCACAGAATCTGGGAACTGGCACTAAGGTACAGTTATTATGTGTGACTGGCACAGAATCTGGGAACTGGCACTAAGGTACAGTTATTATGTATTACTGACACAGAATCTGGGAACTGACAGTAAGGTATAGTTCATATATATGACTGGCACAGAATCTGGGAACTGACACTAAGGTACAGTTATTATATATGACTGGCACAGAATCTGGGAACTGACACTAATGTACAGTTATTATATATGACTGGCACAGAATCTGGGAACTGACACTAATGTACAGTTATTATGTGTGACTGGCACAGAATCTGGGAACTGACACTAATGTACAGTTATTATGTGTGACTGGCACAGAATCTGGGAACTGACACTAAGGTACGGTTATTATGTGTAACTGGCACAGAATCTGCAACTCCACTCACAGGCAACAACGTAAATGAACAAATAAACAATCTGGTGGAGGAAATAAAACAAATGATACCTCGGCTCGGACTATAAAATGTTTAATAACACACAATGGATTCGCATAACAGGTTAAGTGCTTTCATCTGACTAGCAGACTTCATCAGAACATAGTTAATTGTTACTGCGCTCATTAAATACCACAATTTGGCGCCAAAAGCTGTATAAAAAAGAAGAATTAAAGAGCATGTTACACCAGTACATAAAAAATAATAATATACACTATTATACTAAAAACATTTGCATGAATATCCTATATTACTTAATAACAATATTGATTCTATAAACCTATAAAATAATGTATATATCACATCTAGAATGTCAATATATGTATATAACTGATCTATTTACAAAAAAATGCATCTATTTAAAAACTCATCTATTTAAACACTCATCTATTTAAAAACTATTGGGACATAATTAAATATGGTTTAATACTAATAAAATCATTGATGCCTGGATATCTAGTGGCATCAACATATATCTGCCACCTACTTTCTTTCAATGCCAATAATGCTTTAATATTTCCACCATACGGTGAAAACCCCACAGTATCAATGATAATAAATTTAAAATAATGTGTATCTCCATTTTGTAATACATGCCGATACAAGGCATTCTTGTTGTCCTTAGTTCTAATGCTGTATTGATGTTCATAGATGCGTCATTTGAACTGTCTCTCAGTCTTACCTATGTAGAATGTGGTGCATTCCACACAGGTAGCCAAATAAACCACAAACTTGGTGTTACAATTACCACTTCTACTATATAAATATGTTTTATTAACATTATCCAACTTACATCCTTTAACCTCATTAATGAATTTACATTGATTGCACGCTCCACATTTTTTGGTAGATGTGATTCCTCTTTTCTTATTAATGCTTTTAGATTCCAATAACTTCTTAATATTGAAACCTGTCTTATATACAATATTGGGATGAATACCCAATATCTGTGTCAAGTCATCATCACTTATAACCTGATTCCATCTTTCTCTGATGAAGGTTTCAATATTATGTACAATTGGTGAATACATTAACACACAAACCCTACGACTATGTTCATCTTCAGGGTTATTGGTTTGTGTTGAATTCACACTACCTAAATTCCCTAATAGGGCACATACTTTTTACCCCATTCACTAATAACATACCTAACTGTGTCATTCAAAAGAATTTCTGAGTACCCCCTGATAGCGAACATAGATTTTATAAGATCCATTTCTTTTACCATGATTTCTCTGGTAGAGGACATACGGGCAGCCCTAATGCATTGCCCTTTAAAAATATTTTTGAACACATGTGGAGGATGATTACTACTGTACTCCAAGTAATCATTAGAAAAAGTCTTTTTCCTATATATACAGGATATAAATCCATCATCCCCTTGACTAATATATGTGTCCAAGAACGCTATTCCACCAGTACTGATGGAATTAGTAAATTTAAGGAATTCTGTTGTATTGTTGATGTAACTAATAAAATCTGAAATCTTTTCTATAGGCCCATTCCACAACACAAAGAGGTCATCTAAAAACCTAGTATAATAACCAATATACTGAAAATATTCTGATTTGAATAAATATTCAGATTCCCATTCTAGCATCACCAGGTTAGCAAATATGGGAGCACAAGATGCTCCCATAGCCACACCCCTGGTTTGCCTAAAAACTAATTTTCAAACTGAATATAGTTATAATCCAAAACCAACCCCATCATGTCTGTGATGAGACAAATTTTGTCCCAGTTCAAACTGGAGTACTTCCTCAAACTGCTGCTGAAATACTCTAAGCCCAAAACTCTGGGAATGCATGAGAATAGATCAATTAACAAATTATAATTAATAAATAACAATTAACTATGTTCTGATGAAGTCTGCTAGTCAGATGAAAGCGCTTAACCTGTTATGCGAATCCATTGTGTGTTATTAAACATTTTATAGTCCGAGCCGAGGTATCATTCGTTTTATTTACTGCACCAGATTGTTTATTTGTTCATTTATATTGGCACAGAATCTGGGAACTGACACTAAGGTACAGTTATTATATGTGACTGGTACAAATTCTGGAAACTGACACTAAGGTACAGTTATTATGTATAACTGACACAGAATCTTGGAACTGACACTAAGGTAAAGTTATTATGTGTGGCTGGCACATAATCTGGGAACTGACACTAAGGTACAGTTATTATGTTTGACTTGCACAGAATCTGGGAAATGACACTAAGGTACAGTTATTATGTTTGACTTGCACAGAATCTGGGAAATGACACTAAGGTACAGTTATGTATTGACTGGCACAGAATCTGGGACGGTGGCAATAAGGTGCAGCAATTAAGTATAAGTGACATAGAATCTGGGGCAGTTGTAATAAAGTGAGTGGATTAAGTAAAACTGGTAAAGTACAGCAGAAGGGCATAGAGAATAATTATATCACGGAGGAGTAATAGCTGCATTAAAAAGAGTAAGCAACAAGAAACAATGAGGATGTTTTTATACAATAATACAGGGGAATTCTATTAAAAAAATCATAATTAAATGGACATTATGGAGAGTACATGAAGAGCTAACATTGATGTAGATGACGACAGAAAAATAACCTGTCATGATGCAAACCTTGTTATAGTCAGATGAAAAAAAACTAGCTGCCCACTTATGGGTTTAAGTTATTTTGTGCTGGTTTAAGCTATACTGAAGATTTTTACAAACGATACAGGAATGCACCACACTACATAAAAGTTGACATTTCATCCAGGTGAAAAGCAACCAATCACTCAAGATCCTGAAAAGCCAACTCTCTCCACTACTGTTACGGATGGACATCTTCTGTCCACCCTGTCGCAAGCATCGAGTAGGCACAAATCCCAGACAGCATATACTTTACATGTCGCAAAGTATCCCAAAAATCACAATCAAAGTCCCATCCCTTGAGCCTTCCACATTTACTCTTCATATTGTCTTTTTATTAACACATATTGATTTAAAGATGGTCACATATTTTAGATACTTTATGGCCAATAGGACTTGAAGCAAGCATTCCCAAGTTGTTTTTGCAAATGAAACCAAAGTAAAAAGCATATTTATTTCACTGAAGATTATCTCCTTGGTTTAGTACATCTGTTCCGAATGGATAGGGGAAACATGTAAATGTCCCAAATTACCCTTGTTTGGCCTGTCACTGGGTTATTTGTATGCAAAAATATAAGGGCTAAAAACTAGCATGAGAATGTAAAGCTAGGCTTCTTAAGATCCTTACCAATCAATAGCCTAGTAAGTATCTATGAACCTAAGATAACCCTAATATGTTGTTGAGGCTAAAGTGCAGATCTTGCCTCCCCTCCTACGACTCTAACCCAAAGTGAAATGCAGTATGCTGAGATAAAGAACTCTTGGCAATTGTGTCAGCATGTTCAAAGTTCCATAATTATATTTACACCCCTGGGATCACTTCATATGTCTTCTTGACAGAGGCTCAGTTAATCAATGGGGTGACGAAAGCTGACACACTCTGGCTAGGCTTATAAATGCCCATGGGCAGATAGCCTAGTACCTACCTATGAACCTATGAATTGGAAAGGTATAATTTTCAGTGACTACTATTAAATTATTTCCACTTTTAATGATACTTCAGTTCAAGTAGGATGACTACAGTCTGTTTCCTTTTCATCTGATCTTTTGGTTATTTTTACAATTTCAATGAGGTAGAGTTTTCCTGTATGAGCCCTTAAGTATATTTCATTACATGAAAAAGTGTATATTGGCGATTGCTTTGTTTTCATTTTTTTCTTTCGGTTTGTCAAAAGATGACGAAGGGGATGCTTGTAAGAGATTATGATTTTTTAATTTGTCATTTTTTTCTGTTTTGTTTATTCTGAAAGGAAAATTTAACTTCCTATAAGATTCCTTGGGGCTTCCACATTGTCTCCATATATTGTGTGTTTTTGTTACTATATCTCTATATAAAGATATTTGCGCATTTTAGCTATTTATGGCTAATAAGACTTAGAATAAACATATCTAAGTTGTTTTCACAAATAAAATAATTCAGTAAAAGCATATTTATTTCTACTGTAGATTATCTTAGTGTCTCAATTACTGACAGTGGTACCTTATAAAGGTCTTGTATGTATTTCCTCTTTGGTGAAATAGTTATACATGGTGAGATTAACAATTCATTTCAGTTTTTGTTAAAAGTAATTACTAATAGAGTAAGCATCATAATGGCTCAGTGGTTAACATCTCTACATTATAACACTAGGGTTTACAGTTTTATCCTAGACTGTTATCACTGTCAGCATGGAATGTGTATGCTCTCCCCTTGTTTGTTTGCATTTTTTGTGATAATTCTAGTTTCATCCCACCTTCCCAAAATATGCAGATTGACTGGCTATTCTAAATTGACAACATATATGATATTGACTCTTTCACTTGCGGTCCAGGTTATGGTTAAAAAGAGTAAGACAAGGTCCAGTTTGCTTAGCCACCTAATAATAAATGAGTGACAGCCTGCCTGACTGAATGAATGAGTGAATGAATGAGTGAATGAATGAATGAATGAATGAATGAATGGATAAATACATACATACATATAAACATAAAATTAGTAAAAATACCAGCCTTTTTATCAGAAACAACATTTGAAAAGCTTTTAAGAATTTTTAAATGCAGATAATGTTAAAACAAAAATGCCACTGACATGCTGAAAAAATCATATTATTCAACATCAAATACATTGACAAACAAGATAGTAGTATTTCACACATACATGCATACATACCACTGAAGCAATTATAAATTGTTAAAGAAATATTTAGAATCTCATTATTTCCAGTTATTTACCAAACATGTGCAAACAACATTAAAACTGAACAATATACTGTGATGCTAGAGGGTGTTCTACATAAGGAAATCCATAAATATATCCATAAATAAGTGGTATTTATGTAGAACGGTTTACTATCAAATGACTGGAGATGAAAAGACTGAATCCCAAAAAGACTGAAAATTCAAAATATTGAACACATTTTTAATGTACGGGGCAAGTCCCCCTGCTCCCCACATGTGGAGGGGCTGCACCCCCACAACACCCCCCTGCTAAATATATATACCAACTCCAAGATCGCACAACAGTGGAGAAGGGGCAATGTCCATCATTCAATATTTTGAATTTTCAGTCTTTTGGGGATCCAGTCTTTTGATTTTCAATCATTCGATAGTAAGCCATGTAGAACATCCTCTAGCTAAAGCTTACTTCAGTATACAATGGAAATACATTTTAAACAGAAGAGGAAAGCAGCTAGCAGCATGAGTATTGCTGTGAGGTTTTTAACATTCAGGTGTCCAATATTTTTCTTAATCAGCAAAAAATGCACCTAACTTATTTACAACTTTTAAAACAAAATTTATTATAATAAAAGCATGCAATTATATGTTATGGGAAAACACACAGTGAATTTTCATATACAACCTTACAAAGTGAATAGCATTTTATCTACTTATACATTTCAAATCTTGCTTTATAACAAAATATGAAACAGTTAAGTACTTTTGACTTACTCTTTTCCCTGTAAATTCAGTGCTTTTCTAATTTCTTATTGCAGGCACTACATTGAAAATGCTATATTCTTAGAAATAACAAAATACCAGAAGTCATTTCTGTCATGTAGTCTAAACTTGGATATTTTAAGTTGTTTGAACTAAAAGGTGAAACAGCACTATCTGAAAGAAGTTTAAATATTTTCATTTGCAGTATCACTGCTGTCCATGAAGTTTTTTCCAACACAACATTGCATGTTGGCTTCCTTAAGTATAATACTAAGGCAAAATTGGAAATTAAAGGCAGATTTCAATATTATCTATAGGTGTCTAAGGCATCAGTTGCTCAAAGCAGAAGGTGCAGAAAAGCACAAACACTGACCATTGTTTTCCATATGAATGTACAAATTCTAAGTGTGAGACAGCCTCTTAGAACTAACCTGACTAAGTCTCAGCAAAAATCAGGCCTTTCATCTGCCTTATGCCTACCCTCCCCAAATAAATAAATAAATAAATACAACTAAAACATCTCCAAATCTTGCTTGTGATATAAACAGGACTTGATTGAGATATAGGTATGTATCCCAGAGACTACCCCGTCTATGAAACAGGTTCCCCATCCATGTAAAACAGAGTTCCTCCCTAATCCAATTCAAGTGCAACTTGGACAATTGGATGGGAAACTGGAAATTCATCCCTGGTTTGGCACCTATGTCTCTGATGCAAACAGGTAACCTGTAGATGGTTCCTCTCCCAGGCCCATGCTTCAACTTATCAAGGACATCATAACTCATCGGAGATTTGGGATGTATGGCTAGGCTTAAAAAGGCCCTTGTGGTCGTTAGCCTAGTAAACAACTATGAAACTATAGCAGCAATAAAAATGTATTAGTGCTAGACAACACTATTGCCAGGCACACTGACGTTTCACTCACAAGGCTGTATAAGAAGAGAGTTACAGTGAGTTTTCATTCAGGTGTCAGGACTTCAATTGTTACAGTAACCCTAAGGACCCTGTCTCTTGACAAATATGATTATGATATGGTAGTGGTGCATGTGGGAGTGAATTACTTAACATGTAGAGACCTGAGGGATATGCCGAGAGACATCCCAGAACTTTCCAGACATGTTATAAATGCAGACGTGATGCTAGTCCTGAGAGGACTCCTCCACCTCAAATGATGCCAAGATAAAAAGAAAAGATAATTGAATTCAATAATTGGTTAAATAGCTTGTGTCATTCCAGTGGGGACTTTATTTAGATAAGAAGGGCCTGCACCTCTTATTTCAGGGTTTTCACATTCTGGCTAAAGCTTTGCTGCCCCTCAGTGCATTTTAGGTAGTGTCCAGATGACGGGCATTCCAATGTAACTAACATATCAGTCAAAATTAGATTGCATTAAGGTGTCTTTCCTTAATACCAGAAGATTAAACAATACATGTCAAGGCACTCCTGCTTTTGAAAAATGACCATGTCTGTTTAGTTACTGAAACTTAATTTAAATGTAAAGTCAGCAGTCCATCTATACCAGGGTTTTGAACTTTTCCTGCTTTCAGGTCAAATGACAACAATGGTAGAGTCTCCATATTTACTGGTAAATATAAATGGGATAATAGGATGGAGTGGTCAACCAGGTCAAGGTCCCAGGTAAGACAAATGAATACTTCCTCAGTGAGGTTAACTTTATCCATGTTAGTGAGTATGTCATCAGTGAATGTCTAAAGAACATTCATGGTACCTGCCCAGAAAGTATACTGTTTCCAAGAAGGTAAATGTTATTTGTCAAGGAAAGTGTCGAGTTGCTTTAATGATTTTTTTCAAGCATTTTAACAAATGTAGGAAATACTGAGATGGGACAGAGCTGGGAGGTTGAGGAGGGTTTGTGATATTTTGCAACAGGTCTGACAAATGCTGATTTCCAGACGCAGGGCTTGGTATTGGTTGTAAGGCTAATGTTTAGATTTTTTAACGAGGTAAATATGAAATCTCTACTGTCATAGAGAAACCAAGGGCAAAGGTTATCAGGATCAGAGGAAGAGTCTATACAGATCTCTTCTAGTAGAGGTACAATTTGTTTCCTTGTGATTTTAGCGAGTGGGAGGTATAGGTTTGTAGGTTCATAGGTGTGTTATAGGCTAATGGCCCTGAAGCCTTTACAAGCCTAGCCCATAGGATTACCCTGGCATCGTGCCACTTGACCTTAGTTCCCAGTACCTCTGTCAAGCAGAGCGACTGGAATGATCCCCGGGGTAAATTTTCTATTTCCCTTCCACTCATCAAGATTTCTGTTGAAGAGTGCCAGTAAGGTGCTCTGGCTTGACATGTGTGGGAAGTCTATTCCATAGCAAGGGCAGTCTCTGGGTTATGAACCTGTCCCTCCAGATTGTTCTGTTGATTGTGGTAGTGAGGATGAGGTCTCTGGACTGTGTAGTGCGGAGGGATTGGGATTTCTTTAGATGTAGCATTTCTAACAGAGCTGGGTCAGACATGGCTTTGAAATCAAGCAGGGATCGCCTCTATGTAGGCGATATGAGACAGAGAATAGTTGGAGCTTTTTTGAATCTGTCCATACAGGACAAGTGTTTAAGCCCTAGGATCGTCTTTGTGAGGTACTTTTTCAGCCTCTCCAGTTGTTGCAGGTGTCTAGAAGTGCATACTAAATGGAGCATTATACTCAATGATTGGCCTAATGAGGGAAGAGTAGAGGGAGACAATGACTTCTTCCTTCCTGGATGCAAAACCCTTAGTAATGAGATGTGCCACATAGAAATACTTTCTGACCACAGTGGCAATGTGGTGGTTAAAAGAGAGGTTGCTGTCAACCTGTGTTCCCAGATCTCTCATAACGCCTTCTGTGTTCAGTGAACTACGCTAGATGTGGTAATTCATGGAAACTGGGGTTTTCCCTACAGGGATGACAACATATTTTGAGACTGAGTTTAAGGCCATGGTTCTGACACCAGTCGTTGGTCTCAGTGAGACCTTTCTGTAGGATGTCAGCTTCACTTGGGGAGTTAATAATAGCTCCCAACCAGCAATCGTCTGCAAACTTCATCTGCAAGAGTACCTTCATGTTGGCCTGGACTTCAGAAAAGTAGATACCAAACAGGAGAGGACCCAGGACTGAACCGTGTGGGACTCCACTCGTGACTAGTCAGCAGTCTGATATGGAGTCCGCTACTTTCACACTGTGGGTTCTATCTGTGAGCCAGTTTGCAACCCACTTGGTGATATAGGGGTCGATGCCTAGTTTAATGAGTTCTTTGATGATTCCTGAGTGGGAAACGGTATCAAAGGCCTTGGCCAGATCAAGGTAGGCTGTATGAACCGCCTTGCTTTCATCCACAGCTCTGGTGACTGACTCAAAGAAGTCGACCAAGTTGAGCAGGCATGATCTACCCTTCACAAAACCAAACTGTGTGGGATCCAGAGTTTGTTGATTCCTTATATTCTTGTTTATTAGATCCATGAGGATGCGTTCCATAGCTTTGTACATTAGACTCATCTGGCTAATGGGGCAATAGTTCCCAGGGTCTCTAGTCACACCTCCTTTGTGGAGAGGGATAACTGTAGCAGTACGCTATTCAGTAGGGACAAAGCCTGAGGTGAGGCTGTGATTGAACAGGGAATACAGGTGAGGTGCCAGTTCACTCTGTAGTTAATGTAGAATACAGCCAGGGATTTTGTCAGGTCCCATACAAGCTGCATTCTTTGCCTTAGACAGTGCTGTTTTAACCTGTGCAACAGTAATACTGGGTGCCTGGCAATCTACTGGCATTATGATTGGTCCTTTGGGGGTGGTAAAGTTGGCACTGAATCCTTTGGCCAGTATACTGGTATTCTGGGGGATTGGGATGAATTTGTCTGAGAGTAGATATAATGATCTGCTACATGGAAGATTGGAGAATTCTCTGAGAAAATCAGCAGGTGAGAGGTTTCCAGAACAAGGAATGTGACCAAGAGAGGAAAGTTCTTCAGGTGGATTTGTACCAGAGATGTTGTTTACCTCATGCCAGAACTGTTGTTTAGAGTGAAGGAGGGTGACTTGTTTAGATTTGAGATACTTAGTTTTATGACTGTGCGTGGCTTGTCTAGTAATATTCCATAATTTAGTGTATTGCGCCACTAAGTTAGGAGATGGTGTCACATTTCCAGAATTTCAAGGCTTTATCACGTGAGTGCTTTAGAGTTTTCAGCTCTTTTGAGAGCCAGTCAGTCTTGTTATTTTTAAATATCCCAGAGATTATATGAAAGTATTTTCAGATTTTGCGTGTCAAGTTTTAAACAGAAGTCATCACTGAATGTTTTTAACACTATTAAGTTGCGACTTTTGAGTGGTGGTTAGTTTTAATACTAGGTCTGGTAGGCATAGTCACCATTTGATGGAGTCTAACACTGTCATAGAGCTCTGAGCTGTCAAGGTGCAATGGGTCGAAGAAAATCTTGACCTGATTCTTGCAGATATGGCTGCCTCTAGCACTACTTTTCTGATATCTTCTTCCCTAGTGAAATCTAACCATAAACTTCTGACCTTCTCATTTAAGCTTCCAAAAATGCCTACAGCAAAACCCACTGAATTTAAGGACTCAGTCTACAATGTGACAATATATCAACATTCACTTATGATTACACCTCCCCTGGCCTTAATACAGCAACAAGCTTCACTAAGGAATTCTATACTTATTTAAAACAAAATGCATAGAACTAGCAGGCCCTACCTGAACAAGTTCCATAGAAAATTCAAAAACAAACCACCCTGGTGGTCTAACACCATAAATAAACTATATAACAAAAGAAAGAAACTCCTTAAATTAATTAATAAATCCAAAACCCATCTTCTCAAGGATAAGCTCAAAAGCATTACAAAGAAACTGAATGAGTCCATGAATTTAGGTTGGCTTCTGATGCCAAAGATAAATATAAATCATTCTTTAGCTACGTTAGAAAACTAAACAAAAAAATCCCTACATTGCATAGAACTTATTCATAATGGGGTCTCCTGACCCAACAGACATTGCCAATATACTTGTATGCAAACTTAGTGCCAACTTCACCTCTGACACTTCTATTCCATGCATGTAATATATGAATCCCTTACTCCCTCAATTTTCTGTATCTTTTACTAAAAGTGTTAGCAAGCATTAAAAATACTTCCTTCATGGGACCCATAATATACTTCGTTGCGTTATTAATAGTATTAAACATACCTTTTCAGGCACTCACCTGAAATTGCTAAACTTAAGTTTAGTGACTGATTTTGTCCCTGTTGAGTAGTGCACAGAAGTGCTGATATCCCCTCCAGAAGGGTTGATTTACAACCACCCTGGGTAATTACAAATCTATCGGCCTTATAAGCTTTTGCTGCAAAGCCATTGAATGTATCACAATTGACTTCATAAACTGTGCTATAAAAATCTTGTTAGACTTAAATCCACCCACCATCCCTAAGACTGGTTTTTTGAAAGTAGATCTTGCCTACTTCATCTGATAAAATTATTTTAAAGGGTTATGGATGCCATAAATGGTGGTTATGCAGTACATGCATTGTATCCTGACCTGGTTCAGGCCTTTGACATCATTCCCCATGCTGGCATCATATAAAGGCATCAAACGAACGTTAAATGCCTTAAACATCAACCCATATGTGGCAAGATGGGGTTCCTGTCCATCCATCGACAGCACTTCTCTTGAATACTATTGAATCAATGGAAAAACAGCAAAATGAATTTCACTAGAAGTGGCATTTTCTTTTTTATGCACTGTTGTGTGACCTCAGAGTAGGTATATTTAAGTTCAAGGGGTATAGCAGGGGTGTAGGGGACTTGCCCTGTGCAAACCTACTTACCACTGAGGTGCATTTTTATTCTTTTCACATCAGTCATGCAGTATTCAATGAAAGTGCTGTTGATGGATCGACATGTATCTGTAAGATGAACAACAAACTTGCCAAAAGCTAGAACCCACACCATGCAAAATGCAGGTGTTTCATCAGAAGTTGTAAAAATAACCAGCGGTGTCTCTCAGTGCAGGGATCACTCCTTTTTGGTATTTATTTCTCAGGTCCCCAAGCTGAGAGCTAAGACCTCTGGCTAATAACGTTTGCAGATTATTACAAACTTGGAGTTATTGTTAAGTCATCCTATGACACTTAGGGCCTTCAGAATGAACTCGCCCTGGTAAACTCTTGGTGTATTGAAATGGGATGAAACTAAATACTAAAAGTGTAGTATCACCTATTTTGTTGAGAAACCCTCCTCTCATCATCCTATCTAGACAATACACCTCTAAAAAACAAAAATGCAATTAGGGACCTGGTGCTTGGCTTGATTGTTCTCTCTCTTTTGACCATCATGTAACGAGTGTTCTCATGAAGTCCTTTTATGTAGCCCAGCTAATTGCAAAGATAATATTATCAAGGTCTAAAGAAGTAATCACTCCCTTATATGTGACATCTATCAGGTCAGCTAACAAGTACAATATCTATATTGGGATATCTCTGTAAACATAACCAAAAATGATTATTAAAAATATTCAAGGATGAGCAGTAATACAGTACTTGGATTATACATGATCAGGTCCTGATACCAAAAAATCTGTTCTTCTTCACACTCAGAACTAGAGTCCAAAAAACTATTTCATTCCTCACCAGGAGCTGGTCATGAATAATCCAATACACTGCTGTTCACCTTTGAACTCATACAAAATAATTTACAGAAGCATCATCTAATCTATAACTCACGGTAACATACAGCCTTTCCAGGTAATGAGCTGTTGATATGCTTTATCCTTTTATCCTGAGCTTGATTAGCTCTCATTGCCCCCTTGCAAAGTTGATGATTCTTCTAACTCATTTAGGATACAGTGTTCCTAGATTACCCCAGAAAAAAAAAACATATATTTATGTATCTGCGACTGTACTGAAAGAGCAAATTACAATCAACAGTTAAAAATAATAGCAGAGGTTTTTTCAGTGATCTATTCAAACATGCAATTTGTTATTTCTAGTCCACGGTACATAGGATAGTAATTTATGATATATAATCACATATCCAGTAGGAAAATATGAGCGTGTTCTTTAGTTCCTACACATTAGTAATCCCACTGAAAATGAAATCACTAACAGTTCCCTTCCTGGAGCACCCAGTAAGATTCAGCAAGCAAGCAAACAACTAAATAAATACCAGTAACACTTCATGAAACAGTTCTTTCTGGGGGTCTATTATTAACTCAAAAACTGTGAATGTAAAAGCGGATTGACACTGACAATGCAAACTGCAGTAACTAGTCTAGACAACAGTTGATGTCCTTTTGTTGATCCAGTCATTTCATCTGATACATTTTTTGTTATGAATGCCATAAATGGTGGCCATGCAGTGCTTGCATTAAATACATTCTAGTTCCTAGTGCTGTTTCTTGGTCTAATAATTTATGACTTGAATGCAAGTGTCCAAGAAGAAAATCCAGATATTTTCATTAGTTCCTACATTAGTAATCCCATTGAAAGAAACATTACTAACAGTTCCCATCCTGAAACAGCACTGTGATGTGTATTGACATTTTGTATAAGAATGGATAGTAGTCAAAATACTTAGACAATATAGTAATTATGGAAGGCTAAGCTGACATTTTGGATAAGGAGAAATAAGTATATCTTCAAAAAGATGTGTGTAAGCTGCAAACTATTCAAATTCCAAACCAAAATTCATGCTACTTACATTATAAATGAAACACTAGAATATCCTCCACCTTAAACTGCCTCTGATTTCACATGGCAAGCCTGCTGCAAAGAAATATGAAAGTAAAAGTTTAACACATTACACTAAATGGGAACTTCAGTTAACCCAGTAAGCAACCCGTATTAGAGTGAATACATACAGCGCATTAGGGAACAAAGAGACCCTAATATGCTAGTATGCCAAAAGTACACACTTCAACCCAATACGGGTTTAGTTATTGCATATCAACAAGTCAAATAACATCAGAAACACTGAGTCTAGGAAACAAAACCTCTTCTGCAATGTCAAAAGAACAGTTTGGAGGGACAGGTATGTCTCGCAGAGGAGGATACATCTGCTCTGTAACAGACTACCTTCCACATAAAACAAAGCTCAGCCTTGTATATATTAAAGTGCAAATTTGATCTATGGATAGGAAACTGAACATTTACCCCAGGACTGCCTCCTGTAGTACTAATCGACAGAATAATCTCCTATGCATGGGTCCCCTCAAATTATCTATGACATGGTATGATGCTAGTTATTCTGACTAAGGACAATATATAATAATCGACCATGGGATGGGTACAGCCAGTCTAAGACCAAATTAGATAGGTTAATTTAGCACCAAAAGGGAAATTGGCTAGGCTTAAAATGAACCTCAAGGGCACCAAGCCTAATACTGACCTATAAAACTATGAAGTTATAGGCATTCAGGACTGCAAAATCTATGCAAGAGAAGGAACACTATAGCAGTCACTTGTTTGAATCAGTTCTGTTCAGCCAGGAGCGATCTGGATGGATCTTTTGTAAATCCACCTACAGTCAGGGCTGGTGTGAGCATTGTGGGGGTCGCACCAAATGTGAAATTAGGGGCTCCCTAGGCACGTGAAATCTGTGTATCACCCTGTCACTGGATCCCTCCTAAGCAACCTTTTATTTCATGCTGAAAATGTTTTATGAGTATTGTGCCCAGACTGACCTGTAGCTGCAATGCGCTTACATTACAACAGGCCTATGTACCGCGCTTACATTACATTAGGCCTATGTACCGCGCTTACATTAAAACAGGCCTATGTACCGCGCTTACATTACAACAGGCCTGTGTACCGCGCTTACATTACAACAGGCCTGTGTACCGCGCTTACATTACAACAGGCCTATGTACCGCGCTTACATTACAACAGGCCTGTGTACCACGCTTACATTACATTAGGCCTATGTACCGCGCTTACATTACAACAGGCCTATGTATCGTGCTTACATTACAACAGGCCTGTGTACTGCGCTTACATTACAACAGGCCTGTGTACCGCGCTTACATTACAACAGGCCTATGTACCGTGCTTACATTACAACAGGCCTGTGTACCGCACTTACATTACATTAGGCCTATATACCACACTATGTTGGCTCATCTTACAAAAAGACATGCACAGTTACTGGTATTTAGTTGCAACAATGATGCATTACACCAACTCTACAGACAGGAAAGATTTGGTTAAATGGCATACTAGACACTACTTACTGTTTCAGACCCACCCAACCCCTACCCCCACAGACACATCCTCCAGTGACCCCCATACCATACACATTATATTTTAATTCCTTTTCCCACATTTTGCCTTACAGTTCAACGTTTTCAAGAAACTATAACTTTCGATATGCTCTGATGTGGATTTTTAAAGTTTTTTTCTTTTTACACAACTTTTTTCATCCAGTGATGGCTTGAACAGAAATTATGATTAAGGAAAGAAATCACTGTAGCTGTTCAGCTTTAGTTTTTCTTACATCCTTTCAACAAAGAGAAATTATGACTAAAGAAAGAAATTTAATGTTGCTGTTCAACTTTAGTTTTTCTTCCATCCTTTTGATTTCTGACCAAGATAGCACAGTAATAACCATTTAGGAAATAACTCAGTTAAACCAGAGAGGCCCTGGAAGTTATTGGATTATAGATGCTCTGAAATACATTTTAAAGCATTGTCCAGCCTTTTAATACAATAGTGGCCTAAACAAAAGTCATGAGTAAGTCTTAGTCTTTTTTTCTTTCAATGAAAATATAAGTTGCACCTGAGACAATGTTCAAAGCTGACAAAATAGTAGTTAACAAGATAATTCTTGTGATAATACACAGATCCTGTGAACAATGCCAGCTTCCCTAACTCCACCCCCCCAAAAAAGAAGATTGCTGCCTATGCATCCCACTGGTGTTAGATTGGAATGAAAGCAGAGGTTCAAATTGCCACAGTCAAGTTACTGGTAATATGCATATACATAGCATAACTATGAACCCCTCATCTTTATACCCAAAAGGCAGCCACTTGTATATGTGCCTGGTGTGTGATTGTGAGGAAAGTGAGAAAACAAATAATGATTATAGTAATGTATTCTATTTTGTTGCTTTTAGACAATACACTGTCCCTATAGAAGCTATAATAACCTTCTTGTACATTCCTGAGGTTTGTGAGAGATGTAAGAGAGACAATGGCCATATTGTCTAAAGCTTGTACATTCCTGAGGTTTGTGAGAGATGTAAGAGAAACAATGACCATATTGTCTAAAGCTCAAACACAAGCTATAATAACATCCTGTGGACACCTCTAATGTTTAACTGCGATGAAAATGAAAGAAGCAATAAACGCACAATCTCCAGCCCCCCATAACCTACATTAACTTTCTGTACGCACACACACACACACACACACACACACACACACACACACACACACACACACACACACGCACACACACACACATACGTGCACACACAGACACAAACACACACACGCACACATGCACACACAAACACACATGGACACGCACACACACCCACACACACACACACACACACACACACACACACACACACACACACACACACATACACACACACACACACATCTCATCAGGACCGGTTTTAGAATGGGTGAGGCTGAGAGCAGAGACCATTATTAGCTTTATCTTAACAGAGTCATATCACAACCATATTCAGTTTAAAGAGCATAGTCAGAAAATTAATAATTTATTTCTACTTATTTTTCCTCTAACTAGCAATAACTTTTGTGGGCCCCCCCACACAGTCAGGGATGATTAAGGGGGATCCCTGTTTCCATTTATACATCCTGGGAAGTGACAGCCATCAAACTTCACGAAAATCGAAGTGTCTGAATGTTGAGTGATACATTTTATGCCTTACTTTTAAAATGTAATTCCTGCATTTTTTTGCTGATACCCAGAATAATAATGCATGTGTTGTGGCATTATTGGGTGTGGGATATTTTTTACATGCACACATGCACACACACACACACACACACACACACACACACACACACACACACACACACACACACACACACACACACACACACCATAGCAATATTAGTTTTCTACATATTTCAACAAATAACAGTAAATTGTGCAGCACTGGTACTGGCACAACAGATCAGTGACTGCTATTTTGCAGTCATCAGACAGCAGTAGGGGTAAGTCACTTTTATTTACCTAATTGAGGAATAATGTATACCTGCTGCTGTCCCTGGTTTCAGGGACCATCCCTGGTTTTGCCTCATAATTTTGCTCTGTCCTTAGTAAAAAGTTTGATTTGCTGGTAAATCCATGTGTCGGCCTGGGTGATCACAATAGGGGGTTAGTTATATAAGTGTGTGTGTGTGTGTGTGTGTGTGTGTGTGTGTGTGTGTGTGTGTGTGTGTGTGTGTGTGTATGTAATACAGTGGGCACAAGATTCCAGGCATACACTTTACTGTGTTCCCTAAAGGCATTTAAAATGCTAATAGATAAGGTTTTGCTGCACAAAGGATGTAGGATGGGTGGTGTACTAGGTACCAGTGATAGCATTTATAGAATGTCCTAAAGTCATCTCAAAAGACTCATACCCTGCATCCTCAGCACTCATAAACAGCTCATTGGCAGAGCCTTTAGTTATGTATACTGACACAAGCCACCAAAGATACTCTTAGTACTTAGCCTTTTTATAAAAACAAAGTTAAAATAAAAGGGGGTTCCAAACTCTAGACCCTCAGTACACACTCCAGCTCCGGAGAATAGTATTAGCCATCTGCACTACCTCTACTCAACCTCTTAGCACAAGAAATTTGGACAAAGCCTAAAATAATGGAGTGACAAAATCCCAGGATATGGAATCTGAAACTTAAAAGTCTGTTATTATTTAGTGACCTCAGTCCTCAGTGATTCACAGAAAACCACAAATTTCATGAGGAAAAGCCTAAAAATATGAGGCAAAAATCTGGGCATTCTGTGAAAATCTGAACAGTTGAGAGGTATGGTCTACACTCCATGTGTACTCTTACCATATAAGATAGTTAAAGTTAAAAGAGGAGTCGAAGTCTGCACCACTGGCACAAAAAGAAACAGCTTGCTAATCAGAGCCTTAAAAATGAGGAGGTCCCATGTTACACTGTCTTTTTTGCAATATCATAAGTCTGAAACCATAATGCTTGACATTATTGACTGCAATGATATGTGAATTATTGAGGGACAGGGCATATACAAGAGGCAAAATTAGGAGCACTGTAGTCTTAAACTAATGCTTGAACTCAGTTTACAAGTTGGAAAGGTGGCGGTCTAGCATCATGCTGGACTTTATGAACAATAACGTCCCCATTGAGCCATCCTCTAAAATCCCAATCTTTCACATCAACCCAGTTCCCATCTCTGCCACCAAAAAAAAAAAAAAAAAAAATCATAATCTAAACGCCACCACACTTACTGATGCCCTTTAGCATACTCTGTCTTTATTCTCTCCAAGAAAACTATGTACACATTATCTAGGAAAAGTCGCTAATTATTTCTTTATGCAAAGGAGGAAACTCCACTGATTTCTTTACTGCCCTATAGCCATTCTTTCCCCATTATTAAAAATCATCACTGAATAGTGTATTGAGTCCCATCTTCTGAGACACTGAATAGATAATAGCCTCCTTTAAAATTATTAACATCAGAACATAGCCTGGTGAAGAGAATGGGAGCCCTTACTGTGACCCACTCAACCGGGGTTCAGTTTTGTAGTCCCAGCACTGATGGGGCCAGGCTGGGAGGAAGAAGAGAAAATAGGCATAGCCCACTCACCTCTCCTGGTTGATGGAAAGGGCAGTGACCACATGTGGCACCCAAAAGGAATTGAGATTTGTCCACTGGAGAATGGGAAAACCACTAGTGTTTGATGGGAGGAGACTGGGCTGCCCACTGGCAAAGTCTTTTGTAGAAGTGAGGAATGAGCAGTCGAGATAGACCACTTTGTTCTCCTTTGGTCTGTTCAGATGTCCGTGGGGAAATGCAGGGTTACGTTAAAAAAAAACACTGAAGCCACTTTGATAGCTGTCTAAGTGATGGACTCTCCCATTGACACTTGTGGAGTTGGTTGACAGAGTAAATAAAAGCTTATTAACATCAGAACATGAAAGGATGCTTATATTTTAGATGCAAAGTTAGGTGGGAGAAGGAGTCCAAAAATTTAGTATAGAAAACATGTTCCAATTATCAAATATATACACTCATCGTATATGCTACTGGTTCATATCAGACTGCTTCCATCAATGTTGCTTGAATATTACATTGTGCAGTAGTAGGTGCTTATATGTAATTACTTCTTCCATGTAAGAAAAATGCATTATCTCTAAATTATGTTTTTCATTATGTGTTATCCAAGACTGTAGTGTCATGGAGAAAGTGTGAGACAATGCCTTCATGATATGTTTCTGACTGTTGTTTCTCAGAAGTACACCAAACTTGGAGTGTGAATAATAAAGTAAAGTGGTGGAGGCAAAAATGTGTTTGGGTCAAAAAATGTTTTGTTCTGTTTTTTTTTTTTTTTTTTTTTTTTTTTGTTTATTTGTTTTTTTTTTTGTGTTCATAAGCTGTGCAGTCTATGCTTACCCAAGATTACAAGGGTTTCAAGAATTTTTGTACTCTGGCTCTCAGTTGTTTTCATGATTTTTCCTAGACATTTGTGATTTCAGAAATGTAGTATCAAGGACATTTAATGTATCCCATACATTCAAGATGCCTGTGCATTTAAATGTTTTATCAATGTAAAATGTGTCTTAGTTATATTATTAATCAATGCTATAGAATTATGTAACAGCTAGTGATTGATATACTCTTACAGTATACGTGCACATTAACCGTTTCACAAGCAGTATATGCCGTGAGTAAAGAGAAAAGGCAAAAGTCGTTTTGAAGTATAAAGCTAAGGGTTTTGGGGTTTCTGAACAAATGAGCTTTGCCTTAATGTTTATTGCCTAATTACATGCCTGCTTCACCCATGGAGCAAATTAAAATATTTATGCTCACTTCAATATGCACTTAAGTGGATCACAGCAAAAAACATATTTCCAACTAATCATCCTTGCATGCCTATTATTTGTTACATAATTTCACCAGAATGCTACATTATGCAATACATAATAGTGGAAGGCTTTGATGGATAATGTCCTGAATTTGATCTGGCCCTTTAATTTCAACATGTATTTGGGAAGTTCCTTTGCATATGATGAATATAAGAGTTAGACAAATATTTTAATGTCTTTGCTGTTAAGTAAAGAGAAAACTGGTGTGACTCACATCCTGATGCTCCCACTGTTGTTCCTCAGAAGAAAGTGTATCCAAAAGTAGAAATTCTGAATAGAATCCCTATTAAAACAGATCTGCCAAGAGAAAGACTTTGGCTTTTCTCATACAGTAATTCTCAAGCCTGACTCAGAAAGGTACCTCATGTAAACCATTTCCAATTCCTTCATCCAAATAAATCTGTAAAAAAGTCCATGTGGTAGCAATAAAACTATCATCAGTTAGCATATCATTCATTACCCCTCTGCCAAGAAACCTAAATTAACATTATCTTAAAAGGTCTTTGGTTCGTAAATTGATTATAAAACAGCATTTACAATTCTATGCATAAGTAATAACATTATTTGTTTCAGTGCATGCACCAGAAGAAGTTAAGATCACCACCACAACATCCTATGCTGAAGCCAGTAAAATTGTTTCAATAGTACCCAGGTTCATTAGTTATCAAAGGGACCTATTAAAATTTCACCGTTTGGGCCAAGAATTAGAAATGAAGGGACAATCAATACAAATATAAATATGTATTTAGGTATGAAGGGAAATTTGACAATTATAAAAAGAATGATTGTCACTAATTCACAGAACTGTAGCTAAATCTGTTCAACAATTTTTAAATGAGGTCTTTCTAGTTCTAAACATAGCATGAGAGTATTCAATAAAATGAAAGCAAATGGCATCTAAGATCAGATTCTAAAAATGGTTATGCTTGGTACAGCATGCTACCTCAGGATTTTATGCCATTCATGACTCTGAGGAGGACCTCTGTGAGTCCTCAAGCTACATAGCCTAATCAGAAATTGTGTGGTCTACTACTGACTCTAAAACTGCTGTTCAGATTATCAAATATCTGATGTTACAGATATTATATAATTATTAATATATTTCTATTCTAAAAAAACATGTTTTTTTTATTTATAAAATAATGGCAACTTTGTAAAGATATATTCTGGACAGACACTCTATTTTACAACTTGGATGGAATTCATATATCTATAAGTATGCTACTTTACCCCCCACCAAACCTTTTTGAATGTATTATTATATAATAACTGCCTGTGGTTGCCTTCATGCTTACCCTAGAATCTCTGCTTTTCTCTTTTCCTGGTTGAACTCTACAGTTCCCTACAAAACGGTGTCTACAGGACTGCAATCAGTTTCTCTCAACATTTAAACAGAGTAGGTTGCACACACAAAAAGCATTTGTTAAGCTTTCACTTACAGTGCTTTGTAATTAAGCAGGTCACCATATTGGTCAGCCATAGGGCTCTTTGTTTCTACTTGAGTGGTTGCCCCCTTTCCCTGTAACTGAAGTAAATTGACTCTTACATTAAGAGCTGTAATACTTACCTTATAGCTTTAGGACACCTTAGGAAACCTTGTAAACTGCAACAGCCCCGCTATGTTCACCCTCACTACACTTGGGCTCTCTTTGCTCCCCTCCCTGCCCCCAATTCTCTCCCGCCCTCAGTAACCTCTAAATTTATAGTACTATAGCCACTCCCCCACTTTCTAGATCCTATCTGCTTTCATCTGGGTTAATTCCACCCACCCCCATTCTACTACCTACATTTTAATAGCACCTATTAGCTTTCATCTGGCATTCTCCCATCCCCCTTCCAGTACCTTTACCTCACCACTCTATCTTCTGGTGTTGCATCACCAGGTAAAACAGTTCCTTAACTCACTAGCTGAATCACAGATAATGATATACTCCTCTTCACTATCCCTCTTGTTCACACCATACCTCCTTACCTTGTATATGAAAACCAGTTTCTTACGGGATTTCAGGTCCCAAAAGGCCATGCTATCACCCCAGCTGTAAATCCTTCCACCTTCAACCATACTTACAGTACCAGATCCTATCCAACATCTTGTTCAGTCTATCAACATCTCAACCTCAGGCACATTAGCTCTAGATCCAAACACTACCACAAACTAATAAACAAATTCCTGAAGTTCATCACCAAGTATAGACTCAACCTAATACTTGGTGGTGATAGTCACACCAACCCTGGCCCACTCACTTCAGATACATATACCCCCTCTACTTGCAATCTAAGCTACAAACCTACAATTAATAGGCCAACTAACTCTCTCCTAGTCCGTCATCTCAATATTAGAAGCATTAATAACAAGGTACATGAATTGCATGCACTTCTGGATGTCCACTCCCCTGAGATCCTCTGTTTATCTGAAACCTGGTTAAAACCTAACACTAAAGACAATGAAGTGTTACCACCTGGGTACAACATACACAGGCTGGATCGTGCTTTGAGGAAGGGGGGTGTGGTAGCTGTACTCTATAAATCTGAGTTGAATGTCACCATAGATGTAATACAACCTCCTCAGATTAATAACTCAGAGATTCTTGCCACCAAATTGCAACTTAATAAAAATAAATGCATTAATATCATCTATATGTACATTCCCCCACGTAACAATATATCTGCATTTGAAGATATCCTGCACTGGCTATCATGTCACTAACCCAAGAAACCCTACTACTTGGAGACTTTAACATAGACTGGGGCACCTGTTCCTCGGAATCCCCAACCACCCATATTAACCTGCATGCATTTACACAAATCATATCCACCCTTACCAGGATAGGTAAACCCAACCAAAAAGAAAGTATACTTGACTGGGTACTCATAAACAGTCACCCCCAACTGTACACCTCTGGTACCCTCCTTAATGGCCTAAGCGATCACCTTCTCACATATGTAATTAAGCACAAAACCATTAATTCCCAACAACCCTTACTCAGAAAGGATAGAAACAATAAAAACTTTGACCCTGCCAAATTCCAACAAGAACTAAACTCATGTAATTGGTCTATTCTAAAACACCTCCCCTTAGAGGAAGCAGTAGCATACTTTAACAACAAATTCCTTGAGATCCTTGATTTGCATGCACCTGTTCGTTCAAAGAGAACCAAGGCAAAAACTGCACCATGGCTTTCTATAGAGTCTAAACTCAAAATTACCCTTAGAAACAAAGCATGGGCTTTATGGCGTTCTTCTACAGACCCTCAAGATCACATTAAATACAGGCAATCCAGGAACGAAACCAAAAAATCAATTTTACAAGACAAAAAACAATACTACTATAATTTACAGACAGTAAATCAAAATAACCTTCAGAAGTTTTGGGCAGGTTTAAATAATCTACTACATCCTGGACAAACTTCAACCCCAATCCCTGCTGCTACTATTGATAAAACCCCTGAAGATGTTTCTGATAGTTTTAACCAATTCTTTACTGAGACAATTCAAGCCCTAGCTAGCCAACTACCTCCTAGCTCCCTGGTCCTGAAAGTAGCACCCCCTAGAAACCTACTCACGTTCAGATTCCAAACAGTCGCCACTTCACTTATCCATACCTTGATCAAAAAATTAAAACCCACTACACTTTCTGCTGATCAACTCCCTGCTGAGTACCTACAAAAATCAGCTGATGCTATTGCTTACCCCGTCTCAATACTAATCAATCGAACCATAGCAGAAGCTAAAATTCCCACCATCTGGAAAATATCCTATGTAATCCCACTTCACAAAGGAGGCAGCTCTACTGAATTCTCCAATTATAGGCCAATAGCTATACTCTCTCCACTTGCAAAGATTATGGAAAAATGTATTCATAGACAACTCATGCACCACCTAATCCAAAATCGCCTTATGGCAGACACTCAGCATGGCTTCTGTCCTCATCACAGCACTACTTCAGCCCTCCTAGCCTTTACTAACACCATAAACCATAATCACAACAATAATTATATATCCTCAGCCCTCTTTTTGGATCTTTCCAAGGCATTCAATATGGTTGATCACCAAATTTTAATCCACACCCTGCAAACATTCTGTCTAGATACTGGAGCCCTCCAGTGGTTTCAATCCTACCTGAATGGTCAACAGCAGGCTGTCCTCTGGCAGAACAAACTCTCTAACCTTCTACCTAAAACCCTTGGAGTACCACAAGGCTCTATACTAGGGCCCTTGCTGTTCTCCATCTTTATTAACGACCTTTATACTGTCATCCCAAAAGTCAGCTGTATCCAAAATACTGATGACTCTACTCTGATATGCTCAGCCACATCTCCAGTAGAGTTATGGTCAGCTACCCAGACCACCTTTAATACAATAGAAAACTGTCTTTCTGAACATCTTCTGATCCTAAATCCCCAAAAAACTAAAATGCTGTTATTTTCACCAACACATAGGTCTACCACTTTCACCTTTACCATAAAATCAAATAATGGCACAATAATCTCCCCTGACCCATCTACAAAACTGTTAGGTGTCATCATAGACAATAATCTAAATTTTGAAATACATGTTAACCAAGCTATCAAAACCATCAATAAAAAACTAGGGTCACTTTACAGAATAAAAGCCTCCCTAACACCTCCAGCTTAAATTGCCATAGCTCGCTCTCACCTTCTTTCAACCCTTCTGTATGCATCCCCTCTACTCTCGAATTTAAACAAGACTGTCCTTAACAAACTCTCAATTTGCTACAACCACATTGCCAGGTTGCCACTGGGCTGCCTTTTAGGACACATCATTGCATCAATCTAAATCAGCTTGGGTGGCTTGAACTACCCAGCCTAATCCAATATAACCAACTGATTATGGCCTATAAAATCTTCTATAATCCGGACAATACTCCTGCACTTAAAAATATTATCACCCCCTATAACAATCCTAGACCGCTTCGATCCTCTAACAAACTACTAATTCAGACTAGCAAAATTAATAACACAGCCGGTGATTCTCTCTTTGCAAACTCTGTAAGTAGATCCTGGAACTCTCTTCCAGCTGATATTACCTTACTTTCCACCTTAGGTCAATTTAAAACTAGACTCAAACAAAATTTGTCACTTAACTGGCTATGTCAATGTATCAAGCCTGGCTAACTCTCTCTAGAATGTGTAAAAATCTGTTAACCCAACCAGTTTACTGTGTAATTTAATGTAATCCTGACTTGTGATCAGGATTAACTGTAACCTGTGGAACTTGTTTAACTTGCTTACTTATGTAATCTCTGTAAATAGTCTGTTTGTAATATGTAATGCTGGTATTATGTAATGCTGTATCTGCTTACCCTTGGAGCTTTTCTCCCCGGGCCTCCACTGAAAATGGACATGCATCCAGTCGGACTATCCCGGTCAACAAATGTAAAATAAAAAAAAAAAAATACTGCGTTCCAAACTCTGAATAGAAGTCACATACCTACCCCTAACAAAAAAAAAAAAAAAAAAAAAAACATTTGTAATGCAATATGTCAGACTGTGACAGTGATTGAAATGTATTTACAATCTGTGAGCTTGTACCAGTGTAGAAAATACCATAGGCCAGTTTTCTTAAACCAACTTAGAAAAGCAATTCACTGGGTCCATACCAAAAGCTCCATAACTCCACAGGAATAACAGGACCAAAGTTCTTATGAGCACACTTTATTCCAAACACAAATTAAGTTCAGTGCTTTCATCTCCCTCACCAAAACAGAGACTTCTTCAAAACTAAGTTATTCTTCCCATAAGCATCTCCACAAGTTGTGCCCTATTTTATGCCAACATGGTCCTATACATGTGGAAAGGTAAACATATTTAAATCTGAATTCCATACAGAATGGTTCACATATCTATGATTTCTGGATGATGTGTTTATCATATGGAAGGATTCAGATAACCTACCCATAGTGTTTGCAGAGTACCTCAACAATATATGTACGTATTTTAAATTTACTTCAACAATCTCTGACACAACCATTAACTACATGGATGTAGCAATCTCAAAGAACCAGGCAGTAGGTTGTTTTACTTCAAAGATATTCAGGAAACATACATTTTCTAATGATTACTTAGATTACAAAAGCTGTCACCCTAAATTCACCAAGCGTAACCTTTTTAAAGGGCAACTTGTCAGGGTAGCACTCATGTGTTCAGACACCAACAGTTTCCACCAAGAGATGGAAATTATTACAAACATTTAAAAACAGAGGGTACCCCCAACAAAGTATTAGAACACATAAGGGCTCAAATTTTGGATGGGTGAAGAACAAAATTCAACCCCCTATTAGATGAAATTAACCTTGGTGGTACTATAAACAAGGCAAAGAACAATTCTCAACACAGTGGCAGTATGGTAATACCATTTGTTGTAGGGGAAAAGAAGGTGAGAGAAATTATATCTAGAAACTGGACAATGTTTAAGGGCAATTCTGATGTTCTAAAAATTCTAAGGAATAAGCCAAACTTTGTGTACAAGATGGGGAGGAATTTGAAATCAATATTTGAATACCCTGTCAAAATCATTTATCTACTTGATAAAGGTCCTACAAAGTGTGGGACATGCAGGCAATGCTCCTACATACTTGAATCTAATAATATATAGTATTAAAGGAAAATGGATACAAGGTGAATTTGCACAAAGGAAATTGCAACACTAAGGGTATAGTTTACATTTCAATCTGCCAAAGTTGTGGTGGTTATTATATAGGTAAGACAGAAAGAAAACTTAGGACAAGGATCTACAAACATCTGTACACAATATCAAGGGGTAATGTGAATAATTCACTGTATAAACACATGTGCTTTTTAATACTTTACAGCACTTTTTAATGGTTATTGTGTGCTTTCACTTTAATGGGAGTGACTTTTAAGTAATTAAGTAATGTGATTAGAAATGGGTATATAAGGGCTGGTTATTTTAAATGATGGTTGTTCTGAGGAAGTCCCTACAGAGGAACAAAGCGCTAAACTTTTATTTTCAATTATTAAAGTCTTCTTGGATTGTTGGCTGGCTTCTGTGTGCTGGTTGAATACATTTTTGAATTTGTTGTTCTACTTTTTGTGGTTGTCTTAACATCTGTTTTATATCTACCATGACTTATTTGAACCTGCTGTTTTTCCTGACTTAATTTTCCCTAATGCTCTTTTTACTTCTTCTATGGTGGGCGCCTCCTCTTCTTCTATCATAGACTGTCTGGAGTGGTACAGATTCTGTGGGGTTTTCTTCATTCAGAAGCTGCTAGAAGTACTCATTCCATCTGCCTTTGATGCCCTGTGGACTGGTGAGTAGGTTGTTGCTAACACCCCTTATGAGGGGTGTCTAACTATCTTCTTTATCTTCCTGTCTTCACCTTGCAACAAGGTATAGTTTCTTTAGGCCATCTACTGAGTCACTTTCCAAAAGCTGGTAGAGTTGCTCTTATGCTTTGTTCTTTGCTATTGCAACTCGTCTCGACCCCTATTCCCTCCTATCCTGGTCCATTTTTTCTATCTCCCACCTTTTCCTGCACTCCTTTCTTTTGATGACTTCCTGGACTTCTGCTTTCTTCCACCAACTTTTCTTATGCACGCTATTTCCATACCTGGTTCAGTCGCATATCTAATCTGTAGTCCTCACACATGCTGCTTTGAGGATGTTTTGCCATTCTTCTTCAACTCCTGATTCCTTTTCTTATTCAGGTGCTAGAGTCCTGAGAAATTTCTTGAACTGTTGTGCTTTTTCTCCAGTCAAACTCCAGGTCTTCAGCCTGGTTTCTGTTGACCTTAGAGCCTTCTCTGACCACTGTTTGCAGGTCATTATGGCAATCAGTTGTTTATGCTGTGGGACAACCTTTACACTGGGGATGACTTTGCATTCATTGATTCTACCCCACTGCCCTTTCCTCAATTGGGGAAGGCTACATGAGTTGCCTGTTGGCCACTCTTGTCTGTGATCTTCTGTCTGTCTTTCTTGCTTAATCACTTGGTCACCATCAAGCCATTTGCAAGGCAGAAGTCTAGAATGGTCTTTCCTACTTTATTCCTGTTGCCCATTCCATGTGGATCCAGGCAGACCTCATATTCTGTTCTATCTGGACTGATACTTGCAGTTACATCATCCATTTTCAACACCAAGTCATGTTGTCCTGCATTACCTTGCAGGTTCTACAACTGCACTCTTTTCCTCACTATCACAACCCTGCTCTGGGGCATAAGCTGAGTTTATGAATGCTGTCATATCCTTATACTGGAGTTTGATTGCCATGAATCTGTCACTAATTCTGATGATGTACCTCACTGTCCTCTGAAGCCTGTCCCTCACCATGTTTCCCACACCATTTCCAGCTTGTCCCCCTCCTCCTTAGTAGTAGAATCTGGCTTTGCTGTACTGCCCTACCATCTTACCTCCTAGATACATAAGACGTCCAGATTCATCCTTATCATTATGTCATCCAGTTTCAAACGTAATCCTGCCAGTGAACCTACACCGAGTGTAGCAATTCTTAGCTCATGTTTGGCAGGTTGATTGGTTTTACATCCAGATTTTTGTCTCAATAGAGCTATCACAGGTAATGTAAGCTGACTAACTGGACACATGTCAGCTACTAGCTTATTGACGCAGAGCTACTGGGTTTTATACTGGCCACACACTGACCGATAGTGGCACAGATACCACTCCTGTTATTAAAATTGGGTCCCTAGCATAGGTCAGAGTAGGCTGGGTCCTCAACCCACTTATCACTGGGAAATACCCAAGCCCATATGGTGACAATTAGTCAACATGACCGAATTATCAACAGCCACATTTAACACTGTCAAGTTGTTAGACTTGTTACAGTGCACAGTCTGCTACCCATGTTCTCCTATGTTGAGGATCCTGCACACCATAGTAAATGCCCAAACAGGTTGGTCTTCCCACAAAAGAGCACCATCTATAGTCTGTAATGCTGCCCACAGCTCCATTCTTAGATGAGTTTGAGATGGAAACACTTAGTGTGTGTTTTTGGAAGTGGGAGGAACCCCACAAAGTGACAAGGAGAGCATACAAACTCCATGCAGGCATTGGCCAGAAGTCAGGATAGAACCTTTTACCTCACGCATGGGAGGCAAAGACCATAATCATTATGCCAACTTATCTCTTTAACATCTCGTTAGGAATACCTGTTCTTCATGTGGGGAGATGACGACAAGACTAATGAGGCTGAAAAGGTGTTATTAGAGTTCAGAGTTGATGTTGATACTGGCAACTAACCACCTCAGCAGCATTCTCAGACATATTTACAGGAAGTTTAGTTCATTCAGCATGATGTAGTCACATTATCAGAATGATGGCAGGGAGCATCTGCATACAGGTGACACATGACATTTAGTATCAACAGGTGAACCTTTCATTTCTGCCAATCAGGAAAGTTAAGTGGCTGTGCATGGTAAGTGTCCTCCACAGCATTCAGTAGTTTGCTTCATTGTGTCATTGATAATATAATAAATTAATTCTTCACAGGGTTATCAGAAGAAAATAGCCATTCTACTTTATCAGTCAGCTGGAAGACGTCAGCTACAGGAAGACTGGTGATAATCCCTGGAATTCATTAAAGATCTTGTATGAGTCATAAGGCTCAAGCTAGAAAGGCCCTTCCACTGCAGTGTAACTAACTGTGATTCAGAAATGTTAGCCATCATAAGGTCAGACCTTATTATTGGCTAATTTTCATGTTTCCTGAATTGTAGGCACTCCCCTGATGTGCAGATCATGGCTGATCCTTACATCACGGTAGTACCTTGACGCATGTGCAGACAGTGGAAGCCCCCCTCCAGTCACTCTCTCCCATGTCATGTACACACACACACACACACACACACACACACACATACAAACTTTGTTTGATTTCTGGGAAGCATATTTTTTCAGGTGAAATATGTTAAATTAACCAAATGCACAAACAGAGGCCATATAGGGAAGATTTATAGCAAATCCCAGACTCACACTATACAGACAGTAAAACATCCATGTCATTTGTAAGGTTTTAGTACAGCAGCAGCTAAAGGCAATGTAAAACCCGGCCACCCCCCCCCCCAAAAAAAAATGCTCAGAAGATAGAAAGAATAAAATGCAAACTTAAAAAGTGCTAAGTAACAATAATTTACTATTTCACCAAATAAAACACGTCAGCATGACACATTTAATCCTTTAAACTCCATCAGGTGTCCGACAAGACATTGTATTGTCTAATTCCACGTAGCAAGGTATCGCGCATCAATAACTAAATCTTTACTATGCAGTCAGTTCAGGTTACCATGCCAAAATCTGAAAACAAATATCGAGAATGCTACTGCTTAATATAGTTAGAAAACAATATTGTTCAGTTTACGTGAACAGAAAAGGTTAAATATATAGTGGACTAATCAAAAAAAAAATGTCAGTGACCATTTAAAATATAGTAAGATGGAATGAGTTGTGTACATTTTAGTTGTTATGAATGTGTCCTTTTTCATTACTGTATCAGACAAACAGTCTGCATTGAAGTTAGTACTGTAGGCACCCTCTCTACCTCTGTACCTTAACATTCCCAGGCAGAGACTGGGACTGGACTATTGTGAACAGTGGTTCTTACCTCATTAACAAATTTAAATAAATACATTTGATTTTATCTATACCTGACTGTGTAAGCCCACTGGACACAGCTATCTCTTTTCAGGGGTGATCAGAAAACACTGCCTCGTTAAGTCACACAGCAGGGAAATGAAGATGAAAGAAATCTCTCCAGATGCCCTGGGCACAGGAAGCAGCTCATCAACTGCTCTTAGTCGTCTCTGCTAAGTGCCAGTCAAATATATAAACAAATTAAATAATTAAACAACAGTCCAATAGCCACGAAAACTAGCAACTTAGCAGTTGACTTATAGATGAGGGAGGGTGGCCTAATGGTTAAGGTGTTTTCCTTACAAACACAAGGTACAGGGTTTGAATCTCACAGGGATAATTGGCTAGGCTTAAAATGGCTTGCAAGACAGTTAGCCTAGTACTAACCTATGGTGTTCTGAGGGGCATTTTTTTTTATGTTTGACCCTGTTTCTCATTGAAATCTTGAGTGCTATATCAAAAATGACTCTGCAAAGCATTATTAATACATACTAACAGTCTGTTTGCTTTTTGTGCTCCCATCTTATTAGGTGTATCTGGTGACTGGAGGAACCACTTCAGCAAGGAACAGATTGAACTTTTTGATGCTACTTATAAAGAGCAGATGAAAGACGTGGATATGAAATTCAGCTGGGATTCTTTATGAGCTGCAGTACAGATGTGTACACAATGACATTGCATACATTTTGTAAAACATACTGTACTTTCTATCTGAATAATGATCAGTTATGATTGTTTTCTCCATTGTATTGCAAACTCAAAGATGTGTGCTGGAATCTCTTGCATATCCCAAAAAAATCTGAGGTATACTCATATCTATATCTAACACAGAAAAGCCACAATGTTGAATCCAACAAGACTGAGATGAAATTGCTAAAACCAAATACCCAGAACACCGACAAACAAACTCCAGGTAAATAACCACATATCCAGAACAACAAAACAACAAAAATGTGTATCCCAAACTAAATATACCAACTCCAAGATCACAATACAGTGGGGAAAGAGCAATGATCACCATGAAGGACAAGTGGTTACTTACCAGGAGTTTGTTCATCAGTGTCCCAGGTGTTCGCGGATTCGACATCGTGGCTTTTTGGTCTTCTCAGGGAGGCCCATATATATATATATATATATATATATATATATATATATATATATATTTTTTTTTTTTTTTTTTCGTATTATTGTTTTTTTTTTAAGAAGAGTATCTGTACTCATTTTCACTGCAAGTTAGACTTTGGGTTATCAAGTAAAATATAAATCCAATAGCCAAAAATAGGAAGAGGCAACCACCAGGTGTTGCGTAATCCAGTCTTACAAGTGAAACTAATAGTCTTTTAATTCGTGCACAAAGGTGAGCGCTTTCACAAACCGCTTCATCAGACCATAAAAATTTCCATCTGCAAAAACACTTCCTTATATATTCATCACATGACACAAAAGTAATTTATTCAATTAACAATTAAAAATATATCTTATTATATACAACTAACTACTTTACATTAAGATCATGTTCACTACTACTATGTATCTATTTGTATTAGCAACATCAAATATCTAAATGTGTGTATATATATATATATATATATATATATATATATATATATATATATATATATATATATGTTCTAAAATAATCTAGTGTAAAAATAACTATAAATAAGTTTATGAAAGCATCCTATGGCTGCAACTCATGCTATACATATAAAATGCAACATTACTAAATGTCTGCTGCTGGTGTTAAAATTAGATAACACTTAATGGCAGAAATATATATACAAATAAGAAATTGCTAAAGCATAAATAAGTTTATAAAAGCATCCTATGGCTGCAATTCATGCTATATAAATAGAATGCAACATTACCAAATGTCTGCTGCTGGTGTTGAAGTTAGATAACATTTGATGGCAGAAATATATATACAAATGAGGGATGTACACTAATAAAAATCTTATAAATGTTATTAGTGTAGGTATATATATATATATATATATATATATATATATATATATATATATATATATATATCGAGTTAAATCATACAATGGCAAATCTGCTATCTAGTAATTAGAACTCTAGATCTCAAAATGGGTTTAAGTGAGGCCCTGTCATTAAGGCCTCTACCTTTATCGGCCCTCATTCTCATTATCCAGTTTATTTCCTTTTTCTCTGTGCCGTTCCTTATGTTACCTTCCCTTATTCTTGGTGCTCATGGCCATTGGCCAATGTATGTTTCGCTAAGGCGTTATTTACATAGCCAACCCTTATAGTATATAGGTGTTCTCTCATTCTATTATGGAAAACCCTATTGGTTTTGCCGACATAGAAGGAGGAACATACTTGGCAAACAGCAAGGTAGACCACATGAATGGTGCTGCAATCGGCAGACACTCTAAATTTAAAGAGCTGGCCTGTGTCTGGATGTATAAAGCTGTCACCTATATTAATGTAGTAGTAAGTAAGTTTTTCGGCTTTTTCCCGGTTAGGGGTTGCCACAGCGGAACTCTGGTCCGCTAATGATTGGTAGCTGATTTTTATGTGCCGAGTTTGAGCAAAAATTTAATTACATTTTCCACAGGGATTAGTCCCTGTATGATTTATAGTATTGTACTCCTCAGAAGAATAACAAAGCAGTCTTTTGAGATTGGGTTTGTTTTTGTATTGAAACGTAGGCCTATCCCCAACAATATTTCTTTTCTCCATATCTGTAGTTAAAATGTGCCAATGATGATTAATAATGTCCATTATGTCCTTATCATCTATGGTATAGAACATGGGTATCTTCAGTTCTAAAATTCTACTATTTTGCTTGTTATGAATATCAGTACATTTAGAGTAGTATGGTGCAGCTCTGTTTTCTCTTAAAAGATCTATGCTCTGTAAACCTTTTTCTATCTCTGAATATTTGTAACCACGTTTAGATAACCTTTCCTTAAAGGCATTAATCTCTTGTTTATAGCCGTCTTCTGTTGCGTTAAGGCATGAAATCATCATACCTTGCCCTTTAATAATTGTTAGATATTATGAATATAAAGCTGAAATTAATTCTGTTGTAAATATGCTGAAAGAAAAAGTTTGCTTGAATATATGTATAGAGTTTACAATGTGCATTCATACTATATGTATAACAGACAGGCTTCTCTTCACAGCATCAGAAAATGCCTAACAAAGCAATACTGGAAAACAAGCATTACATGATTTTCTCATGTTTGTAGAACAAATATCTATTAACAGACATCCTATTTTATAAATTCAGCAATACGTGATGTTTTTCCAGTAGGAACAGCTTATACAGATGTTTCCTTTCAGAATGGCATCCTCACATCAGCAAAAGTGCTTAAATCACAAAAGGACAATATAAAAGTCTAAAAACAGACATTATGTGACTTCCCACATAAGGCCAGAAAAACATACCAAGAGGAAATGTGTGAGTGACTAGCTCTGTATATAGCAATTGTAGTAATTCAGTTATGTGAGAGAAGGACAGAGAGAGATATTTTGTAGAAGTCATCATTCATATCTGTAATGAAGGAAAACTTTGTAAATATATGCTACAAATCTGACAGACTACATGGTGTGTGTTATAAAATAAGTTACCTGTAACTGTGCTTATAGCTGCAAAATATATTTCTTTATCAGTGTGCAATTTGAAAGGCTTGGTGCTTTAAACAGACTACAGATGGAGTCATGCAAAGCTATGTGTCTCTGATTCAGCAGTAAACAGCACAGTAAGACTGTGTGTCTTAAGAAGACTTCAAATCCCACAGTAAGCAAGTAAGCAGCAGTAAGCAGAGCAGAGCAATATAATTTTTCAATAATGTTACTAAATATGTATTGAGGGTGCATGCTATGTTTATGAAGAAGTGTATTTCCTATTTTTGGCTATTGGATTTATTACTTATATCGTTTTTGCTAGCGGAGAGGCATTTACTCATGCAGGTGTGTTTTCTTTTATCTTTATTATCAAGTAAAATACCTAAGATCAAGTAAAATACCTACACAGTTGGATTGACAGTAATACATCATTTTCAGTCTTGATGGTGTATAAAATGAAGCTCAGATTGCATGCTTAAAAAAATCCTTGTATTATGGAACTATGATTCAGATGGCTTAGAAAGATTTTTGGCATTGTGTAAACTATTTTGAATGCTGTTTCTTCAAGATCTTCTGAAGTTGTGGTTCCGATATATGTTGCACTAGTTTTACATCACATCTAGTACAGTGCATGTTTATGTATGTATTGTGAGGCAAACGACAAACATTGGAAAACACTCAATGCATTTTTTCAAGACAGATTACTGGTGTACAAAGGTTGTATTATTTAACATTAATGCAGTATTTGAATTCTATTACTGTATTTATTGTAAGGGTGACCTTATCAAAGACAGTAGAAGTTTCCAGAGGGATGTCCAGGCTGAATCAAATTTGTGGAAGTCATCATGTAATTACAAATTGACTGTAAATCATCCAGGCTTATAGCCAGAGCTTTCTACTCACTTGTAGAAACATTACAGAACCGATTCCCTAGGGAAACAAGTATCAGAAACCCTGGCAGATTTTAAGACCAATTTAGACACTTACTATGGTGATATAAAATTTAAGTCACTATATCATAACCACAGTGTACATGCTAGTCCTTTTAGACTGTGAGTCAGTATGCATAACGTTAAACTTTGTACATAGTACAGTGTCATTGCATCAAATAGATGTTATAGTGCAACATTCTCTTATTTAGTTTTATTACTATTTATAGTGTGATGCTCTGTTATTTTATACCTCATTGTTTGTCTGCATTACATCACTGAAATAAAACAGCACTCTGTAATCATTACAATATATCGATATGTGTAGTATATTATTGTCTTGCCCAATCACATCCCTGAGTACTGAGCAATTTTTTTAGAAGAGACAAGAAGATGGCTAGTGGTTACATAGACTTGCCATTTGTGTCTGAGCTATTGTGCTTTATAGATAGATTGTCCATCATGGTTAGGGCCAGCATATAAACATCACAGCATTTCCTTATTCTGCCTATTTCTGGGTTATGTGTACACACAATATAAAGGCTAAGCACAGGGGCTAAAAATCTGCCATGGGAATGTAAGGTTAGGTTTCTTAAGGGCCTCACAGATCAATAGCCTAGTAACTTCCTTTGATCCTTTGAACATATGTTGCCACTTAAGCCACTTAGCAGCTACCGTCACTCTTTTTGTTGCTATTTTTTACCGCAGTACTGATCTCTGCTAAAACAACATAAATATTTCCACCTCTTACGGCTTTAAGCTTTAAGCTTTAAGCATTGAGTATTAATATGTTTACAAATTGAGACTTGTGGTCTCAGTTCTTTTGCTGCAGCTGTCACTACACTTAGTTTTCAAGTATTTCTCTTATTTGCAGCTGTTTTGCCATTTCTCTGTTTTCTTTCAGCATTGTTTGTCCTGCCTGTCCACACTATTTCTTGAGTGTAGCCTCCACCGCCTGCTCACTGCTGACCCTGTAGCTGAACACTGCACATGCGACTATCACAGGGTGTTCCACTTTATCCTGACATTCTTCTGGTGTAACGTAGTTATACATGGTTGTACAAGTATTCATCCTGCACTGATCTGGAATGGACTGACTGTTGGACAGTTTACCTGGCTTTCAATGTTGTTTTGTGGCCACAGCACTGATTTTATGATCAGCGGTACTATTCAGTACTGGTCATCCTGGATCTGTCAGGAACATTTGATTTTGTTAACCCTGGCAAAGTGGTTCTTGTCTTTCCTATCTAAAATAATCCAAAGGCCTGTTCTGGAATTAACACCTCTTCTTCACATCCCCTTGAGTGTGGAGCAACACGGACCTCCATCTTGACTTTTTTATTGTTCACAGTGTATATATTTCCCTTGGGAGATTTTTATTAGGGAAGGTTCCTTAACATACCACCATTATTATGTAGATGATACCCAGTTCTTTCACATGGGATGACATGGCTAGTTTGTTTTCACATGATGATGGTTAGACCATACACTTGGCTTATTTTCAGTGAGTTAAAACTCAGCACCTGTAAAACTTATAACGTGGCATATCACGCTGTGTTGAGATAATCTCTTGCTACTTCAATTCCTAATTTTATCACTCATGGTGGCAGTGAAGTTGAGTTTGTTGAGGAGATGTATAATCTAGGTGTAATGTTCGTCTGACCTCAGAACCAACCACCTGCCATTTGGACATTACCTTTTCTCTAAATATAAAGCAGAGAAGTAAGTACTCTTTCCTTATGTTAAACTCTTGGTTGTTGTACAAGCCTTGTTCACTTCCAGACTGGATTACAGTAACACTCCATACCTGGGACTTAACAAACTACAAGCTTGATTATTTACAGATGATGCAGAATTTTGCTGCCTGAATACTGAATACTGACTGGTACATCTCCTTACCAATGCATTACTTCTGTTCTACATAGCCTACACTGACTTACAGTCTGATATGCAATTATCGGCAAGGTCTTGGTATTAACTTATATGTTCTTTCATAACTTTGGACTCTGTCTTACCTAAAGGAGGTGGGTGTGCCTTATTGTCCACTCAGACCATAGGTTCAGCTTCCACTGGGTCACTGGTGGTTCCACAAGTGTACCTCAAAATATCCAGTACTTGTTCATTTGCCTTTCAGTCTCATACCTGTGAAAATTACAGTTAGTGTGGCTTTAGGAGTGTCATTCCTTGGCTGTCTTCCACAAGTCACTTAAGACCTATCCTTATGAAATAACCTTTGATGATGTTGGATGGTTTTATCATTTCTGTCTGAATATTCATCCTTGACTCTTCATTGAGATAGTTATGTAATACTTCTCTTTTGCTTTCTTTTGTTTTTAAATTTTTATTGCACTTCTTTTAAGTTTGCTTTACTCTTGTTACCTTTTTTTGCAAAACACCTTGAGAAATACGAAACTGAAGTATAATAAAGCATTCTTATGTTACATCCTGTAATACTGCATTTTCTTATTACAGGATGGAGGAGAACATATGTGATGTTGTGGGTGATGTACCCAGGTTTCTCTTCAAGAATAAACAGAGTTTGAAGCAGAGATTGTGTTATCCCTGCCGTATTTAATTATAATACATTGCTATATATAGAGTACCATTGCTTTATTACATTATACATCTATATATATTTAGTAGTACAACATTTTATAATGCAGCATTGTCTAGTTATGTTACAAAACTCCTTATAGTATTGCTTCCTATTATTGCAGAGTAGTGGGTGATGTTAACTCCTTATAGTATTGCTTCCTATTATTGCAGAGTAGTGGGTGATGCTAACTCCTTATAGTATTGCTTCCTATTATTGCAGAGTAGTGGGTGATGTTCATAGGTTCATAGCTTCATAGATTAGTACTAGGCTAACTGCCCTTGTGGGCCATTTTAAGCCTAGCCAATTATCCCCTGTGGGACTCAAACCCTGCACCTTGTGTTTGCAAGGCAAACAACTTAACCATTAGGCCATCCTCAATCTTTATAGTATTGCTTTCTATTATTGCAGAGTAGTGGGTGATGTTAACTCCTTATAGTATCGCTTCCTATTATTGCAGAGTAGTGGGTGATGTTAACTCCTTATAGTATTGCTTCTTATTATTGCAGAGTAGTGGGTGATGTTTTTTTGCTAACTAGTCAAGTATTATGATATTATGATTCATTTAGCTATGAAGTCAACATTTGTAAGGAGGGATCTTTAATAATTCTAACCCTTCTCACAGGCATTTGCAAGCATGCTTCACACATACTTCATGGTATAGACTGTTTTTTGCTTTCAGAACTGCATAATAAGTGGGACAGATAAAGTGCACTGCAATGCTAATAATAATAAAAACAAGGCAGAATTCTCACATCACAACCTAGATACCCTTGTATTCACTTACATGCATTACCACATACACTGAGATCCACATCCAGATTCATTTCTTGAAAACTATGACAGTTCATTAAAGTTGGGTTCTGTATTTAAATGTACATTGCCTTAAAAGAAAAAAAAATACTGAATAAAAAAAAAAATTGTCGGCAGTTTTAAGTTAATTTGCATATTTTGGATGGTTTGCTGTTTATGCAATTACTTTAATTGCTGTCAGAAATTCTAATTAAACCAAATTTTACGCACAATTCATTGTATATTGAACCAGAAAAAAAAGTGATTCTTCTATAGAATGTGAAATGCAGCTGAAGGCACTTCTTATAATTATAAGCATACTTATTAATAATGATTTTGTAGAACTGATATTATTATGTGATATTGTATAAGTAATATTAATGTATTTTTTGTTTGTCTCAGCATGTCTCTTTCATTCCAATGATAAGAAATTCTTCATCGTTGTCCTCACTCATCACCAGCACACATTGACTCCAAATGGGTTTGGGCAGTAGTTACCTGCTAATCCACTTTCTGGCAACTTAGCTATGATGTAATACAATGATGATATAAGGTGAAGATTCATGTTGTTGTCTTGATTTTGAGTCCTTTGGTTTCTAAATGCAAATAGTATTACTGTAAGAAAGCCACTTAACCTGAAACAACTCTGTTTACTCTTTATTTTACCCTATTTGTCATCCTAGTTAATATATAATGAAAAATGGTGATGTCATATACTCTGTTATTGCACTTGTACCTTTCTCCTTGTAGGAAGACACAAAAGTGAATTAGCAGACAGCTAAGTACATAGCATGCATGTGTATGTGTGTGCGTGTGTGCATGTGTGCATGTGTGCATGTGTGTGTGTTTGTGTGTATGTGTGTGTGTATATGTGCATGCATTTGTTTCTGCAAGTCGACATAAAGCAAACAATTCAGAGACGTTAAAAGGTATGCAGTACTGAGCAGCATACTTAAACACGTAGAAGGATAAAGAGAGTTTGGTAGGTATGAGACAGAGCAGAAGAACTAAAAGGAATGTTCTAGCAAAGCCATGTATGTAAGAGACTGAAAAAAAATACTGGCAGATTGATGTAACCCTGTCTATGTCCAAGACAATCCAGGAACAGTTGGCAATTTGAGCTCTGGAAGACCTGGCAGGAGAGGCCGAGGAAGAGGTTTGATGAGGCTAAGCCTTCTCCTGTGCCAAAGGAGAAGAGTTAGAGGAATGCAACCTATGACTTGTTGTTTGCCGCTAAATCCCTGATGGGGGAGATATGTCCCATAACATGCCTTGTACCTCAAAATCCCTGTTGGGGACCACGGATATGTCCACATCATGCAGTGTACCCCTAAATCCCTGGTGGGAACCATAGATGTGTCTCATGACATGCAGTATGTCTCTAAATTCCTGCTGGGGACCAGAGATGTGTCCTTTGACATGCAGTGTACTGCTAAATCCCTGGTGGGGACCACAGATGAGACTGACAGCATCTGTGTTCAAGGAAAGAAGGGCTGCTGAGGATAGTGCCACTTAAGGGAATCGATGACAAAACTTCATAACGCCTTACCACGTTTACAACCCTTGAGCTGTTTTGGGCATGTTTTGGGATATGGTATGGCTTAAGAAAAGAAATCTTCTGAATGTTTACAGGTCAACAATTAGAGCATAAAGATATGGAGACATGCAGTGAAAGGGTTTTTGTGAGCAGACTAAATTATTTGAACCATTATTTGGATGATGATGAAAAAGCGACTGATTAGATCAGACATGAGAATACAGCACCTGAGTGAAGAAGCTAGAAATAAAGCAAGAATTTCCATGGAAATGCAAACATGTTTTATAGTATCCTGCTTGTGCAGTTCTTCAGATGAGGGCATCATGCTTGATTACCTTCATCTTAAATGTTCAGCTAGTATTTCCAAGGAATCCGGGCTTCATGGATGTAAATGTCTTACAGAAAGAAGTCAAGCAAATCTGTGCATTTTGAACACACACCATTGTTCACAAAAGCAATGTAAATAAAATTCCTATGTCTGAAGCAAGATAAATGACCTTTTCAGGCCACCATGGCTATACCTTGTTATCGCTTTAAGTTCACTGTATATAACCTTGTTGCCAAACAAGAGTGTTGATAGAAAACAAGATCACCAATTTGCTTTTATGAGTTGATTAGTCTCTCTGGGGCAAGTCCCCTCACTCATACCCCCCTGTGCCCTGGGACTGATACCATCATCTGAAAGACCACAACATTCCAAGGATAGAATGGTGGACCCCGAATGCAGGGTTGCATTCAATAATGCTGCACTTTGCCTAAAACCTATTATAGATGTAGTGGGCCACTGCACAAATGAAAAGATGCCCTCTTCCTGTAAATACAGACCACAATCCAGTAACTACCTTTGCTACTGATACATTCATCCTGGGTAGGACATATATCGATAGAAACTCATCTCCTAGCTTCCAACTTAGGACACTAGCATTCCTACAATGAAAGGGTGAAATCATTTACTATATCTTCCAGATAAACTACTGGATGTTTATGTTATCTTCTTTCTTTAAGTCTGTTAATATATCATAGTGCTACATCTGCCTGCCTACCCTGTAAAAAAAAAATAAAGAAGTAAGATACTACTTTCTTGGTCTACAGCTTTACCGGTCAACTGCCTATCAGTTAAGCCACTGATCCAGTACAAACAATAGCTAGTTTTCTTCCACTTCTAAGATGTGGCTTACTTTTCCACATTCAGGCATGGGTGAGTTGCAGCTCATATACTTCCCTTCTAGATGACACCGAAGACTAGCAGCTTATTTCTTGTCTGTCTGAAATCTTCTAGAAAAATCTGGTTGTAGAATGACAAGATAGTGACTGAGCAACTTATTCCCAGGTAAAATAAAATAGGTTAACATGCCACTATCCCTTCTAAGAAACACAGTTGGTGGTAATGGCTCCTTTCTGACTCGCGCTAAAATGATGAACTGAGAATAGCGACACTCTCTTAGACAAGGTATAAGATTACAAAGCAGACATTTTCAGTGGTGTTGGCTGAACTCATATTCCTAGTACTGCTAATTCCATATCATTAACATTATCTATGTTTGCTTGGACATGTTCATCATTTTTTTCCACAACATATACAATTACAGGGAAAATTCTGTTGCTTTTAGCATGCCTCATTATTTTGGGTGTTCTCTTTGACTAGTTAGGAAAAAAAACAGCATAAAGATCACATTTAGGATCCCTGGGCTAGAATCCCCTACAGGCTTATATGGCAACATGTATAATATCCAAATTCCTGTCTGCAATAGTTGTTAAAAGTTGTCAGACATCATTTATACTTATGGACATTAGTGTTGTAGATCATTTCTATGATATCTATCTTTGTGATGAAAAACAGGATGCGTACCTTTCTAGCTGATGCTTTTAAATTAACCTTGAAAGAGTGCTCATCCAGATCTACAAACAAGAGAGTCTGTTGTCATAGCTGAAGTTAGAATTATAGGAGATTGCATACCACAGTGTTTGACATACGAATGCAGTACTAATTTTAAAAGAGCCCAAGCCTAATGTACTGAGAAACAGTTCTCTACACCACCAGTGTTAATTGGTTAGTTGTATTTCATACGGCATGAGTGAGTAGTGATTTTTTTCCGCTGATACAGATGTCTGCCTTATCATAACCTTATGTTTCAGTACTGAAGCAAGGGAGATTCCCCAGCTAGTATCTCTACTGTCACTTACTATATCAGCATCTTCTCTCCTGACATGAAACTGAAAATATATTTTCTTAGCAAGCAGATTTTAAAAGCATTATGGCATGAAATCTTTTGACGGTTAGAAGGCATTCTTCCCACCACTGGCGTCAAAAATGTCTGCTGGCATATTCTTCTTATGCATGAGATGACAAGCAGATTCTAAAATTCTTCTCTATTAGCTAAGTGATCATGGCAACTGCTCTTTAACAGGGTTCATGTAGATTAATGGCTCAGTTTCTAACAAGCCTAATTTCACTGTTGCAGGCTTTCACGAGTACAAAATACCTGAGACAACTATGTTCCTTGCTGATAACCAAACGAACAGTTTCAACACGGAAGTAACCAAGGCAGACTCTATTGAAAATACTTAAAGCAAAACGTTCATGTATAAATGCTCAGAAAACTAAGATATAAAACATCAAAATCAAAATATAATACGTAAGCACTGGGATGTCCTGTTGTTGGAGGAGAACATATGTGATGTTGTGGGTGATGTACCCAGGTTTCTCTTCAAGAATAAACAGAGTTTGAAGCAGAGATTGTGTTATCCCTGCCTACAGACCAGACCTATTAGTAATGAGGGTGACAAGACAACAGTGCCATGTCAGGATTGCAACCAATGCAGGTTCATTGATACCAGTGATAGTTTTATACATCCTGTTACTGGTATCACTTACTTCCTTAATACTACTGCGAACTGTGGCACAGAAAATGGGGTTTATTTAGCTAGGTGCATTATATGTACCACATTCTATATAGATAAGACAATAGAAAGTTGAGACAATGTATCAGGGAGCATTTATACCACATACATATAGACTCTGAGCATAATGCTCTAGCAAGCATGTGAAAAACCATGATCAGACACATGAATTTAGGTTTTTAGTGCTACAATCCATTATTCCTGGACTCAGAGGGGGTGATATTAAATGCCACACAGAAAATTGTGAGATGAGATGGATTGTAAAGCTCAGAGCTGATAAAGCACCTGGGCTTAATGATAAAAGACCTATGAAACCGGCCCTACAAAAAAGAAGACTGAAAGTGAGATAGTCTATTTTTAATAATATAAGCTAAAAAGGGAGTTGTTTTATATTACTTCACATTATATTGTGTTTTAGTATGTTTTAATTTGTGATAGATGACTTATATATCATGATTTTTAATTGTGTGTTTTTAAATTGTTGATTAGATTACAGGACGTGATGTCATGATTGTATATTATTTAAATGGCTTTGTACTTTGTGAATGTTTGTAAGATCTGATGAAGCCACTTGGGTGAAAGCGCTAACCGTTGTTGTACATGCCAATAAATACATTTTGTTGTTTTATATCTTAGTTTTCTGAGCGTTTATAAATGAACGTTTTGCTTTAAGTATTTACAATAGAGTCTGCCTTGGTGACTTCCATGTTGAAACTGTTCGTTTGGTTATTTATATATTACATATCTATCATGGAAGAATTTGCTTCGTGGGAGTGCGGATTCATCTTTGTTATCTTTCTGATATTGTATGTTTCTTGTTGAGGTCAATGACTGGATTTCTATGGTGTTGGGTGTTGGAGGCCTTATGTAGTAGAGCTTCCCCCTGCATTTATGAAGTGTCAATGAATAATTTCCCAATAGAGTGTAGACAGCAATGAACACAAGTGCTCATTATTCTTCTTCCCAGCTGCTTTTCCAGAGGAGGGCTGTGGCAGCAAGCTGACCACGGCAGGCAGGCATCCCTATTCTGACCATCCACCGCCAGCTAATATAGCCTTATTTCTAGGCCATCCCTGGCAATATGAAAGACATAACCTTTCCTCCATGTCTTAGATCTACCCAAGAGCCTCCTTCCAAGTAGGCCATGCCTCATACACACCACAAATGGTTCATCTCAAGTTCATTGAAGTAGTGGCATTATTCCAAGATCCATCTTGAGTTCAAGTTCTTCACAGTCAGAGACCTTTATTTTTACTTTGTACACATAATCCCACCTCTTCAGTCACCATCCTAAGCTCATGACAATATTTTATAATTCTTGCAGTTCTGACATCACTGCACCTATCTACTGTTCAATCTCCTCACCTTCTTTACCTTCACTTGTGATATTTAGGCATCACCATTCAATATAGCCATTTCCCTTTTATCAGAACAGAGCAGTCCAATATTTTCTAGTAGAGAACTATGACTTCTGATTTGGAGTTGCCTATTTTCATTGCAGCTGCTTCATTGTCTGCAGTGACCCACCACTTAAGTGCACAATGAAACTAATGTTTAGTTGAAACCAAAATGGCAGCATGATCTGCAAAGAGTAAAGATGCAACCCTCACTGCCATTGGTTAGAAATTAATCAACCTGAACTTCACCTTCATATTTTCAATACGAGAATCAACATTAGGAGGTAAAACTGCAAACACTTTTTTGCAATTTTCCTGGTTTGTTCATTTACTGTGTGGATTTGAGTTTATTAGGAGGGAAGGTAAGGCATTCCTGGAGAGGAGAGGGGCCCAAGTCCACCTTGTATGCAGCTGACTTAATACAAAGAATACAGAAACAATTCTTCATAGGTTCATTGGTTCACTGGTGTTTACTAGGTTAACGGCCACAGGGGCCTTTTTAAAGTTAGCCATGCATCCCAAATCTCTGAGGAGTTCTGATACCGTTGATAAGTGTAACCATGGGCCTGGGAGATAAACCATTTACAGGTTACCTGTTTGCATCAGGGACATAGGTGCCAAATCAGGGATGAATTTCTGTTTTCCCATCCAATTGTCCAAGTTGCACTTGAATTGGATTATTAAGGAACTCTGCTTCACATGGATGGGGAGCCTGTTCCATAGACGGGGAACTCTCTGGGATACATACCTATCTCTTCAGCTCCTATTTATATCACAGGCAAGGTTAAAGACTTTAGAATGGATAATTCTGGTACTGTTTCTTTTGTGGATATGCAGAAGGTCCACCAGAGTGGGGTCTGACAATGCCTTGTATGCCAGGCATAGATCTCCCCTCTAAAGCCTGTAGGAGACAGAATATAGGGATAGTGCCTTTAGGTGGTCGACAGAGGACATATTACTTATGCCCGGTATTCTTTTAGTGAGGAATCTCTGTGGATGTTCCAATTGTTGGATATGACTGGCTAGGTACTCACCAAAGGGGGCATTCTACTCAATGATAGGTCTGATGAATGCAGAATACAGCAGAACAATTACTTCCTTGGACTTAGATGACATACCTTTGTTTTTAAGTTGTGCAACATAGAATGATTTCCTCACCACTGTAGACACATGATGATCAAAGGTTAGATTACTATCTATGCGTGTCCCTAAGTCCCTGACTACTGGGTCAACTCTAAGGGGTGTATTGTCAATATGATAGTTACCAGGGATGGATGACTTCCCAAAGGATACTATTATGCATTTCTTGGCATTTAGTTTTAGTCCATGACTCTGACATCAGTTGTTTGTCTGTGTCAGCCCCTCCTGGAGAACATTTGTGTTACTGTGAGATTCAATGACAGCTCGTAATTTGCAATCATCTGCAACTTTTGTCAGCCAGAGACTACTGACATTGGCCTTGACTTCTGAGAAGTAAATTCCAAAAAGGAACGGTCCAAAGTTTGATCCCTGAGGGACTCCACTTGTGACTGGCCTCTTTGTAGAGGTGGATTCCCCGATTCTAACTTCCTGGGTCCTGTCTGTGAGCCAGTAGGCTATCCACTGGGTGACATACTGGTTTGTACCTAACCTCTTGAGTTAATGCCCGAGTGGGATATTGTGTCAAATGCCTTGGTCAGGTCAAGGTAGGCAGTGTGAACGATTTTGCCCTCATAAACTGCTTTGGTGACCTTCTCAAAGAAGTCCACCAGGTTGAGTAGGCATGATCTGCCTTTTACGAAACCAAACTGGGTTGGGTCCAGTGTCTGGAGGTTTACTATACCTCTGTTGATCATCTCCATGATAATTCTTTCTATGGCTTTGCATATAAGAGTGGTGAGACTTATGGGCCTGTAGTTTCCAGGGTCTGTAGATGGCCCACCTTTGTGCAGAGGGATGACTGTTGTCTTTCTCCATTCGTGAGGCATGAAGCTTGTTTGGAGACTACAGTTAAGTAGTAATTCTAGAGGCCCTGAAAGGTCATATTTCATGCTATTTAAAAGGCATCCTGGGATAGTGTCTGGGCCCATTGATGCAGTGTTCTTGGTCTTAGAGAGAGCATTAAGGACCTGTTCCCTAGTGATATAAGGGGGAGTTATATAGGTTCATAGGTGTGTACTAAGCTAATGGCCCCAGAGGCTTTACAAGCCTAGCCCATAGGATTACCCTGGCACTGTGCCACCCGACCTTAGTTCCCAGTGCCTCTGTCAAGTAGCGCCACTGGAGTGATCCCTGGGTAGTGAATTTTCTATTTCCCATCCATTCATCAAGATTTCTCTTGAAGAGGGCCAGTGAGGTGCTCTGTTTGATATATATGGGAAGTCTGTTCCATAGTATGGGCAGTCTCTGAGTTATGAATCTGTCCCTCCAGCACATTCTGTTGATTGTAGTAATGAGGTTGAGGTCTCCAGAGTGTGTGGTGTGCAGGGACTGGGATTTATTTAGATGAAGCATTTCTAACTGAGCTGGGTCAGACATGGTTTTGTAAGTCAAGAAGTGATCACCTTTAAGTAGGCAATATGAGACAGAGAATAGTTGGGAGTTTTTTGAATCTGTCCATATAGGACAAGTGTTTAAGGCCTAGGATCCTCTTTGTGAGGTACTTTTGTGGCCTCTCCAGTTGTTGCAGGTGTCTAGTGATGTACATGCCAAATGGGGCATTGTACTCGATAATTGGACTAATGAGGGAAGAATAGAGGGAGACAATGATCTCTTTTTTCCTGGATGCAAAAACCCTTAGTAATGAGATTTGCCACATAGAAGGGCTTTCTGACCACGATGGCAATGTAGTGGTCAAAAATGAGGTTGCTGTCAGCCTATGTTCCCAGATCTATTATAATGCCTTCTGTGTTCACTGGACCACCATCGATGTGGTAATTCATGGGATCTTGGTTTTTCCCAAAGTGGATAATGACACATTTTTTGGCATTGAGCTTAAAGCCATGGTTCTGACACCAGTCGTTGGTCTCAGTAAGGCCTTTCTGTAGGATGTGAGCATTACCTGAGGAGTTAATAATAGCTCCCAACTTGCAATTGTCTGTGAACTTTGTCAGCCAGAGTCCCTTCTTGTTGGCTTCGACTTCAGAGAAGTAGATATCAAATAGGAGAGGACCCACGACCGAACCCTGTGGGGCTCCACTCGTGACTGGTTGGCATTATGACTTGTAATCAGCTACTTTCACACTGTGGGTTCAATCTGTGAGCCAGTTTGCAACCCACCTAGTGATATAGGGGTTTATGCCTAGCTTAGTGAGTTTTTCTATGATTCCTGAGTGGGGAATGGTATCAAAGGCCTTGGCCAGATCAAGGTATTCTGTATGAACTACCTTGCCTTCATCCACAGCTCTGGTGACTGACTCAAAGAAGTTAACCAACTTGAGCAGGCATGATCTACCTTTCACAAAACCAAAATGTGTGGGATCCAGAGTTTGGAGATTCCCTGTATCCTTGTTTATTAGGCCCATGATGATGTATTCCATAGCTTTGCATATCAGACTCATCAGGCTAATGGGGCGATAGTTCCCAGGGTCTGTAGTCGCTCCTCCTTTGTGGAGAGGGATGACTGTAGCAGTGCACCATTCAGTAGGGACAAAGCCTGAGGTGAGGCTGTGATTGAATAGGGCACACAGATGAGATGCCATTTCACTCTGTAGTTCATATAGAACACACCCAGGGATATTGTCAGGTCCCATAGAAACTGTATTCTTGGCCTTGGACAGTGCTGTTTTAACCTGTGCAGCAGTAATACTGGGTGCCTGGCAATCTACTGGTATTGTGATTGGTACTTTGGGGAAGTAAAGTTGGCACTGAATCTGTCAGCCAGTATACTGGCAATATCTGTTGGCTTGGTATAGGAGGTACCATTGTGCAGTAGCTCAGAGCAAATCTGGGTATTGCCATGGAGATTCTTTACATAACTATAGAAGGCCTTGTGGTTGTCTTTACTTTCTTCTACAATTCTGTTTTCATAGACAGCTTTAGAGGATTTGATGAGGGATCTCAACTTTTTGTTGAGGCTGATAAGGGAGTTTTTCCAGTCTTGGGACTTCAGCTTATTACACATCAGTTTCCTCCTTCTGTTGTAGAGTTTGTTTATGGCAGGGGACCACCAGACTGGCTTACTTTTTTAATGAAAGTGTCTTAGTTCTATGGGTATGGCGAGATCCATGCATTTGTGTATGTGTTGCTACAGTGCATTGGTGTATGATTCAGAGGTCTTGCAACTATTCTCCATTTGCATGGGTGCCGTGAAGTTAACCACCTCTGTTTTCAGGAGCCCAAAGTTAGCTTTTGAGAAGTTTTTCATGGTGGTTACCTTTGCAGGGGGGTGGGTGGGATTTGGATTTCTAAGGTGATTAGTTTGTGGTTGGCTCTAGCCAGGGAGGAGTTAACTATTGGTGTAGAGCAACAGTCGCTCATGTTAGTAATGACCAGGTCAAGGATGTTGCTCCCTCTAGTTGGGGTAAGAACGAGCTGGTCCAGGGCACTCGAATTTATGAATTCCAGGAAAAGTTGGGCAAGTGTATTGGCACATCAGCAGTTTTCTCAGTTAATGGAGGGGTAGTTGAAGTCATCCAGTATGAGAGTGTTGGGTTGGACCCTAATATTCTCCAGGGTGCTTAGGAATGTAGAGTATGAGTCTTGGGACAAGGTTGCGGACCTATAGCAGGCTGCAACCTGAATTTCTGTCTTACTCAATGTTAGCTGCACCTGAAGTATCTCTGGTGCATTATGTTGGGCTACCATTCTGGAGGTGTGTGAATCCTTTATGAATATGGAAACACCACCATCTTTGGAGCTTTGGTCCAAGTTCTGGGGCTGAAAGGTGTGGACTGAGTTATAGCCTGGTAGTGGAGGGATGCTTTCTGCTGCCTTAAACAAGGTCTCTGTTACAGCATAAATGTTGATGTTCTCCATTTTAAGTAGTGCTTCGAACAAGTCCTTTTTGAGATTTAGATTTCTAGTATTGAGCAGAATAACCCTCAGATGGCATTTGTTTGTAACTGTTAATGTGGTAATTTGGTCTTTGGAACACCGCCTAAAAAATGGCACTATAGGGGTGGCAAGAGCCTTGTCTAGTATCCAGAAGTCCAGGGGTGACAGATGCAGCCAGGTAGACACCTCCCCTTAAGAATGACACCAGAAACAGCCAATTGTTGAAATCAATCATTTTCTGTTTGTACTGTGGTATCATTCTGGGTGATGGTAGGATGCTGCTCAGGGCTAGAGTCATACCTGCCTGGGCTACATAATCTGAGAGCTCCTCCATGTCTCTTTTAATGTAGCCCAGGGAGGTACATCTCAGGTCATTCACACCCACATGTACAATGACAGAGTCATATTTGTACCTCTTGTTGAGGGACCTGAGACTGTGCATTATGTGGCAGATCCTGGCACCTGACAGGCAGCTGACTGTTACTTTCTCCTTATTCAACCTAGTGAGTGGGACATCAGTGTGCTCACTATCGATTCACCTATGACTAGTGTGGTGGGCATGCTGTTTTGCCTTGGGGGCTTTGGTTGAGTGGCACATTGTTTAGGAGAGTTATGTGTCTCATGATTACTTTCGTGTTGTGGTGGTCGAGTGTGTTTCTGCCTTGTAGGTCCCTACTGTTTAAGTAGATTTATACTAAGAACCTCTGCAAAGGTGGGTGTGTGGTTTGCGTTTTTATGTGAAGACAGTGCTGGTGTGGGTTCTAGAGGGCTATGTGGTCCATGTGGTGTGGTGCAAGTGTTGACCTTCTCCTCTTGATCAGCTATCCCGGTATTGGCTGGAGAGTGCGTGGCTTCCAGTTTGGGTATATAAGTGCATCTCTCACAAGTCTGAGTGTTGGGAGGTAAGAGGAGAGGGTTGTTGGTGTACATGAGGCAGTTGCTACTTTGCCTCCCGATGCCCATGTTCACAAGTTTAATTGGAGAAAGCACAGGGAACTGACGTTTAGACATGCCTGGGGTGTGGGCATTAATAACAAGTGCTGGATCTGTTTCCCTGTAGGACGTTTAGTGCTGGTAGCACTTTTGTGTGCTACAACAATTGCTACAAGAAGTCTGGTAAAGTGCTAGACTAATAAGACAGTAAAAGTGCATGAGAGGAGAGAACTAGCAAATCTAAGGGAAAAATTTAGGAACAGACTTTGGCACCACTCAGAAAGACAGGAAACAAGTGTAAATGTGGGCTTTTAAACCAGAAAGTTGATAGAGATGGACATCTGCCCAAATGGCCAATAAACTACATATTTAGTTGCATACATAAAACTATATTTGATGATAGTTCCTGAGGGAAGGTTGAGGGGGAGAGAGGAGTAAAGTTGTAGCTGAGTTGCTATATCTTCTGGCTTAGTATAGGTGTCTCCATTTACAATGAGCTCTGCACACAATTGTGTCTTGCCTTTGAAGTTGTGGGCATAGCTAAAGAATGCTTTGTGGTTTTCCTTGGCCTGGGAGGCCAAACTTATCTCAAATTTGGCTTTGGTAGACTTTATTTGTCCTCTGAGTTGTTTGTTTAGTTTAATGAGAGTGCTTTTATCCTGCTGGGTGCTGCACCTCCTAACTTTTGCCATGATTTTCTTCCTCCTGTCATACATCTGAATGATTTTATGATTCCACCAAGGTGGCTTGTTTTTTTGAGTAAGTTCTGTAATTCTTCCTAATAGGAACAGCTGCCTTTATACAGCTATTAACATGCTTGTACAGGGTTTCTGTGAACAGTTCTTCATAGGCAGAAATGTTCTCAGGGTTTATAGGGGCTTGATATTTTGCCAGGTTCTCACTTAATAACAGGAGGTTAGCCTTAAAATAGTTCCTGAATAAGTTCTTGTAGTGCCTCTGTAGGACATTTCAACATACAGAGACAAAACCTTTTTACAGGCCTACAAAACACATGCAAACGTCTTTCATCTTCCATGCCCATATAGGACAAAAGACATGATCCATTTTTCCATGTCCAGGGCAAAACTTCATTGCATCTCCTGAATTATATGCTCAATTATCGGACAAGGTTTCTTTTTCAACATGTGATGCCCATGCACTGACCCAGTAACCAAGGAGCCTCAATCCTCACCACTAGCACCAGTGAGGGGCATGCTCATTGGGAAGGATAACAAGTACACACACAGTAAAGTACAATTTCCCTTAAGATCACATAGAGATCACAGTCATTCCAGGGCTGATTTCTCCCTTTTTCTCCAGATCCCCAATAAGACTCTCCACTGGCACAGCTATAGAGTACAGGTCTCAGCCTAATGGTCAAGCCAAAACCTTCAGCATGCTCTCTGTACAACCAGTGCTTTGCATCCCTGCCCAAGTAGGTGACACACACACACACACACACACACACACACACACACACACACACACACACACACACACACACACACACACACACACACACAGACACACACACACACACACACACACACACACACACACACACACACACACACACACACACACACACACACACACACACACACACACACTTTGAGATATGGGTTATATACAAACACACAGACACTCCTGGAGAAGGCTAGCACAGGTTCTCCAGCTATGCCTCCTTCCCCGCCCAGACTGTAAGGTAGAAATCACTGCCACCAATCACTAGTATTAGCTACTAATAAGGCCCTTACCAAAGGGTGTCCAATTTTACTCTGCAATATTATTATCCGATTAGTAAGTGTGATGAACAGCAAGGCTTATTGGAGTGGCTTGGACAGTATCACTATATACAAGCAATGTACTCTAGAGCTTAAATTATCTTTACACAAAACTGCCACAATTGAAAGGTTTAAAAATATTTGATAAAAAATAATACAAAAACAAGACAAATCTCCTCAATTCAAAACCGTGCTAGTCAAGAGTTCAGACACAGGAAAATGCTTAAAATAATACTGTAGAATAGTCTGACATAAATATAGAAAACAGCTAGTCTAATCTTACTATTTTCTATCTATTTCTAAGAGAAGTCACTGTTCTAAATTAATATCTTACTTACATGCAAAACAAAGGCAGAGTGCTGGTGATGTTTTCAGTTATGAATATAAATGCAAACTGCACTGATTCTCTCTCTCAGAGAAAGTCTTAAATTGAAAATACATCACTGCTGACTCATTTTAGATTACATCATTTGTAACAGCTCTGATTTAGCTTCACAAACTAACAGAAACTCAAAATGTACATTTCTTTTTGTAATGTGCACCTGCAGGAAGGCACAGCAATAAAAGACACTATATATGTAAAATCCAGCAATTAACTCTGGTCTCAAAACAACAGAAATAATTTGCTGGTCAGACATCATATCCCTGAGTTTGAGATCAGTCATAAAATGCTTGACTTATCAGCTTTCTTTCAGCAGACTGCACTGTGGTTACATTTTGAAGCTCAGTACAATATATAGTTTAATCATAACATATAGTTCTCTTTTACATTTGTAAAACTAGCCTGTGGATTATATTATTTACACTTCATATATAATTATTTACAAGATTCTATCTGGCTTGGCTGGTAGCCTTTCAGTTTTTCACACAACACTCTGACATAGGCTTTCTCAAGGAGAATTATGAGCATGACCCATATCTGTCCAAGTGTTCAAAATTGTGGGCATCTATGTCAGTTTGCCATTCCAAACATGCTACTTCTACCAAGAAAACAGTCTCTATTTCAAGGATGAGGTGGTTTGTTTAGAGGATGATAAAATCATTTTTTTTCATCTTTACTTGGGTAATAATTATTGATGGATCTAAAATAGTCCCAATAATTCTGTTTGCAGTATTCTGTATTAATTTTAGTCATCTTACAAACTTTTGATAGAAGTCATCTTTCTATAATATTTTAATGTATTAATATAGTTAGAAGTTCTATAAATTTTGGAACCGTTTTTTTATTGATGATTGCATTAAGTTTATTTTTTTCTCTGTTGAATATCTGCAATTTTAAATATTTAACCACATTTCATTATTTAGATTATTTTTTAAATAAAATCTAGTGAATGTAATTTTTCTTTATTCATCAATTGATGCCAACATATTAGATTTTTTTCTTTAAAAGCAGACATTGTGGTTATATTGAAGGTACTTGTATTATTTTGTGTATATGCTATGGGGAATATTAAAAATAGCTAAGCTTTATATTCTGGATTTTTATATATACACTTTCTAAAGTTTATCAATATCATGGAGATATAAGATGAATTTATTACTTGGATTTGATTTTCCAAAATATAATCTTTTAATAACCAGAGAAAGTTATTATTAGTTTTCTTACTATATCATGCATAGGTTCATAGGTTCATAGGTAGGTACTAGGCTATTGGCCCTAGGGCCTATATAAACCTGGCCAAAAAGGTACCCTGGCTTTTGCCACCCAAAAAAATTATTTTCCTGTGCCCCTGTCGAGAAGAGCCACAGAGGTGATCCCCGGGGTGAATTTCCTATTTCCCATACAATCATCAAGATTGTTCTTGAAGAGTGCTAAGGAGGAGCTTTGTTTGATATAGATAGGTAGTTTGTTTCAGAGTATGGGAAGTCTCTGGGACAGGAAACTATCCCTCCCGCATGTTTTGTTTATTGTGGTGAAAAGGTTTAGGTCCCTAGAGCATGTAGCTCGGAGGGATTGGAATTTCTTTAAGTGGAGCATGTCCAACAGCTCTGGGTTTGACATAGCTTTGTCTGTTAGGCAGAGATCGCATCTGAGTAGGCGATATGTGACGGAGTAAAGCTGGAGATTTTTGAGATGGTCTGCATAGGGCATCTGCTTGAGGCCAGTAATCCTCTTTGTGAGATATTTCTGCAGCCTTTCTAGTTATTGTAGATGTCTTGTGAGGTATATATCAAAAGGGACATTGTACTCTATAATGGGTCTAATGAGTGATGAGTAGAGGGGAACAATGACATCTTTTTTCTTGGCTGAGAAATCTTTTGTGATGAGGTGTGCCATGTAGTAAGATTTCCTGACTACTGTGGCAATGTGGTTATCAAAGAAGAGACCACTGTCCACCTGTGTCCCAAGGTCTCTTATCACACTTTATGTGTTAAATAGACTACCACCTATGTGGTAACTCATAGATAGAGTTTTTACCAAAGGGGATGACAATGCACTTTTTGCCATTGACCTTAAGGCCATGGCTTTGACACCAGGCATCTGTCTCAGTGAAGCCCTTTAGTAGGATGTCCACATCGTTAGGAGTTTTGGTTATGGCTCCTAGTTTTCAGTCATCTGTGAACTTCGTTAGCCAAAGACCTTCTGTGTTAGCCTGTACTTCAGAAATGTAGATACCAAACAGGAGAGGAACCAGTACTGATTCCTGTAGTACTCCACTTGTCACTGGATATCAGATGGTCAGTTTTGAAGCAGATACTCTCTTGTATATCTTTCCATTTCACATAGTAATTGTTATTTGCCCTAAAAGTCAATGTTTTTTTTTTATAATAGTTGATAAGGAATATAATTCCAGATCAGGAAATCCTATTCCCCCATATGTCCAATCTCTCAGATGATGATTAAGATATAATCTATGTTTGTTGGGATACCAAGGAAATCTAAGTATTAAGGTATTAAATTCCTTCATACATTGTTTAGAGGTAGAAAGAGCTAATGATTGTATTATATATAATATTTTTGGTAGTATTATCATTTTTATTATTGAAAGTCTCTCATACTGTAAATAAGAATTTGGTCCATTTATTAATAGGATTTTTAATATTATCTAGACTATTACTATAATTCATACTAATTATGTCTTTGAAGGTTGCCGTTAAAAATATTCCTAACTATTTTATCTTATTCCCTTGTACAATATATTTAGAGAACCTTTCTTCCATATCATCTATACTGGAATTTGTACATAAAATGTTTGTTTTATTTTCATTAAATTTAAGACTAGACTTAGATTAAAGTGTTTCGGAATTAATTGAATATTTATTATTATTCAATATTAAAATTATATCATCTGCAAACAGAAGTAATTTTGAATGCAGATTTCAGTTTATTTGTATTCCTTTGATATCTGCCCTTGATCTTATGAAATTTGCAAATGGTTCCATAACCAATATAAAGAGTAAAGATGGCAATGGACATCCTTGCTTTGCTCCCTTTGTAATCATAATTGATTCTGAAACATAAGAACCTATTTTTACATAAGTTAAGAAATTTTTATAGAGAATATTTGTAAGTTGCAGAAAACCCCTTGAAAAATTACATTCTTCCAAGACCAATAGTAGATATTTTGGATCTACATTATTTATGTGAAAGCTTAAAACAGCAAATGCATATGCATTGAACCGAGAAACCATCAAAACACAATAAAAATGGAACTACACAACAAACATGACATGTAACAGCTGTACCCCCCCATATGGGGGGGCTACAACCCCCTACACACACACCCCCACTACTTAAATATACCAATTCTGAGATCACACTACATTGAAGTAAATGGAAATCTCCACCTACGGAGATTTCTGTTTACTGTTTTCGACGGTTCACACTTTCACTGCATATGGTTCGATGCATATGCATTCACTGTTTTAAGCTTTCGCATAAATAAAGTAGACCCAATATTTCCAATTTACTGAATCAAAAGAACTGCTGATGTCTAAACTTACTAAAGTTAGATTATCTTTTATGTTACTACTGTAATCAATTACAGTTAATATTCTTTTACTGTTATTATGAGTATTTCCATGTCTAATAAATCCTGTTTGGTCATTATTAATTAAATAAGGAAGAAATTGTTGAATTCTGCTTGCAGTTATAGACATGAATATTTTGTAATCAACATTTAATAATTAAATTGGTCTATAGGAGGAACATTCATCTGGGTCCTTATCTGTTTTTAAAACTGGAGATATAAGTGTGTATTTCCATGAGGGTGGAAACATTGATGCATCTTTAACTAACTGAAAGACATGGAGTAGTATATTTAATACTTCCTTAGGAATAAGCTTATAAAGTTCTGATATAATAGCATCATTGTCTGGAGAGCTATTAGGTTTTAGCTTACTAATTTGATTTTTGAGTTCTAGCATTAATCTAGGTCTATTAATTGCAGTTGTTCTTTTGTCAATTTATTCTTAGTGTATTTCTTAATGATAGCTTTGATTGCATCTTGTGAATCTATTACTGGAATAAATTGATTAATTTTACTAAATTGAGTTCTAAATTCTTTTAAGATATCTTCTATCACAGTGACTCTTTTCTTTTTATCAACTGAGTATAATTCCTAGATGTGATTTGTTTTAATTATCAATTTTTGTTCTAGAGGCTATTTTATTCATTGATTTGGATTTATAGTGTGGTTTGTTAGTTTAATCTTTTCTAGATTTATTTTAATTTTATGATTTAAAATTTCTATGTATTTACTTTGTAATTTATTAATTTTTTTCATTAAGGTACCATTATTGTTTTGGCTTTCTAGCTTTACTTTATCACATTTTCTCTGTATTTCAAGTAATTTCTTATCCCATTGGTTTTAAGGCATGCAAATCTATGATTTTACCATTTAAATAAGATTTTAGAGCATCCCATACATAGATTTCAGATACATTTTTAGTATTATTAAATTTAATGTAGGTTTGTATCTCTCTATGAAAAAAATCATTAAAATATTTTAGATTAGTTATATATGCAGGAGCTCTACTGATATGAACATTGCTATTATGTTTCATAAATATTTCAAATGCTATGGCATTAACTTTGAGAGAGGTTTTCTTTGTTTCCAAGTACTTGGGTTTTTCTGAGACCATGAGAAGGATCATCTTGGATATATGGCATGTTGTATGTGATGATGTAAATGTTGGGAAATTATTCCCTAGGTTTATTGGGTTTTCTTATGGGTAAAATGCAAATTTGAAGGAGTTATTAAATATGGGCTACTATGGTCATCTTTATGAGCACTTGGGTGTGTTTTCTTGTGGCCATTGTAAGGTTTGTATATATATATATATATATATATATATATATATATATATATATATATATTAGGAATATTTCAGGTGAGAGTATCAGTTTTAAATAAATTCACATGTAAAGGTAAATGTTATTGTAATTCATGTGGGGTAATCTATGCAGTAGGTTGTGGATGCGTCAATATCACGTGGTATATAGGACAGACCAAGAGAGCTATAAAAGTGAATTATGGAACACTTAAAGGACATTTGGAATGGTAACATGATGAGCCCAGTAGCAGAGTACTTTGTTACCATACATAAAGGAAATGTGTCATATTTTTCTTTCCTGTTCTTGCCCAGCCTGTTTTATGTAGGGGGGTGATGTTGTAAGGAAACTGTTAGTTTTGGAAAGTAAATGTATCCTGAATTATAGAACACTATTCCCCAGTGGTCTTAATCCTGAGGTTAATTTGGTGTATTAGGCAAGTCTGTTATTGGTGTTTAAATTTAAGAAGTAGGTTAAATTATAATGTTAGTTTTGATTGTAATAAGTAAATAATGTTAAGTATTTTTCAAAAAAGATGTTTTAAAAAAAGTTGGTATAAAAAGCTTTTTAGAATATATTTGTATTATAATATAAGTAATATGTTTTGTAAAATAGCAATTAAGTGTTAATAGCTTTTCACTTTAAATGTGTAATTGGTTAATTGGAGGGTTTATGCATATAAAAGTATGGCTGTTTTTCATGCACACTTATCCGCGGTACCAGTGGTGTATGTGAACTGTATTAAAGTACTTTAGCAGCATCCTCCTGCTGCTTCTTGCTCCAGTTTCATTGTTTTTTGGATTTTGTTTTTTCTGTGTTTTTATGATGTCATTGGAAGGGGCTGAAGTTATGCCAGGTATCTTTAAAATCCCAGCGGATGTTAACAGACTGTTGTTTATTGAATTGATAAAGGAACGTGAAACTAAATATGCTGATCAAGATGTGTGGTCCTCGTTGGGTGTTTTGGACCACAATGTGCAGTTCCTGCAGCTTGAACATCTCATGGTGAAGGAAATTAACTTATTCTATGACACTAAGTTACTTGAGAAGTATTTGAATTTAAATATGACCCCTAGGGGTCTTAGAGTGGATAAACTGCCTGCATGGGAGTTCGGTGAAAAGGAACAGGACTTATTACAGGAATGGAGACAGGTGTCGCTAGAGTGTACGCTGGGGTGGATTTGTGTTTTTGTTTAAAGAACTCTAAATAATAGTGAGAAGTGGCAGCACCAGATTATTGAACTGCATCAGAAGCTCAATGGTTTGCTTTCATGTGAGAGTTTTTCTAAACAGATGCATGAAATTAAGACCAAATTGGAAGAACATGAATGTTATGTGGTTGAAAGAAAAAGGAGGAAACTACGTTGAGATCTTAATGACTTTCAGAGTGGTTCCATTTATGGTTGGCAACGTTCTCAACGTAGAGGGCAGTCTAAAGGTAACAGGAAATTTGGTTCCACCCAGTCTGTAGCATGTGATTCTTCAATGTCTTCATTGGACATTATTCAAAAAAAGCGTTTTATTTGAAAATATCAAGGGGGAATCATTGTCTGATTCCTCGCATGCAGTAGAGACTGAAGCTAGTCAATCTTCCTCTCATGTACAGCAGGAAAAGGGCAAACTAAATTGGTTCAAAGGGGAAAAGGAGCATTAGGATGTTCCAGGGCCAAAAAACAGTTGAAGTCTTGTACATTGAGACTGGAAGAGACCTTTACTTACTTCTTTACTGGACTTTAATAGTTCATCATATGCAAGTGTTTGCAATGTAAATCGCCTTACTAATTATCATTTAAAAATTGTAAATTTGTCTGATTTAGAACTGAATGATGTGGCAATTAATTTGTTATCTAAGGGGACAAAGTTTATTCCAGTGAAAGTACCAAAACTTGCTGATTTATTAAAAGAAGCAAAAAGTGTTTGTAGTAAATTACACTTTATGGTTTATTATGATGGCAAAAATACTGCTACTGAGGCTGAGGTTATTGACGAGGCTGATCCATTGTTAAATGTTTCTATTTATGATTGTTTTTCTGAAATTGAGAGCAACGGGGGTGTAATTTCTGAAGAGGGTTTTGAGACTAAATATGCTAAACTCTGTCGCTAATCAACCTACCCCGACTAAATTTATGCCACCCAAGTTGTCCCTGGCTGTTACTTTGTTTGAGCAAATGTTACTTAAGCAAGTTGAATATGAATATTTTAAATTTGTTAAGAATGTTAAACAATATAATATTTCTAAGGAAGAATGGAAAATGTTGAATAAATTAAGAAGCAAGATGACAGATTTTGTTTTCAAACAAGCAGATAAGGGGGACAACTGGGTGGTTATGTCAAGATCAAAATACAATGAGATGGTGTATAAGCTTTTGTTGGTTGAAGAGGATTATATGAAACTTGCCTATAATCCAGTGAATGATTTCAATGAACAGCATTTAGATATTTTGGAGAAGGGGGAAACGTTAGGCTTTCTAAATAAAGAAAATGCTAAAAATGTGTATATTGAAAAGCCGTGTGATCCAACCTTTTATGCACTACCGAAACTGCACAAAGATTTGTTGAACCCACCAGGGAGACCGATAGTCTCAGGTGTGGGGTCTTATTTCCAAAATGTAGGAATATTCTTGCATTCCTTATTGAAAAAGTATTTAAGGAGGGTTCCTGCAGATGTGACAAACACTGAGGAACTTTGTAAAGATGTTAAAAAAGTGGTATGGCATGAAGATTATTAGTTGGTGGCTGTTGATGTTAACTCGTATATGAACATACAGTTAACATGGGATTTGGAAGCTATTTGGGACATGTTGGGTAATGGTCCTAGAACTGCATTTATAGTGAGGCTCCCTGAATTTTGTTTAACTCATAATTACCTTAGATTTGAAAATTGTGTTTTCCTTCAATTAAAGGGAATGGCGATGGGGGCTTCCTATGCCCCTACCTATGCAATTTTGTACATGGGTCATTTTGAAAGGAAATACATTTATAATTCTGAGTTTTATAAAATAAATGTTGTGTTGTTCAAGCGATACATTGATGACCTCAATTTTTTTATGTAAGGGGGATCTCAAAGAGTTTCTAGATTTATTTTAATTTTATGATTTATATATAGATTTCAGATACATCTTTAGTATTATTAAATTTAATGTAGGTTTGTATCTCTCTATGAAAAAATTCTTTGAAATCTTTTAGATTAGTTATATTTGCAAGAATTCTACTGATATGAACATTGTTATTATGTTTATAAATATTTCAAATGTTATGGCATTATGATCAGAAAGTGGACATGAGACTACTTTAACTTTATCAAGACTCGTAGTCAAATCATTAGAGGCATAGACTCTATCAATTCTTGATTGTGTTCCATATCTGTTTGAAAAATATGTAAAAAAGAGTGAATCCAAGACTGAATATTCATTAATATCTTTTTATACTAAATAAATCAATAAAATTTATTAAAGAGTATCTGATATTCTACATCTCCCGTTAGTATTATTATCTTTCTCATTTGATACACTATTAAAGTCTCCTGCCAAATTTAAGGTACCTTTTGGATGTTGGATAATCTGATCAAAATGAAGCTCAGCTGTTTTAATACCTATACCCTGTATCCAGTAGACATTAATTAAAGTGTAGATCTTTCCATTAATTTCTGTAGTGACTAAACAAAGCATTCCTTTAATATCTCTGTATGTAGTTAATATATTTGGTATTTTTTTCCACAAAATGGCTACACCTCTTCTTTCCTGATTATACTGAGAACTAGCTTTTACAGTATAATGTTTATTATTGAGCCTGTCTATGTCATTTGTTACCAAATGTGTTTCTTGAATAAATATGACCTGAGAAGAGAGTAGTTTTAACTATTTATTTAAACTACCCCTTTTACATCCATTGTTTAATCCATTAATATTAATAGAGATACATTTTAAATTTGTCACCTTGCAATTCAAAGAGCTTTTTGATTAAATACTTCAGAATTTTAGGATAAGACAATATGTATAAACCACAAGTATAATAGATGCTGAGATCTATAGACCTAGTGATGCCCACTTGATTCAGCAGCTCCATTAAGCATTCTATCCATCTCCCAACAATCATTCTCAACATCCTGAGAAAAGCCTAAATGATATCTTTGCCTCTAGCTGTTGGGTGTTTTTAGAACTTTTTCGAGACCATCCTTGAGTTGTTCATAGTCTTATAAAAGTCTTTTCCTTCTCACTATAGCATTCAATTTAGCAGCCCCTCCAGTTGCTGTCTTCCTGTTCATTTGTTACCTATCTGTCAAAATGGAAGATTGTCCCATCCCACAGGGTAACTTGGAAGACCTCTTTCTTTACCTTGTTAGCTTGTTAGACTGTTGGCTACCACCGGTGAGTGGGTCTTCTGTATTACTACATTGAGAGGGATTAACCATATTTTAATAACAGCTCTTTGTCACAGACTCAGCTGCTGAGATGTTGAACAAGATGCATTTAAACTCTACATTTTAAAACATCTTCACTCTATATGAGAAGCACTTCTAGACATGGGAGGTTAAATGCTCCCACACAGAAACTACCATAATTAGACTTTTGGTTCCCAGGTCTTTCTACCAGATGCCACTGCATTATGACCCAACAAACCAGAAAGCCATGGCTATTTGACAGGTGAGCAGCTCTCTTCACTGAGATTCCTGAACATACACCCTCTGATCTTACAGCATGAGCAGAAAATCAATCATTATCCTTCCCCCAAAGTGATCTAGTAACAGAGACACTTAAGACCCGTTATATGTGTGAACCTGATACTCATTATACAAGTTCACTATTCACCAGAACTTTAATCTTACATTGACTGCTTTTGTATGTTTAAACAGGAGTAAAATGAGACTGAAGTGTTGGATAATGGCAAACATGTTTTTTTCACATAGTTGAGGTATTGTTTACTGGTCTGATACTCACTATAGACACTCTGTGGCAAGCACTGAATTGCAATAACAATTCACCATTCAAGATTAGATCAAATCAGAAAAGGCATTTCTCATAGTAGTACCCTTCCAGATGTTTCCACCATTTTACATATGAGCAGTGAATTCTAACAGGAATACAGCATGAGTAGATGGTGTCATGTTAAGCACTTTTATCTCTAGTTTCCAAAAAATTTGAATACTCCCAATAACTGTTAGGTGGGTAGCAGAAAGAAAAGTGTCTGTCTTTTCTGCAAATCACAATTACATTGTGTCTGTCCTGTAATCTAACAGAGTCTTCATGCTTACAGCATCCATTACAAGAAGGATATCTCCAGAGGGTTAACAACCGAGTAAAACATCACACTCAGTTCTCTACCCTCTCTTACCTGTATATGTAGTGATACATAATTGAACACCTTATTAACACAGCAAATGTATACCTTAGGTACCACAAAGTTCATTAAGATAGTGCCGAGAATTAGGATAAGCAACGGATGCATTACATGAATATATCATGTGATTATAACTCTTGCTAAGACCCAGTAACTCACACTATAAATCTACCTTATACCTCTGAAAGGCCACTAAGAATGATGGAGAAGTAATCTCTGTAGCACAGGAAAGATACTTTCAGCAATAGTATATTGAGTGATTATATACCTTGCCAGAACCATGGTGGCATGCTGTAGATACCTAAACATACAGCAAGTTGGGACCCATATATGCACCCTGTAGGTCTGGAAATGGACAGCCTACAAGAGTGCATCATATGATTGTATACCTTGTCAGCATCTCGTTGTTATGCTTCAGAAAAATTCCTCAAGCAGCTAAAAGTTCGCTAAGGTAGGGTCCTGAAGGGAACACAGTCGAATGAAGAAAATGACCCCTTACAAAACAGCATCATGTAAGGTACTTTATACTGCACCCTTTTATGGCGACAAAAACAGTCCTTTCCTGGAAACACAAACACTCAGCCCACTGTTAACCTGTGGATTAACCCTGCTTCAACATGCATGTAAATAATACAGCATATTATAACACTCATAGACTATAACCTACTGAAATATCAGTTGATAGAATTGGGTGATAAAGGGATGCAGTATCTTGGTTCCCTATTATGCTGTCGCAGAAGCAGGTTGTCGAATGCATCTTTGTCGAACAGTAAAGTGCGAAAAGGCAAAATAGCGAAGGAGTGTTTCAGCAAATTCTTTCCCTGGGAAAGAATTTGTTTGGCCTCTTTCACTGCTTTGCCTTTTTGGCACTCTAGTGCAGTCTTGGAGTTGGTATATTTAAGTAGGGGGGTGTGGGGGGCACAGCCCCCCACATCAGGGGGTATGGGAGGAGAAGCCCCCCACGTTAAGTAATGTTTTGCTGGGTTTTTTTTGTTTTTTTTTTCGGAACAGCTATTGTTTTCCATTGGAAAATAATCGCTGTTCTGAAGTTTCGACATTGTAAGCGTTCATTTGCATGGGGTCAATTATCTGTCATTCGCGCTTCTGAGCATGCGATATGATAATATAGACCCAGTATTTTAGATTCAGAGACATTGAAGAAATACTTTTATAAAAATTCCAGCAATATGGTTATTTTGGTCACTTCTCTTATCCATTCTGGACACAGACTACACACAGAGGTGTGTGGGCAACATAAACATCTCTCTATCCTTTCTTGGTTAAGTATCCAGTCAGGACTCTGTGTTTGAAAGATGCAATCTCCAAGACTACTATATTGCTTTATCTCATGAAAATCAAATATATATAAATATATATTTTTGTGTTTTTTTACTTCTTAAAATGTAATTATAATGTTAGTGCTTCTCAATTGACCCATATCAAACGGTTACTACCTCACTATTAAATACTGTATCCTTAGAGAAAGAGATGAAGTATGTGAGATGCAATTATACAATGTCACTGGAAGTAAGGCTTTATCAAAAAACACTAAAAATGACAATCAATTTGTCATTAACATAAGCATTGCACCTGCCACACATGGTACTGACACAACACATAGACCAATATATGCTAAGGCACTTAAAAGCAACCTTTCTGTATAACAAAGATGTTGTAGACATTCATCCTACAAAAACAAAATCCATAGCATCCTCAAAGCACTCCACCAGAACAACAGCAACAAACATAACACATACAGCCACACCCTTTGGAGATTCAACTACAAGCCGTAAGGCAAGCCAACACACTACCCAGTATTTTAATGATAGGAGTCTCCATTGTGAAACATACTGATGTTCTGCTCATCAGGATGAATAAGGAGAAAATCACAGTCAGTTGTCTATCAAGGGCCAAGACAGCCAAAGCACCCATGCACTCAAGACTTTAGACTACAAGTACCATTGCGACTCAGTCATAGTCCATGTGGATGAAAGCAAAATGGTGCAGACTGTCTATCTTGACCTGGCTAAGGCATTTTATGCAATACTCCTCTCATGCATTGTAAACAAATTCATGGGTACAGGCAAAGCCACCTATGTTCTTCTCTGGGTAGCCAGCTGGCTATCAGATAAGACTCAGGAAGTCAGAATAGGGGAGACCACCTCCATAAGTGGCCAGTCACAAGTAGAATCCCTCAAGGCTCTGTGCAAGGTCAGCTCCTTTTTGGTATCTACTTCCTGTAAGTCAAAGTCAATGTCGAGAGCATCTGGCTGATCAAGTTTCCAGATGAATTCAAACTAGGAACAGACATACTATCACCTCCAAGACACTGACATCATACAGGAAGGAACAACAAAGGCAAATTGCTGGTGTTAATTCCATGTTTTAAAATTCAATGTTAAGAAATGTATAATAGTAGCCTTTGGAAAGTCAGCAACCTTAGGAAATTGCCTCATTGATAACACACCCCTAAGAGAACATGTAGTCAGAAATTTGTGTATGCATGTAGATAGTAACCTGGCTTTTGTCCAACATGTGTCGAAAGTAAAATGGAAATCTTCTTTGTTACTCATAGGTTCATAGGTTCATAGGTTAGTACTAGGCTATCAGCCCTAGGGCCTATACAAGCCTAGCCATAACAATTCCCTGAATATTTCTTCCCACATTATTTACTTTCCTGGACCCCTGTCTAGCAGGGCGACTGACGTGATCCCTGGGGTGAATTTCCTTTCTCCCATCCAATCGTCAAGGTTCCTCTTGAAGAGGTCCAAAGAGGCACTCTGCTTGACATGTATGGGCAATCTATTCCAGAGTCTGGGGAGTCTCTGGGTCAGGAACCTATCCCTCCAACATGTTTTGTTTATTGTGATGACAATGTTTAGATCCCTGTAGCGTGTAGCTCTGAGGGATTAGGATTTCTTTAAGTGTAGCATGTCCAACAGCTCTGGGTTTGACATGGCCTTGTATGTTAAGCAGAGATCGCCTCTGAGTAGACGATATGCGACAAAGTATAGCTGGAGTTTTTTAAGGTGGTCAGCATAGGGCATCTGCTTTAGGCCTGTGATTCTTTTAGTGAGGTATTTCTGAGGCCTTTCCAGTTGTTGCAGATGTCTTGAGAGGTACATACCAAATGGGGCATTGTATTCTATAATGGGTCTAATGAGGGATGAGTACAGTGGAACAATGATCTCCTTTTTTCTGGATGAAAAGCCCTTCGTGATGAGGTGTGCCACATAGAAGGATTTCCTGACTGTTGTGGCGATGTGGTTATCGAAGGTGAGACCACTGTCCACCTGTGTCCCTAAGTCTCTTATCACACTTTCTGTGTTTAGTGTACTGCCACCTATATGGTAATTCATGGATACATGTTTTTTCCCAAAGGGGATAACAATACATTTCTTGGCATTGAACTTGAGCCTATGGCTCTGGCACCAAGCATCTGTTTCTGTAAGGCCCTTTTGTAGAGTATCCACATCATCTGGGGATTCAATAATGGCTCCCAGTTTGCAGTCATCTGCAAACTTTGTTAGCCAGAGTCCCTTAGTGTTGACCTGTAAACTTATAAACAAGGAATGTTTCAACTTATAAAGAAGGAATGAGGTCATTTTTCAACTGCATTTGGCCCTCATTGTGCCCACCATTTAGCACAATGTCCCCCTTCAGTATGCACCTGACCAGGCATATGCAACAGCTGGAATGTCTACAGAGCTTCCTCACAAAAAGAATATTCGGGATAAATAGCATGTCCTATGCAGATCACCCTGAAGCCCTATCTCTATACTCCTGTGTCTTGCAAACATTAGAGAGACTATCTATGCCAGACTTATAAGGCATCCTTGGATCCCACTATGATGGATCTTTTGCATATCTGCAAAATGAATAGCATCATAATTATTAGATGTAAGAATTTAAACTTTGATTGCTACATAAATAGGACATATTGGAGAGATAAGTATGTGTCTCAGAGAATTTTCCTTCACTGGAACAGGATTCCCATCTATGTGAAGCCAAACTCTTCCCTAACCATATTCAAGAGAAACCTTTATCAGTGGACAGGAAATCAAAAATGCATCCTGGGTCAACACCTCTGCCTCAAATGGACAGAGGTGGCCTGTGGTAATTATTTTAAATGTCACGACCTACTAGAGTGAGTCCCAAAATATTTATTTATTTTATTTATTCATTTGTCATTTGTTAACTGGGTTAATCCGGCTGAGCCATTGGCCCATTTCCAGTGGAGATCTGAGGAGAAAAACTCCAATAAGGCAAAATTAAAATACGTTCAAAGTTATACAAATCATAATATACAGTTACATATACTCGATAAAGGTACAGATTAATTTAATAATTGGGGAGAAAAGCTTCAATAAGGCAAAATTAAGTTACATTCAAAATTATACAAAATTATACAAATCATATAATACAGTTAATATGAAAACTGAATGGCTAAAAGAATGGACATCTATATACCAAATCTGAGATTCCATTTCTCAGACTATTCCATTTTTTCTGAGGTATGGCAATCTTGGAGTGTGTGTGTGTGTGTGTGTGTGTGTGTGTGTGTGTGTGTGTGTGTGTGTGTGTGTGTGTGTGTGTGTGTGTGTGTGTGTGTATATATATATATATATATATATATATATATATGGCTCTACTTTCTATCAACGAAACTACAATTCATTGAATTGCACTTATGAACTCACTATCCACTGAAATTGCCTTTTAATGAAACAACAAACTGCCAAATTCCTTTCTCAGCGAAAGCCGATTCACTGAATTGGAAAAAAAGAAATAAAAAAATATTTTTAAACTGTTTTGCAGGGGGGGGCAAGCTGTGTTTTCGACAAACAGAAGGAGATCCATATATATATATGTATATATATATATATATATATATATATATATATATATATATATATATATATATATATATATATATATATATGTATATATATATATATCTATATGGATTCACTATGTAATTTTGAAATACTGAAATCCCATATTTCAGTATTTCATCAAAATTACATAGCCGAAGACACCAAACACTGAAACCTTAAAACTGTGAAATTCAAAATCCCGACGCTACATTACAGATACAGCACAGACAAACATATACACACAACTTCCCCAAACTCAAATATAATATCCTACAATACAGATAAGCAGGGGGGCAAGCCCCCCACACCCCCTACTTATTTATACTAACTCCGCGATCACACACACACACACACACACACACACACACACACACACACACACACACACACACACACACACACAAGCAACTCATTCCCACACATTGTGCACACCCTCGCACACACACATCACAGTCAAAACACACACTGACAGATACTAAAGACCCTAACCAACAGACATGCACATACATACATACCCAAACTCACATCTTACCGTTCACACACCACATCACAAGAAGTGCTAATTCAAAATCTCCATACTTTGTGATTTGAATTTTGCGCTTCTGGTTTACCGGTATTTTAAGACTTCTGTATTTTAATTTCGAAATACTGAAATTCAGGATTTCAGTATTTTGAAATTAAAAAGGGAACCTCTATATATATATATATATATATCTATGGCTCTATTTCTGATTGTCAAAAATACACTTTCTCGACAACCAGAAGATCGAACCCATTTAAGTGAAAGTGCACTAAATCGAAAGTGCACTTTTGCTAAAGCTAGTTCTCCAAAGCACATTACAGTGACGATAAGGAAATATATCCTTTTCCCCACTGTAGTGCTATCTTGCAGTTAGTATATTTAAGTAGGGGGGTGGAAGGGCACAGCCCCCCACACGAGGGGGTCAGGGGAGCTTGCCCCTGCAAAATACTGTTTAAAGTAGTTTTTTTTTTTGTTTTTTTTCCAGTTTGGAGAACCTGCTTTTGCGAAAGTGCACTTTCCCTTTAATGGGTCTCAATGATTCTTGTTTGAGATAGTAAAATTTCGATCATGAAACATATATATATATATATATATATATATATATATATATATATATGGTTTACTATTACAATGCCGACGTGCAATTGCACGGCTATGAAGTATTCGAACAACAGATGTTCGAATACTTCATAGTTTGGCAGGTTATGTGAGCAAACGTTATCATTGCGAATGGACTGTGCATTCGCAATTATAATGTTCGCTCATGTGAGGGGATCGCTGTACAGTGCGGTTAGGGAAATACATCCCTTTCCTCACTGTAGTGTGATCTCGGAGTTGGAATATTAAGTTAGGGGTGGGGCACAGCCCCATTAGGGATGCAGGGGCTTGCCCCCCTGCATAACTGTGAGTTTAGGCTAGTTAGGTAGGGAGTTACGGGATGGGTGGGAGTGCTGTTGATTGTCGGAAATGTTGCGAGTTACATTTTCGACAATTCACAGCTGTTTTCAACATTAGGGACATACGGAAACGTTCATTTCCGATGTTTAAATTCGAACATTAATACACTTTTTATTTTAAGTTTCGATTTTTTGATAGTAAACCTATATATGTATGTATATATATATATATATATATATATATATATATATATATATATATATATATATATCTATGGGTCTATTTCTGATTGTCAAAAACACACTTTCTCGACAACCAGAAGATCGAACCCATTTAAGTGAAAGTGCACTAAATCGAATGTGCACTTTTGTTAAAGCCAGTTCTCCAAAGCAGATTATAGCGGGGATAAGGAAATATATCCTTTTCCCCACTGTAGTGCAATCTTGCAGTTAGTATATTTAAGTAGGGGGGTGGAAGGGCACAGCCCCCCACACGAGGTGGTCAGGGGGGCTTGCCCCTGCAAAATACTGTTTAAAGTAGTTTTTTTTTGTTTTTTTCCAGTTTGGAGAACCTGCTTTTGCGAAAGTGCACTTTCAATGTAGTGCACTTTCCCTTTAATGGGTCTCGATAATTCTTGTTTGAGATAGTGAAATTTCGATCAAGAAACATGTATATATATATATATATATATATATATATATATATATATATATATATATATAAAATCACTACGGAATACCAAAATTCCACAATCCCCAAATTCTGAATCCCAGGGACCAGAATCTCGAGTTTGCAGAATCTCAAAAGTAGTGAATGGGGACTGATGTTCAGTGCGGAACAGAAACTTTGCCGTTCACTCCACTGTAGTGCGATCTCGGAGTTGCTATATTTAAGTTGCAGGGAGTGTGCCAGTGCAGGGGGGCTTGCTCCCCTGCATACACCTTAGAATAGTTTGTTATATGTTTTACTTTTTTTTTTTTTTTTTTTTTTTTTTAAGTTTCAAGATTCCACAATCTCAAGATTATGGTCCTTGGGATTCATAGTCTCAGGATTGTGGAATTTCAGTATCCCATACTGATCCCATAACACACAAACATATATACTTTTGAAAAGCATTCTTTTCCTTAAACCTTCTTTTTGTGAAAGGGAGGGCAGGCCCCCCCCCCTGCATCCCCTACATGAGGGCAAGCCACTCCATACCCTTGGACTTAAACATATATATATATATATATATATATATATATATATATATATATATATATATATATATATATATATATATATATACACCCTCCCTTTCACAAAAAGAAGCTTTAAGGAAAAGAATGCTTTTCAAAAGACACCCTTTGCTGGGGTTTTCTGTCCTTTTTTTCAGATTTTCAGCACTCAGATTTATGAGTGCTGACATTTCAATAGTGGGCCAGCAGCTTGTAAATTGCATACATACATTCAAATATTTCAAGCATGGGCAATAATGCCCTTCTAGCCTACCCATATACCGAAAGAGCTATTCCCGTAAAAACTGTCTAGGCTATTTATAGCATCTAAACTAGTGCTTGCTCTAATGAAATTTGGTAGTCTGTTCCATAGATCAGTTATTCTCTCAGAGAACCAACTGGTACACTTATCATTCCTATAGAATCTTTTGCATAGGTTGTCTGATGAGTCTCTGCTAGTTTTTGATAACCCCAAACATTACCAGAGATAGTTGTCCCTAAATGCCATACTTACCCTAATAAGGTCTCCTCTTAAATATCTGTTTGCGACACTGTACACGCTCAGATATTTTTTTCTTTCCTAATAACTTAAATTTTCATAACCATGGTTGCCCTTGGAAAATTTCTGCTGTACACTTTCCAGTTAACTCATGCTTGCTTTCTTATAAGGTTTCCATATTGCTATTTTGTCCCAGCTTACATACACCCTTTGAAGTAACCTCTAAGGCACTTATATTTGTGGGATACAACTGGGATGCCTGGTTAGGCTTTTAAAGGCCCCAGCGGTCATTAACATAGTATACCTCTATGAACCTATGAATGTTTTGCAAAAAGCTGTTCTGGTGATGATAGCTACTACAAACTGAATTTCCAGTATGGCATGTACTTATTTATTGGTATAAGCCTAGTAGTTTATAAAATTTTGATTAGCTTCATAGTTGCAGCTCTGAATTTTCAGATTGTACCTTTTTGTAAGATCTTTCCCAAGCATATTCTTCAAAAACGTTATGCACTTGAACTGTCACATAATTATGCACATCTATTAGTCAACTAATATAAACCTCACTCCTTCCTTTAAACATTTAAGATCATTAGGACATTATCAAAAGAGATGACAAAACTTCACACCTTTTATTAACTCACCAAAACATTATTATCATAATACACAAAGAAGTTCACTGCTGTAGTTACAATTAGTTTCTGAGCTACAACTGCATATCATCTCCAAAGTTCATATAAATATGAGTAGCTGATTGGTACAGTGATTTTAATATTTGATAACAGTTCCAAAGCATCCACTTACCATCTGGTCTTTCAGTCAGTTTATTTAGTTTGTGCTATTGAGATTAATTCATCTGTGTTTCGTACCAAAAACTAAGCAATACGTTCATATAGACAGCATGATTTTATTTATCCTTTGTTTACCAGGTTAGTCTCACTAGGCTAATGACTCTTTTCAGAGGAGACCAGAGGTGGTATTTATACAACTAGGGAAATTTTGGCAAGGGCATCAGAGGACATCTCCTACTTTTTTCAATAGCTGCAATGGCATCTTTTACATCCACCTGAGCTATCACTAACTCAAGCGGATGAGACCTTGGTTTAAAGCCTCATTCAGTCTTAATCACCCCTTTTTCCCATTTTCTACACAAGGTCAGGGTATCACATCAACTGTCTACATCTCACTCAGTTCAGCGCCACTTCCTTCTTTAGTACTCATGCCTGACTGTTGCAGGTCTTCTCTCATACAGCCCATCCATCTCTTTGCTGGAGGCTTTCTTCCTGTCTGTCCCAAATCTTCTTCACAAGATTATCTTTTGCTTTCCTGCACATGTGCTGAATCGCAGTAATCTGTTCTACTTGACCCTTTCTACAGCTGGAGCTACTTGTGCTTCTGTTTCAGTGCAGTCATTTCTTCGTCTATTCTTCAATGTACATCCTGCCACCTATCTCAGGCAATTCATCTTCATCAGGCTTCCTCATCTGCTCTGCCTTCATTGCTCGTGTTTCTGTACCATACAGTAAGCTGGTCACGTTGTTGTTTTCTACTTTACATTTCAGCTTCTTAGTCATTCTTCTATCAAATATACCCTTCACATGTTTTGCCAATTGGCTGCAGCCCCCCTGATCTATTTTTGACCTCCTCATTCAAACCTCACTTCTCTTCAACCATGCTGTTAACCCATTTCCCTATTTTCACTTCTGTTTGAATTTTAAGTTTCTTCTGATTTTTTCATGTTTGCTGCCATTACACCTGTCTTATCTGTGCACAATTTCATCCCATTTGCCTTCAGTTTTGCATCTCATTCCCCTCTCTTTTGCTGGTGTCAAAACCATGGTCTGAGACTAAATGCTAAAAAAATGTGTAATCATGCACATCTGTAAATCAGATATCCCTGCAAATTATAATATTGAAAGTACACCACTAAAAGTAAACCCTGTGGTGAGAGACCTAAGAACACAGATAGATAATAACTTTAAGACTGAGGTTTTTCACTTAAAAGTAGTTCTTAAGGACAACATATAATAAATATAGTAGAATAGGCCTGGAAATATGGAGCCAGGCCTGTGTCTTTATTATGCATACAGTTTCAGGGAAAGACTGTTCACTAGAAAGGAAAAGATAACTTTTCTGACTAAGCATGAGATGTGCAGAAACCAACAGTTCTCAAGGGAAAGCTACAGAATGTTCCTTTCTCAAAAGAAAGATATGTGGACTTGCAATGGAATACTAGATAAAGAATAGACAGTTAGACACTGTTAGGCACCTGCTAGAAAAGGCTGGGGAATCAAGATTGACAGAATGGATACAACTACCAGAGGAAAGTTACTGAATTGAAGTAATATAATGTGTGTATTTAGGACAGAGTAGTCACATTGGAGTCTAGTTCGAGACTTGTTCAGATATTGATGAATTACTTTGATGCTTTCAGTTATCTGATATATTATGCAGCTGTATACTGTCTGAATATGCTGCTGTGACATTTATATTTTCTGCTAGTATATGCTATAATTCTATGCTTACTATTATTATTAAGCAATCCAGTGCAATACAACTCTATTTTTTTCACAGTAACCTAAATTTTGATGAACAGGTAGCTACGGTGGTGAGGAAATTCATCTGTGTGGCTAAATGTATAAGTAAAGGCATGGTATCAAGATCAAAGGAAGTTATAGTGCCATTATACTGGGCCCTCATCAGGCCAATAATAGAGTACAATGCTCCATTCTGCATGTACCTAACCAGGCACTTACACCAAATGGAGTGGTTCCAGAGGTTTCTCACTAAATAATTACAAAGTGTAAGACACATGTTTTATGTGAACTAACTAAAAGCCCTATCCCTTTACTCCATCTCATATTGTTTATTGAGAGGTGACTTATTCCTGACCTAGAAGGTATTCTGTGATCCAGCCCTGATGAAAAAGTGACATATTTGCAAGAAAATTATACAAGGATTATCTGTTCCATGTTCTTGAACATTATTTGTGACTCTAACAGAACTTGCTGGAGAGACAGATTCATATCCAAAGGGCTACCTCATCTACAGAATAAACTTCCCATCTTCACAAAACAAAGCTTGTCCTGCATTCTCTTCAAAAAGAACTTGGATAAATGGATGGGGAACAGTGCATTCTCTCCCTATGTATTGCTCATGTCCCTTATGGACAGAGGCACCATGCAAAATGACCCAGGGTCTTAACACCCAAAGACCTACTACCCTGAAGCTATCCCACTCTATATCTGGGGAATTAAGATATAATAATGTCATATCATGGGCATTTTTGGCTAGGCTTGTAAAGGCTCTTCTGCCATTGGCTTAGTAATCACCTATGAGCCTATGAACCAGTGGTTCATAGGTAAATAGGTATTTACTAGGCCAATGACCACAAGGGATTTTCTAAGTCTAGCCATGCATCCCAAATCTCTGACAAGTTCTCGTACCCTTGATAAGTGTAAGCAGGGGCTTAGAAGATGAAACATTTACAAGCATGGGCCTGGGAGATGAACCATTTACAGATTTCCTGTGTCCATTAGAGACACAGGTGCCAAATCAGGGATGAATTTCCTGTTCCCCATCCAATTATCTAAGTTACACTTGAACTGGATTAAGGAGGAACTCTGCTTCACATGGATGGGGAGCCTGCTCCAGAGAAGAGGCAGTCTCTGGGATATATACCTGTGTCTCCACCAGATCCTATTTATATCAAAGGCAAGTTTTAAGTCTTTAGAATGGGTAATTCTGGTTCTGCTTGTTTTGCGGATATGCAGGAGGTCCAGCAGAATGGGATGTGACAGAATGATTAGATCTGACCACAAACTAATCACCTTGGAAATCCACATTCCCCCCCCCCCCCCAGCAAGGGTAACCACCATGAAAAACTTATCTAAAGCTAACTTTGGGATCCTAAAAACAGAGGTGGTTAACTTCATGGCACCAATGCAAATGGAGAATAGTTGCGTGACTGCAGAATCATACACCAATGCACTGTACGAACATGTACACAGATGCATGGATCTCCCCATACCCAATATAACAAAGACACTCTCCTCCAAAAAAAGGAAGCCAATCTGGTGGTCTCCTGCCATAAAAAACTCTACAACAGAAGGAGGAAACTGATGCGGAATAAGGTGAAGTTCCAAGACTGGAAAAACTCCCTTATCTGCCTCAACAAAAGGTTGAGATCCCTCATCAAATCCTCTAAAGCTAGGTATAAAAACAGAATTACAGCAGATAGTAAAGAAAACCTCCAGGCCTTTTATAGTTATGTAAAGAATCTCCACAGCAATACCCAGATTAGCTCTGGCACAATCGTACCTCCTATACCGAGCCAACAGATATTGCCAGTATCTTGGCCGACAGATTCAGTGTCAACTTTACCCCCCCCCCCAAAGTACCAATCACAATACCAGTAGATTGCCAGGCACCCAGTATTACTGCTGCACAGGTTAAAACAGCACTGTCCAAGGCCAAGAATACAGCTTCTATGGGACCTGACAATATCCCTGGTTGTGTTCTACATGAACTACAGAGTGAACTGGCACCTCACCTGTGTGCTCTGTTCAGTTACAGCCTCACCTCAGGCTTTGTCCCTGCCAAATAGTGCACTGCTACAGTTATCTCTCTCCACAAAGGAGGAGCAACTACAGACCCTGGGAACTATCGCCCCATTAGCCTGACAAGTTTGATATGCAAAGATATGGAATGCATCATCATGGACCTAATAAATACGGATATAGGGAATCTCCAAACTCTGGATCCTACACAGTTCGGTTTTGTGAAGGGTAGATCATGCCTGCTCAACTTGGTCGACTTCTTTGAGTCAGTCATCAGAGCTGTGGATGAAGGCAAGGTGGTTAATACAGCCTGCCTTGATCTGGCCAAGGCTTTTGATACCATTCCCCACAGAGGAATCATAGAAAAACTCACTAAGCTAGGCATCAACCCCTATATCACTAGGTGGGTTGCAAACTGGCTCACAGATAGAACCCACAGTGTGAAAGTAGCTGACTCTAAGTTAGACTGCTGATTAGTCATGAGTGGAGTCCCACAGGGTTTGGTCCTGGGTCCTCATCTGTTTGGTATCTACTTCTCTTAAGTCCAGCCCAACATGAAGGGACTCTGGCTGACAAAGTTCGCTGACGATTCCAAGTTGGGAGCTATTATTAACTCCCCAAGTGATGTTGACATCCTATAGAATGGCCTCAATGTGAGAACCATGGCCTTAAGCTCAATGCCAAAACATGTGTCGTCATCCCCTTTGAGAAAAACCCAGTTGCCAAGAATTACCACATTGATGGTAGTCCACTGAACACAGAAGATGTTATAAGAAATCTGGGAACACAGGTTGACAGCAACCTCTCTCTTGACCACCACATTGTCACTATTGTCAGAAAGTCCTTCTATGTGGCATATCTCATTACTAAGGGTTTTGCATCCAGGAAGAAAGAGGTCATTGTCTCCCTCTACTCTTCCTCATTAGGCCAATCATCGAGTACAATGCCCCATTTGGCATGTACCTCACTAGACTCCTGCAACGACTGGAGAGGCTGAAAAAGTACCTCACAAAAAGGATACTAGGCCTTAAACACTTGTCCTATATAGACAGACTCAAAAACTCCAACTATTCTCTGTCTCATATCGCCTACTTAGAGGCGATCTCTGCTTGACTTACAAAGCCATGTCTGACCCAGCTCTGTTAGAAATGTTACATCTAAAGAAATCCCAATCCCTCCAAACCACACACTCCAGAGACCTCAACCTCATTACCACAATTAACAGAAGATGCTAGAGGAACAGGTTCATAACCCAGAGACTGCCCATGCTATGCAACAGACTTCCCATACATGTCAAGCAGAGCACCTCACTGACCCTCTGCAAGAGAAATCTTGATGAGTGGATGGGAAACAGAAAATTCACCCCAGGAATAACACCAGTGACTCTACTCGACAGAAGCACTGGGAACTAAGGTCGGGTGGCACTATGCCAGAATAATCCTATGGCTAGGCTTGTAAAGGCCCCAGGGCTATTAGCCTAGTACACACATATGAACCTATGAACCTATGACTTGTATGCCATCAAAGATTTCTCCTTAACAGCCTGTAGGTGCAAAATACAGGGATGGGGCCCTGAAGTGGTCTGCATAGGATATGTTACTTATATCCTGTACTCTTTTAATGAGGAGCCTCTGCAGATATTCCAATTGTTGGATATGCCTGGTTATGTACATATCAAAGGGGACATTGTACTCAGTAATATGTCTGATGAATACTGAATACAGGGGGAGAAATGACTTTTGGATAGCTATGTATTATGGTTTGTGGTATGGAAATCAAAAAAGAATATTTCAGAAAAGGATGGCTCCCATTTCTGAGCTCATTGATATTTCACTGGCTACTTTCTTACTTTCAGAAGAGGCATCTGCCACCTTAATTGTGCAAGTTCTCTCCATCAGCCAGTTTGCAATCCATCTTACCAATTAAGGGCCTACCTTTAGTTGTTTTAGCTCATGTTTAACACTACCATTGATACAGTATCAAAGGCCTTGGCCAAATTCATATTTGATGTTTAGAATATGTGATCAATGTCCACTGTCTCTATAAACTTTTCAAGGAAGTCTAACAAGTTGTGTAGACATGATCTGCCCTTATTGTTGTAGATCCATTTGTTTGAGATATTTACTATCAAAGTTGAAAAGTACATTAACCTGAATAAACATAGCTTAAAACAGCAACATGAAGTGAGAGAGTAATGTGGACAGAGGCAATAAAATCACAAGATATTGCCATACCCACTTAGCCTTAGTTGCATTTGTTGTCCGATGCCAGCCATTGTGCAAATGCAAAGGTAAAAGAATAAAGATACAGAAGGGAGAAGATAACCAACAAGGTGAGTTGGAGACATGACAGAAGAAGGATAATGCTGCCTCACAACAATACGTAGCCAACAAGTGCATATAAAGTAGCATAACAAAAACAGTCAGTGACAAATAGCTTATGGCTGTATCAGAACCCTTGAAATTAGTCAAAAAGCTTTCTATGCATGTGAGCATTAGCTCATCACACCACAATGGAATAACTCAGTTGAAGCATATCAACAACTTACTAAAACACAAGAGGTGAACAGACAGAGATAATGACAGATGCAGAGACGAATAGCAACAATATGTTTTGAGAGACATGTAGGAACATCTGTATGTTCTTTTAGTTTTACTTATTAAATCATCATTAATCTTTAATGTTCTATACAATAAGGTGTTTGGTACAGGTACAATTAAGGGTTACGAGAGTGCAATAAATATGAATATATAAACAAGAAAAGGTTGACTTAATAAGTCTTGTTTTTGGAAATTATGTTTTTCTGTGCTATTCCAATGGTATGTTAATGAAATGTTTTATATGGACAGAAATACAGATGTTTGCAGTTAAATATATGATAGAAATAGGATATGTCATGAATTAATAAATTGACTTACATCTGTCATCAAACTCATGACAGCATGCAAAAATATCAAACTACAAACGGTAATTATCTGAAAGCGCCATATAGGAACTCCTAATTTATTAAATCCAGCAGCCCGAGAACTGTTACATTAACTGAGCTACAGTACTGCGTTTAGTCTGCTTTAACTCTGTATTCCCATAGTTCTATGGATTTAAGTTCATTTGCACAAAAGTTACCAGGGTATTTCATATTACATTGAAATCATCAGCTTTTTAATAAGAAGTTAAATAACGTTCACTATCACTCAGCATTGCTGCTCTATGCAAAACACTGCACAAATGCAAAGACTTAAAGTGAAAGCTATTCCATGTGTCATTTCTGGTCATGTGTGCTCTATGTGAATCTACTTTTTGATCAGATTAAATGTGTGAAAAAGGGGTGGATACTACAGTGGTGAAAATGGTTTGGCCAACAAAGAGTATGACACAGGGGAAAGAATACAACGATTTGCAAGAGGCTCATGGGAGAGCACCAAAGTTATCAACTCTTCTTGACAAAATATATGTATCACTGTATACATAATTTCATGACATTGCGGAGTCACCACGTCAGTGATGAGTGACAACAGAATAATGTATGGCCAATTGAACCAAATCAATTGTATCAAGATGACACATAGGTGAATGGGACAATTGTGTCTGGCTTTTTTTTTTTTTTTGTGGGACAGTCACCCATTTTTATTGTTTTTTTGGGAGATAGAGGAATGCTGGGAAACATGCTTAGGAATGAGTGGGTCAGATAGGTAGGTTATGTTAGGAAACATCTGCAGATGTACAGGATGTACAAATCAGACAGAAACAGTGATGGAGACAAAAGGTTGGGGGACAGCAAGATTGTAAATAGATAGGGGACATCAGAGATGTACCCACATCCAGCTTGACAGTAGTAAGAATCTAGTTCTCACTCTCAAAATTGCCATCACTGTCTTATGTACCAGTTCCATGGGTCAGTGATGGATGTTGCATCATGTAAACTGAACCCTCTCCATTATATCCTACACCAGCCCTGTCAGCTCCTGCCAGGTGACAAAATCACCTCCTCCATAACTACTACTACTGGTGGGCACCAAAGCATTAGCAGCTGGGGCAGAGCACATGATGCAGTTAGAGAAGGTCGTGCAGGGGTTGTGGAGGCAATACTGACAAGTTGTAAACATGAAGTGTTGGATGTCAGTGCTGCATCTGTGGAGGTATGGTGGACCCAGCCTCAGTGGTCAGTGTACCTCTCTGTGTTGTTGGTCATTAATATTTCAGCAGGAAGTTATGCAAACAGCAGATTTTTAATAAATTACACCACCCTAAAAAAAAGAGAGAGAAAGGATGAGGGAAACAAACAAAAGAGGTAATTTTTCCTGACATATTATTGCTGCTAATATTTACAAGTATGTATTCAGTAATAACAAGTAATTGCTGTTTCTGGGTACTGAACCCACACACAGTTAAACTGGTGTTCTCATTGCCTAATGTAAGGAGCAAGAGTTACTGGGGAAGGCATGCATGCATGCTTGAGATGTAAGCTGAGGTATGGCTGCTCAAGATGCTAGTGCTTGAAGGAATGAAAATAAAGTTCTGGCTTGAATTTTGACCTGAGTCATACTTACTCTGTGCCTCTCTGAGTTGAGTTAATCTGTCCTGATGTGCCACACAGTTTGCAGCACCTCCTCTGCAGCTGTACAGTACAAAAAGACAAGAAACATGTATGAAACATAATGAGTACCTGTGCTTGCTGGCTAGATCATTAATGCCGTATCATAGACACGTTATGGATCAGTATACTTAAATAACTGCGGGGTGTTCACAGTCCTAAATTTGGCCTCCCAATCAATTTAGAAGGTCTAACTTTCACTTCTTAAGGTCACTTTAGTGGTGGCAACATTGTTCCCCAGTATGTGGAATGTCTATTGCATTGCAGACAACATAGGCTAAGCTATTCCAAGCCTCAGCCTTATACTGAGACCAGGCTTACTCCCCATGCAGCAGCCTGTGGCTGTAGTGCTTCATGATGTGTGCCATAAATACCCTGGACTCCTCAACACTCCACCTTTGTACTCTAAATATAGCACCACTTTCACCCTCACCAGCCATGTCTTCAAAAGCCAAGCTAAGAAAATATGTATGCCTGAATTTGTGCCCAGTTTAGATCTTGTGGGTAACTGGGTGGGGGGAAGATGCAGTTCAAGTTTGTGAAAGGCAGATCATGCCTCCTGAACCTGATTGATTTCTTTGAGGCAGTCACCAAAGCCGTAGACGAGGGTAAGGTGGTTCACACAGCCTATCTTTACCTTGCCAAGGCTTTTGACACCATCCCCCATTCTGGAATTATAGCTAAACTCACTAAACTAGGTATAAATCCCTACATCACAAGATGGGTTGCCAACTGGCTCACTGACAGAACCCACACTGTAAAAGTTGCAGACTCCAAATCTGACTTCAAAACAGTGACAAGTGGAGTACCACAGGGTTCAGTCCTGGGACATCTTCTGTTTGGTATCTACTTCTCTGAAGTACAGGCTAACACAGAACGCCTTTGCCTAATGAAGTTCGTATATGACTGCAAACTAGAAGCCATAGTCAAGTCCTCAAATGATGTGGACATCCTACAGAAGGGCCTCACTGAGACAGATACCTGGTGTCAGAGCCATGGCCTCAAGCTCATTGCCAAAAAGTGCATTGTCATCCCCTTTGGTAAAAACTCTGTACCCATGAACTACCACATAGGTGGTAGTCGCCTTAATGCCAAATGTGTGATAAGAGACCTTGGGACCCAAGTAGACAGTAGTCTCTTTTTTGATAATCACATCGCCACAATAGTCAGGAAATCCTTCTACATGGCACACCCCATCACAAAGGGTTCTCATCCAGGAAAAAAGAGGTCATCATTCCCCTCTACTCGACACTCATTAGACCCATTATAGAGTACAACACCCCTTTTGGAATTTACCTCACAAGACATCTGCAGCAGCTGGAAAGGCCACAGAAGTACCTCACAAAGAGGATTACTGGCCTCAAACAGATGCCCTACACTGACCATCTCAAAAAACTCCAGCTTTACTCCATAGCATATCGTCTACTCCAAGGTGATTTCTGCCTAACATATAAAGCTATGTCAAACCCAGAGCTGCTGGACATCCTACACCTAAAGAAATCTCAATCCCTCCGAGCTACATGCTCTAGGGAACTAAACCTTGTCACTACAATAAACAGGACATGCTGGAGGGATAGATTCCTGTCCCAGAGTCTTCCCATACTCTGAAACAAGCTACCCATCTATGTCAAGCAAAGTTCCTTATTAGCACTCTTCAACAAAAATCTTCATGAGTGGATGGGAAATAGGAAATACACCCCAGGGATCACTTCTGTGGCTCTGCTCGACAGAGGCACAGGAAAATAACTTTCTTGGGTGGCGTAAGCAAGGGAACCTTGTTGGCTAGGCTTACATAGGCCCTTGGGCCCATAGCCTAGTACCTACCTATGAAGCTATGACCTATGAACCTTGCCCAGTACATTTACACAATTGAAAGCAGATGGCCTCCTTGGCAGACACATTGGCACTGCTTCCATCACACAGCTCTAAAGGTGTGAAAACATGGCATTGAGCTTTGCCATGTGTGATGCTCAACCCATCAATATGGGTTCCAGTGTTCAACAATGAAATCCTTAATGGCATGACTTTTGCACCTTGCAGTGTGGAAGGAGAAAGAGGATTGATTATGGCATATTCTGATGTTGCAGCTTACACAATTTTAAAATACTGTTGCACCAGCTGGGAATCAAACCCATGAAATAAAGCATACAAAAGTTGAAACTTCTCTTGTTAAATAACATTGCCACAGGAGATATACCTTTTTAGCATGTTAATTAGATTATACTAATTTGGGAATGAATGGAAATACACTTCAGGGAGGCATGTATGTGTGTGAGTTGGACTAGTCTTGGGAATGCATTCCTATGAAAACGTCATTTCTGTTTGCAAATATATTTCAGATGGATGCAGCTGAATGAGTGGAGTAATACAGGTTGGGATATGTTACATACATATTTCACAAGACATAACTCTACTAAAAACATAGTTGGATATGTGATGAGTCACAATCATTATAACAAAACTATTATGCCCATCTACATGTGCAAGTGAAATTTATATTAAATGGACACACATTTACCTAACATTATATGTGAAATTTTATATCAGTAGAAATGTTTACCTATGCAAGCATTACTGATACGTTGCTTGCAAGAAACATGTTTAGTAGTATCATTTGTCTTTCCTGTTACAGTCCTAATAAAAATGTTGTGACAAACGGGATTCTTACACCCACTGCACAAACATCTTTTAGCTAGATTCATACCCTTAATTAGCTGTATTCTTTATATAAACTAAACGCACTTAGACCATCTACCACAGAGATGGGTATGTGACAGGTGGAATTTTTCCACTCAGTACTGTCCAGAGTGCTGAGGAAAGCATACCATTGTCAGGTAGGATTGTGCTACATAAGGCAACTTAAACCAATTTTTTTACTTTTTTTTCATAGATAGTGAATCGTGTTTGCCTGCTGCCAAGCAGAAAGCAAATGCAAATTAAAATGACAAAAAAAAAATAAATAAAAATAGATATTGTGAATAATTGCAATGTAATCTCTAACCAGGATTCAAACAATGCTACATCTGCCTTCTTCTCTCAATTTACTTCAGTTACAGCTTGCGCGCTTGACATTGGACATATTTCAGGTGTATTTTCTGCTGTAAATGCTATCCATGTTGAAGAGGGCTGCAGAACAATGCCAGGCATATTTGATCTACATAACACAGGCTAAACTAAATTTTTCACTTTTTTTCTTAGGTAGTGACCATGTTTGGGTGCTGCTAAACAGACAGCAAATGCAAATTAAAATGGCAAACAATAAATAAATAAATAAAAATAGATATTGTGAATAATTGCAATGTGATCACTAAACAAAATTCAAACAATGCTGAAAGCGTCTTCTTTCTCTCAATGTATGCCAGTTACACCGTATACCACAGACTCTAGACATTTGTTAGGTGCATTCTCTGCATTATTAAAGCTGCAGTGGTACAGCGGTAGCATTGTTACCTCACAGCAAGAGGTTTTCCTGTTCGATTCTTGGCTGGAGTGCTTTCTGTGTGGAGTCTGCATGTCCTCCCAGCAATCAAGTGGCCTCTGAAAAACATGTGTGAATGGGTGTGCCTTCGCTGAAGGTTGGGTGTCGAGCTAGCAACTTGGCACCATAAAAATCTACTGCCAATCATTAGCGGACTGGAGTTCCACTTTGGCAACCCCTAACCGGGAAAAGCTGAAAAAACAAACATTCTCTGCAGTAAGTTTTCTCCATGTTGCAGAGGGCCACACAACTATGTCAGGCATATTTTCTCTACATTAGACAGTGTAAGCTAAATTTTTACTTATTTTCATCAGCAGTGAACTGTGTTTGTATGATACAGAGTGCAGAGTGAATGTATATATATATATATATATATATATATATATATATATATATATATATATATATTTTTTTTTTTTAACAGTGATAGTGTTCGGAATTGTAAGCTTTCTCTTACATTAGGTTGATAAATCAGCGTTCGCTTTTTTAAGCATTTGCTGATTTAATATAGACCCTATAAAATGCAGTACATGCTGCATGTAGCTAAATAAACTGCATTTTCTGTCAAACATGTAGCAGAGCATTTTAATTCAAACACTTGCAAGGTAAAGAGCAAATCTTTTTTATATATTTACAATTCACAAAGTTCAAACAAGGAACTGTACCACACTTAAACATGCATCTAGGTTTCCTAATGGTATTCAGCTCTTTGTGCCAAAACTGCTGTTTTAAACTTTTTTGTTTCCTATAGGAGAAATGAGGGGTCTGACCTACAATATTAAATATCTCAAGATGTGGACTCAAAATAGTCCAATTATTTCTAATAATATTTGATACCTGGGTAGTTCTTAAATTAAAATTTGTAACATATCTTAAATACTCATCATTAGATCTATTTTTCTTAGTGTTACCTAAGTGGCCAGCATTTCCAAAGTATGGTTTAGCTACCCCTTTCTTTCGCTATCTGCTTGGCGCTTGACATCTTGTAGGAGGGTTTCATCATGGTCTCTAGCCCTAAAATCGTTTTAGATATCATTCACTTGTTACTGGTAGGTTTCCTCATTAGTATTGAGTCTACTGACTCTAAGGTATTGGCTTGTTGCTATACCTTTAAACACATGCCATGGATGCATACTCATAGTATGTAAAAATCTGTTAGGTTGAACATCCTATTATCCTCTCTGTCTAAAGAGTTATCCAAAAAAGTTATTTTATCATTGGAATAAGTCATTTTAAATTTTAAAAAATCAGTGGTACTATCTAAATAATTCACAAAAATATCCAGTTCTTCACATCAACCTGTTCAAATTAAAAAAAGTCATCAACAAAATGTGAATAAAAAACAATAATCTTGGCATAAGGATTTCTCTCACCAAAAACAAACTTTGATTCCCAGTAATTTAGAGTTAAATTGACGTATGTGTTGGCCACTGACGTTCCCATTGCAACCCCAGATAACTGATGATAAAGATGTTTTTCAAATAAAAAAACATTATTTTCTAACACTAATTCAAGTAGCAAACAGTTACAATTCTCCTTGGTGTAAAATCTGTATTATGACATAGAAGCTGTCTGATAGCCTCTATACCAAATAAATTCGGTATCACTGTTGAAAGGGAAGCTATATCTAATGTAACAAAAGAGAATGTGAGATTTAATATTCATACCATTTATACAGCTTATCAAGGAAATCTCCAGTAACCTTAATGTAACTTTTGATCTTTACCAAATAAGGGCTCGGAATATGCTCTAAGTACAAAGATACTGGCTCCATCGCCCATCCTTTACCTGACTAAAACTAATAAATCCAAAATATGTAGTTGGCTTTATTTAAGCTGTACCATTCTTGAAGATCTGTTTCATTGATTTCAGTAAAGACATTTCATCTTTCTCCATTAGGTATTTTTAATATTATTTGACAAAAAAGATATGTCCTTCTACTTCTGAATGTAATATGGTATTGTGTTCCAAAGGATAGAGTTTAAACGGGAGAATGATTTCTTACCCACAGATGGCAACAAATAGTTTAAGTTTAGAGGACTGAAAGGAGTACAAGGAAGGACAGATGTCACTGGCAAGCTGAGAAAAGCAGAGAAAATTTGAGTTAGAAAGTAGCTTAAATAGAGGCAGTTATTAGACAATAAAGCATGAGACATAAAAATCCTAAGGTGAGTAGGAACTGTTTTCTTAGGATAGTACAATGGGGGGGGGGGTCATGCTATATGGCAGAGGAAGAATTTGCCAAGCTTCACTAATTAGTTCTTGTTAAAGATGATTGCTTTTTTTTCTGCTGTTGAATATTATAGCAATAACCCACACCTGGGTGTGGGTAATGCTGGATTTACCCACGGTTGGTGTGGTTTGGTCACGAGAGCGAAGCTCGAGTGGCCAAACAAAGACAGCCATGGGTAAATCCAGCATTATGTAGGTTATTGCTATTATACAATGACATTAGTTAAGAAAAAAATAATTACTTTTCTTAAATAATGGCATTGTATAATGCCTCCTTGCTGCCCTTCCACAGCTGTCTGGTATTCTGCGGCAGTTCTGATGTACTGCACATGCGTATGCTTACGCAGTACATCAGATCTGTGGGCGGAAGCAATGGAGAAAGCAAGATCTCCGTTGCTTTTTACAAACTGTCTCGCTATGTTAAAGGAGTTTAACATAGCGAGACATTTTTGAAAAAAGCAATGGAGAAAGCAAGATCTCTGCTGCTTTTTACACACTGTTTCGCTATGTTAAAGGAGTTTAACATAGTGAGACAGCTTTAAAAAAAACAATGGAGAATCTCTGTTGCTTTTTTTAAAACTGTCTCGCTATGTTAAACCCATTTAACATAGAGAGACACCTTTAAATAAAGCAACGGAGATAGGAAGATCTCCGTTACTTTTTTTAAAGCTGTCTCGCTATTTTAATCTCATTTAACATAATGAAACAGTGTGCAAAAAGCAACGGAGATCTGGCTTTCTCCATTGCTGTAAAAAAAGTTATACTAATGGAAAAAGTCCAGGCGACCGGACCTTTTTCCATTACTATAACTCTGATTTACAACGTGCACGCTGACCAATCAGCGTGCACGTTTTGGAATATTAATGGGGGGTTGTTGTATAATCCATATTCATTTTGGGCAAACCACACCCCCTTTAGTGTGACAGTATCAATACTTAGCATATGAAATGCTGAGTTTGTTGACCTGGTTTGAGCCAAGGGGCCAGATTTATTAACACAAACTGTAGCTATTGTGTTGGCAGCATGATGCACTGCCAAAATGATGATAGCACTCTATTTGCTATTCATTAAGTGGTTCTAGACTTGTAGAAGCAAGAAAACAAAGCGAAACATCAAAGTATGCTAATGAAGGCATAAAGAGCCAAAGTGCATGCTAATTTAACCAATCTAATATGGCAGAGCTATTAAAAAATCTATAAAGCAATCATGCACACCCAATGTAGGCTTTTGCTTTATACACCAAAAGTCTTTGGAATACAGCAGGATTACAGTTAGGAAAAGAAACAAAAACATGCTAGTTATAGTTTGGATGCTGCTGCTATCATTATTCTGTATATGCAAAAGGCTGTAATTCAGGGTGCTGCTACTGCTGCCAAACCTCGGGCAAGAAGAAAAGGGTGTTTAGACCCTGTTTAACGTATCATGGACTGCATGACACAGAAATTGTGGAGAGATACAGGGTGGACAGAAAAAGTCTGGAGCAAATATACATCTGCTGTCCTATCTCAGGTCTCTGGAAAATCATGTAGAGCCCATCCCAGTGAAAACAAAGCTATGTCTGGCATTAGGTATACTAACTACTGGCACATTCCAGACACACACAAGAGATATATTAGGGGTGTCACAGGTGTCAGCCTCTAGCATATTTAATCAGTTTTTAAATGCAAGAGAGCATATCTTTCCCACGCAACCCAGAGGAGAGAGCAAGAACCATGCAGGAATTTATGCATTAGCACACTTCTCTGATGTGTTGGGGGCCATAGATTGCACACACATAGAAATAAAAGCCTCACCTGGAGAACAAGGAAGAAGTTACATAATGTTTCCAAACTATAAACTGCCAGGTGTCATCTGTAATGTTGAAGGGATCGTTTACAGTGTCTATGCAGGTAACTCAGGCAGTTTCCATGACGTATGGCAAATTTGTGAGCTGTAAGCCAGGTTTGCTACAAGTGACATATCTCAAGGTCTTCTAGTGAGGATGCCGGTTATGCATTGGACCCAGGCATGACATGCATTTAACTACACTTTCTACACTTTCTTTTCAGGTTTAGCACTTCTGTATTATACAAAGTCCCTCACTAGCAACCCCCCCCCCAGGAGTACCCACTTCCTTACTAAGTCCTCTCTTATTCAGTTACACCCCTAACTTCTAAATTTCTCTAGCATGTCGAAGGGCCAGATGCTGGCGTCCTCTCCTGTCCAGTTGGTGAATTTGGGAATATTGAGGCAATGTTACAATTGCCTCATGTACACTGACAACCCTCTCCTCCTCCCACATAACACAAATACTTGCAAGAGATGCAGCTATTTAGCCAAACTGGAGGCTGAGCTCTCTCAACTCAGGACTGGCAAGACCAGACAGGAGGAGAAGGCAGCTACACACACCACAAAACCAGTCTCACATAAAGCTATCACAACAATGAATCAAACACATAAACACACAAAGTCATACTCGGAGGCTCTGAGCAAAAATTTACCTAAACAGCAGAGGCCTCCAAAGCAGACATCCAAGCAACTGCCACCTCATGACACACCACAGGCAACACATAAACCACAAAATCAGTGTGCAAAGCAGTCACAGCCCTTAAGGCCAAACACAACACCAAACATACTTGCCATAGGTGACTCCATAGTCAGACACACTGACGTCCCACTCACCAGGCTGAACAAGGAGAGGGTCACAGTAAGCTGCCTATCGGGCGCTAGAATCCGCCACATAACACAAGCACTGGTCACTCCACAGCAAGTACAAATATGACACAGTCATTGTCCATGCTGGTGTGAACGACTCCCTGACTACATGAAAAGAGACATAGAGGAGCTCTCTGATTATGTAGCCCAGGCAGGTATGACCCTGACCCTGAGCAGTATCCTTCCTTCACAAAGAATGATGCCACAGCATAGAGACAAGATGATCAACTTTAACAATTGGCTTAATTTCTGGTGTCATTCAAAGGGGATCCAGTGTCTGTCTGCCTGGGATGACATGCTTGACAAGCCACGCTGCTTTGCAAGGGACGGCTTGCACCTGTCACCCCTAGGATTCCGGATATTGGCTAAGGCTCTTGCCACCCCATAGTGCCTTTTTAGGCAAGGCTCAAATTCTAAACCTACCACCCTAGAAAACAAAAATGGGAAGAAACTAAGGGTAATGCTGCTCAATGCCAGAAGTCTAAATCTCAAAATGCACGCACTCGAGGCCCTTCTCAGTATGGAGAACATCGATGTCTGTGCTGTGACTGAAACCTGGTTCAAGGCTCCTGAGAGTACCCCGGCACTATCAGGTTTTACCTCATATCATGCTCCGCCCCAAAACCCGGACCACACCACAAAAGGAGGGTGTATCCATATTCATCAAGGATACCCACACCTCCAGGTTGGTGGCAACGAGCATCAGAAACCATCCAGGTGCAATTAACCATAGGCAAACTGCTCTGCAATTTGTAGCATGCTACAGGCCACCCTCTCAAACTCAGGAACCCCACACAGCCTTCCTGAAGACACTGGAGGGTATAAATGTATCTCCAAACACCATTATATTGGGTGACTTCAACTATATATATATAGACTGGGAACATTACTCAAGCCCCAACTTTCTAGCCCAAAGGTTCCTGGAGTTCATAAATTCAAATGCCATGGAACAACTAGTCACCGTTCCCACAAGAGGAGAAAATATACTAGATCTCATCATCACAAACATGGGGACAAAATGCTCCACACCGGAAGTATATCCCTCATTGGTGAGATCAGATCACAAACTTATCTCACTGGAAATCCACATCCCGCCCCCAACCCAAACAAAAAAGACCACAGTGAAGAACTTCTCTAAAGCAAACTTCACACTAGTCAAGACTGGTGTAGTATCCTTCAAGGCCCCCGAGCCAGTGGAAACCACAATCCAAGCTGCGGAAGCCCTTACAAATGCCTTCTACGAACACCTCCAGGACTGCATGGATCAGGCAATCCCTAATAAAACCAAGACTCTTTCCACCAAGGGCAAACGTCCAGTCTGGTGGACCCCAGCCATAAACAAACTTTACAATAAGAGGAGAAAGCTGTTACATGATAGAGCAAAATCCATAAAAGAGAAGACACCCTTGATCATTATTAGTAAAAAATACGAGCACTCATAAAATCATCCAAGGCCAACTTTGAGAGAAAAATTGCCATAGATTCAAAAGACAATCATAAGGCCTTCTTCAGCTATGTTAGAAACCTGGGTGGAAACTCCCAGATATGCGCAGAATTAGTCCAAAATGATACAAAAATCACTGAACCCACAGACATTGCCAACATACTGGCAGACAGGTTCAGTGCAAACTTCACCCCTCTACCCCCAAAGGAGAGATAACTATCCCAGCGGAGTGTAGCCTCCCAGACATCTCAAATGCGCAGGTGAAAGCTGCTCTCTCTAAAGCTAAAAACACAGCATCAATGGGACCGGATGGCGCCCCGGCTGTGTGCTACGAACTCAATGAGGAACTAAACCCACATATAAGGCAGCTGTTTAATCTTAGCCTTACCACAGGATACGTGCCCAAGGAGGCAACTGTAGTCCCACTCCACAAAGGCGGTGCCTCTATGGACCCTGGTAATTACCCATAAGCTTAACAAGCCTGGTCTGCAAAGCTATGGAGGGGATCATAATGGAACTCATAAACAAAGACATAGGGACTTGCAGACATTGGACCCGACCCAGTTTGGCTTTGTCAAGGGCAGATCATGCCTTTTGAACTTGGTCGACTTCTTTGAAACAGTCACCAAGGCCATTGATGAGGGAAAGGCAATCCATACAGCCTACCTTGACCTTGCAAAAGCTTTGACACAATAGTATTATAGAGAAACTTACCAGCTTAAATATAAACCCATATGTCACAAGATGGGTTGCAAACTGGCTAAAGGACAGAACCCACAGGGTTAGAGTTGCTGGCGCCATGTCAGACTCCAAGCCGGTCACAAGTGGTGTCCCACAGGGCTCAGTCCTTGGCCCCTGTTGTTCGGCATCTACTTCTCAGAAGTACAGGCAAACATAGGAGGACTATGGCTGACAAAGTTTGCAGATGACTGCAAACTGGGCCATAGTAGAAAGTACATCGGACACAGATATCCTTCAGAGGGTCTCACGGAAACTGATAACTGGTGCCAGAGCCATGGCCTGAAGTTAAATGCCAAAAATGTATAGTCATACCCTTCGGGAAAAACAAGGTAACCCCAAGCTACCATATAGGTGGCAATCCATTAAGCACAGAAGAGGTTATCAGAGACCTGGGGACCCAGGTTGACAGTGGCCTTTCTTTTGACACTCACATTGCTAAAGTGGTTAGAAAGACCTTCTACATTGCCCACCTGATCATGAAGGGATTCACATCCAGATCAAGTGAGGTCATTGTTCCCCTATACTCTTCACTTATCAGACCAATGATCGAGTACAATGCCCCATTCGGGATGTATCTCACCCGACACCTGCAGCAATTGGAGACCCCAAAAGTTCCTCACCAAAAGGATAAAGGGACTCCAAAATCTGTCATATGCTGCCAGACTGAAGAAACTCCAGCTCTATTCAGTTGCATACCGCCTGCTCAGAGGTGACCTGTGCCTGACATACAAGGCCATGTCCAACCCGGAATTAATGGACATGCTCCACCTCAAAAAATCCAAATCTACCAGATCCACTAGAGCAAGTGACTTAAACCTTAGCACGGATATAAATAGGACATGCTGGAGGGATAGATTTGTCACCCAGAGACTCCCTATGCTGTGGAATAAAATCCCGGTCCATGTGAGGCAGAGCACCTCGCTGACTCTGTTCAAGAGAAATCTTGACCGGTGGATGGGAGATCGTAGGTTTACCCCAGGAATCATCAAACTAATGGGCACAGTATTTTTTAACATAAGGGGTGGCATAAGCCACAAAACTTTGGGCTAGGCTTATAAATGCCTTAGGGCAGATAGCCTAGTATAAACCTATGAACCTATGAACCTATACCATTGTGCTGTTTAAAAAGCAACTGTTGTCACTATTGCTAACAGCATGTGAGCTTTATTCTGTCCACTTTCACATTATTTGTCATTAACTACAAGTCTGAAAATGTGTTCCACAAAGTACATTTCTGTTGTTGCAATGCCAAGTGAGAAGAATGAATGTGTCACTTGAAATGCACTTTTCTTGCTCTGGACATTGTTACATATACACATTTATTGCATTTAATTTACTGTCAGCTTTTTCTCTATAATATATTATTTCCTACACCCCCCTACTTAAATATACCAACTCTAAGATTGCACTACAGTGACAAAAATGTCAAAGTAACGGAGGTGGCCAAGCGATTTCTTTCCCAGGGAAAGAAATCACTTATATGCTGTTTCATGCTTTCAAGTACAATCAAAACTCATTCGAAGAATTGTGTTTTTGATTATATAATAGGAACCCGTTTTATATAGGAAAATGTAGTAGGAGGTTAAAAGATTGAATAACAGAGCATATGCCAGATATTAAAAGGAATGTACAGACTAATGTTGTGGCTAAACACCGTATGGACAATGGTAAAAATATGTTTTTGGTTTTAGGGTGGTTCAGATAGTCTATTCCAATAAGAGATGGGGAGACCTAGGCAATAAGTTAGAGGTAGCTGAGTGTAAATGGATTGTTGTATCTTTCGGATTTTCCCGGTTAGGGGTCGCCACAGCGGAACTCTGGTCCGCTAATGATTGGCAGTAGAAAATGCTGATAAAATACCAGGATTGAATGCAGCAGTTAGTTTGAAAACTGTTTTAAAAGAAAAGCAAGTGCAATTATAACATGGCTCATGATAAATTTTGTATTTTTAGATTTTTAGTGTTTTTGTAGAAATGATTTAATTAATAAGATGGAATTAATGAATCTTAACTTGTCAGCTGAAACTGATTCCTTGTTGGTTGGTTGTGTCTTTCATATTGAGTATAAATCTACAGTTCTATGTAGAATTGTATTACACACTAAAGAAGGGTTTTGCTACACCTGAAAGCTTTGTGTATTTTATGTGGATTTTATTATTATTAAATTTCTACTCTCTTGACGTTGTTGTTTCATTTTTTTTTAATCCTAGTCATGTTATGTCTAATTTTTTAAGCATTTGTTGGACTTCCTATTCATTCTGTTGCATATTTAATATTTAAGTGTTTGTTCTTTCGCATTCCTTTTTTCAGGGTCATCACTGAAAAGTGTCTTTTTGGATCATTTTACCTACCTGATTATCATAAGGATAAATATGTAAAATAAACGTAAGGTGTCAACAAAAAATTGTATGTTTTATTATCTACTCTAGAATTACTTTTTGTGAACTAAGAATATGGCTTTTCAGTGAATGAAGAGAGTTTGATATATTAGCATACGGAAGGGACGCTTTGTATTTGAGTCTCAGGTGCAATGTCATTTTCTATTTCTCTGCTAAGCTGTGTAACAGAGTTTCTTTATCATTTTCAGTGATGTCACTATAAACACTTCCCAACACACACACACACACAAAGACAACTAAAGCACTTTGTTATTTCAAGGATAGAGGTTACATTATCTAATCACTAAAATTCATGTCAGGGCTACCTCATCCTTAAGTCAGTTAGAACTTTAACATGATTTACACAACAGTTTCTTTAGTGCAAGTCATTAATTATTAACTTGTAGGAGTAAAATTCTAAAATACTGAAACAGAAACTAAGAACATTTATTTTTAAGTGATTTGAAATGGCACTTGTTTCTCTGAATAAGAAGTTGTTATAAGGTGTCTTGCTATGAGCTGCTAAAAGAATTGCCTGAGGAGTTACTCCCCAATGTGAGTATGTGTGTGTGTGTGTGTGTGTGTGTGTGTGTGTGTGTGTGTGTGTGTGTGTGTGTGTGTGTGTGTGTGTGTGTGTGTCTGTGCATGTATGTGAGTATGCATGTGTGCAAATGTGCATTTGTGTGTGTCTGTGTGGGTATGCATGTTGTTCAGGTGACATGAATATCAGCACGTGTTTGTGCATGTGTGTTGATGAGACGTTAATGTTTTTATAACATATGAACTTAATTCAGGTGATTTGAATCTTATCAAATGTGCAAGCAGTGACACTTAAGATCTCAATCTTCATTTTATTCATATATTTACCTCCTTCTGTGTGTCTCCCTGTGTGTGTGTGTGTGTGTGTGTGTGTGTGTGTGTGTGTGTGTGTGTGTGTGTGTGTGTGTGTGTGTGTGTGTGTATGTATATATACGTATGTAGACATATGTATAGCTAGTGGCGTTCGGCTTTACTGGCCTAAATGTACTCATAAAAACTTAAAAAGTAAAAAAGCAAAATGTCATGGACATTCGGAAGCCATGTAGCTGAAACACTGGTATGGCCATAAGTGATCATTTGCATATATCCGACGGGCCTCCACAACAGCAGGTTTAAGATATTACACTTCAAAAGTTCTAGATTGGCTGAGTCTTTCTTACAGTTTTTGCTGAATGGTTTGCTTTGTAATATTTTTGATATTTGCTTAGATTTTTTTGTGATATTATGGGCATCTTACTGGGTTTAAAGCCCTGTTTTTGTAAAAGTGTGTATGAATAATCCACTTATGCTGTACTGATGAAGTCATAGTATGTTTGCAATGTGGCATGTCTTTGGATAGTGGGCTTGTCTTGTTGGCCTGAATGTACCCATAAATATATCAAAAATAAAAAATCATGACATTCAAAAGCCATGTAGATGAAACATTGGTATGTCCTAAATGGGTCATTTGCATATTTCTCATGGGACTCCAATACAGGAGGTTTAAGGTATTACACATTAAAAGCTCTAGCTTGGCCGAGTCTTTATTGCAGTTTTTACTGAATAGTTTGTCTGTGTAACCTTTATAACCTTTGTTTAGATGTTGTTGGGGTACTTTGCAGGGACCTTAATGTTCATGAACATCCTACTGGGTTTAGAGCCCTGTGTTGCTAAAGTATAGCCAAGCAATCCACCTTGACTGTACTGATGAGGTCATAAAATGTCTGAAATATATTATGTGGACAACTAGTGGGGAGTTGGCTTTAATGGCCTGAATGTACCTGTAAAAATGTAAAAAGTTAAAACAATCATGGGCATTCAGAAGCCATATAACTAAAACACTGGTAGTCCTTAAAGAGGTTGTTGTTGTTGTGTTTAAAGAGGTAATTTGTATAAATACCACTGGTCTCCACTAGCAGGGGTTTAAGTAAGTACACAATGAAAGCTCTAGATTAGCTCAGTCTTAATATAGATGTATATCTATCTGTATCTGTCTGTCCATCTATGTGCGTGTGTGTTTGTGTGTGTGTGTGTGTGTGTGTGTGTGTGTGTGTGTGTGTGTGTGTGTGTGTGTGTGTGTGTGTGTATATACAGATATTGATATAGATATATAGAGAGATTTTATATATATATATATATATATATATATATATATGTGTGTGTGTGTGTGTAAATAGATCTACCTTTCAAGCTCGACACTTCACAAGATCAACATTTAGAACGAAGAGAACGAAACCGCAAAAATACGAAAGCTCACATGCCCGACAAACCACAATCCTGACAGTTAACAAAACAAAAAGTTCGCTGTTACACACAACACAAGCACACCAGCAACCTAAAAACCTACACTAGACCTCACACACAACTATCTATGCACTAACCTTAACCCAAACCCTAACCCTAAGGTCCGTCACTATCGCACACTTACCTTACCCGCACCCTAACCCTAACTCATTTAATCCACCCCTAGCCCTCAAGTCCCTCACTATCGCACACTTACCTTACCTGCACGCTAACCCTAACTCACTTAATCTGCCCCTAACCCTCAAGTCCCTCACTATCGCACACTTACCTTACCCGCACCCTAACCCTAAATCCCTCACTATCGCATACTTACCCAGTCGCGCTCACACGTTTCCCATGTCGGTGTTTTCGCTGTCGGGATTACAAGTTGTCGGTTATCTGCTCTGTCAGTCTTGTGGTCTCGTTATTGTATATATATATATATATATATATATATATATATATATATATATAAAATATATATATATATATATATATATATATATATATATATATATAGAGAGAGAGAGAGAGAGATACAGATTTATGGATATACACCCTCACACATATGCATAGTTACCTATAAAACAATTAAAACAGGGCATAATAAAAACTGAGGCAAAATGATTAGCAATACTGACCACCTATATTAACAATCTTGAAATCTCAAAATTAAATTAGTTTATTTTAAAATCAAAGATGCTGACAGATCTCAAAATGAAATTAATTTATTTTAAAATCAATGATGCTGACATTTAATTATAATAAAAAATACACAGATCATGACTAGTCAATTAGAAAATGGCATTACAAGTAAACTAACCATCTACCACAGGAGATGACATGTTATTTTCTCACAACACATTTGCTCACTAATACTTTCTCTAAAAAACAAATGGTTCGAGCCACACTAACTTGATTTCCCATAAGTACTTAGCTTATCCGACTCACTCGCCATCCTGCAAAACTGTATAGCACTATCAAAACCTGAACTCTAACGCCAAAATGCCCTTCTCATTCCCTTACCCCAAAACTACCATTCCTGCTCCCTAAACCTAAGCTCTTTCCTGACCGTTGCTCTAATTTACACTCACACCCCCTCCCACTCCCTCAGAATGCTTAGCGCTCAAACTCGAATAATGTGTTTGGGTAAGGTGAGGCTGTTTCTCACCTGAACTCATATTCAGATTTGAGCAGGGGGTAAGTGGCAGCCTATCAGAGCTAATAGATGCTTGACTCCCTGGCTCTGAGACAGCAGTCTTCAAGCATTTGGGAATTGAGTGCTTGTAGAACACCTATAAAGCAGACCTAATTCTAGATGTCTGCATTAAGATCAAACTAAGTAAGACATAACTAAACTATGAAGTAAAATATCTGAACATCACCCTCATTAAAATGCTAAAATAATACAAAAACCCAGCAATACTAAAAATATTAAAATTAACTCAATGGTACAGTTAGAGACACTCATAAATTAGGGCTAGTCATAAAAACCCATAAAAACTTTATAAACCCATATACATTAGACAGCTTATACAATGATTGTAACCCTGTGAAATGAATAGGAAACAGTAAGTGAAAGCACAAAAAAATATTCAATCCTGACATCGAACCAATACCTGTATGGAGTTTGCATGTTCTCCCTGTGTCTTTGTGGGGTTCTTCCCACAAACATGTTGAGTGCTTCCATTTCAAACTCACCCAAAAAAGGAGCTGTGGGCAGCAGCACAGACAATATATGGTGCCCTATAGGGGAGTGTTGTACAGACCACTCACTTTGGGCATTTACTGTGATGCATAGCATCCTCAACATAGGAGAACACAGACCACAGACTGTGCACCATGGCAAGGCTAGCCACTCAATGGTGTAAAATATGGCTCTAGCTGATTTGATCATGTGGATTAATGTCTCCAAATGGGCATGGGTATTTGCTAGTGATAAGTGGGTTGAGAAAGGGGCCTGACCTACAAAGCTAGACATTCTGGCCTGTGGTCAGTTTCCCAGCTTGGGTTATATCTGTTGACTGAAAGCTGGACATAAAACCAATCAATCTGCCAAACAATTAAGAATTGCTGCACTCAATGTGACAGGATGCAGCCTGGAAGTAGATAATAAAGAGGCTGGTGGTGGAATGCAGAAGTCCAGGAAGTCATCAAAAGAATGAAGTAGTGCACGAAAAAGTGGGAGATAGAAAGAAAGTACCAGGCTAGGAAGGATAGCAAACAAAGAGGCTAAGAAAGAAGTTGCAATAGCAAAGACCAAGGCATCAGAGGCACTCTGCCAACTTCTGGAAAGTGACTCAGTACATGGCACAAAAAAACATATCAAGGCAAAGACAGAAAGATAAAGAAGATAGCCAGACATCCTTCAGAAAGATAAAGAAGATAGCCAGACATCCTTCATAAGGGATGCAAGCAACAACCTGCTCATCAGTAACAGGACATCAAAGACAGATGGAAGGGATATTTCCAGCAGCTTCTGAATGAAGAAACCCCCCACAGAAGCTGTACTGCCCCAGAAACAGACTACAATGAAAGAAAAGAGGAGCCCACCCAAGAAGAAGTAAGCACAGTACTAAGAAAATGAAGTCAGGGATAGCAGCAGGCTCAGATGAGGTCATAGCAGGTATGATAAAAGTGTTCAGTGAGATGAATATGGAGAAAGAAAAGTGTATCCCAGATGAATGGAGAATGAAAACACTAGTGCCAGTGTTCGAGAACAAAGGGAACGTTCACAGCTGTGGGCAGTACAGAGGTATCAAACTCTTATCACACTGAATGAAAGTTCTGGAAGGGGAGGTTGACAAACGAATACACAGAGTAGTAAAGAGTAAGATGGGAGATGAGCAGTTTGGATTCAGATCAGTATGCAGCACAACTGACTCAGTGTTTGCAATGAGACAAATAGTTGAGAAAAAGGTAAAGATAGTGAAAGAGTCCAACTGGGCATTCCTAGACTTGGAGAAAGCATATGATAGGGTCCCAAGAAAGCTGATTTGAGCAGTCCTGCAGTGGTTTGAAGTCCTGGAAACAGTCATATAATTAGTGCATTATAAGGACCCAATGATCTCAAGTGCAAACTATATTTAATCTCATGGAGGCGTTCTTAGTGGGAATAGGGATGTATTAGGGTTCAGCTCTGAGCCCACTGCTGTTCATACTCCAGAAGGACTACATCAGCAAACAAGCTGGAGGGCACAGATCAATAAAGCTGCTGTATGCAGATGATGTAGCATTACAGGCAGACTCTGAGGAAGAACTTCAACAAAGGATATGGGAATGGAATGTAAAACTGAAGGGGAATGGGATAAAACTGAGTACAGATAAGACAGTTGTAATGGCAACAAACGGGGGAAATCGGACAAAGCTGAGAAATGAGATGGAAAGGAAGATAGTGGAACTGGTTAACAGCTTCAAGTCTCTGGGAGGGGTGGTTGAGTAGAAGGGAAGTCTGAATGAGGAGGTCAAGGCTAGAAACAGAGGGGCTCCAGCCAATTGGCATATAATATCAGGGATGGTGTAGAATGCCTAAGAATCTGAAATGTAAGGTGTACAAAACAGTGGTGAAACCAGTACTACTGTATGGTGCAGAAACCTGAGCAGTAAAGGCAGAAGATCTGTGCAAGTTATAGGTGATGGAAATGAAGTGCATGAGATGGGTGGCAGGATACACACTGTGGAACAGATGAATACATGAAGACATCAGCACATAAACCAAAGTAGCACTAATTGCAGAAAAGGTCAAAGTGAACAGATTACAGTGATGGATAAAACAGTCTGGTGAAGAAGATTTGGGACAGACAGGGAGAAGGCAAGAGGAAACTAGGGCATCCAGTAAAGAAATGAATGGATTGTGTGAAAGAAGGCCTACAACAGTTAGGCATGGCTGTCGAAGAAGGTAGGAGAGTGACATTAAATCAAGCTAGATGGTGACAGTTGACATGGCACCATAGCCCCATGCAGGAAATGGGAAAAAGGGGTTGTTGATGACGATGATATAATGGATGAAGAATCTTCATCAGAGCATTAGAAGTGTAGTTATGTTGTCCCCTAAGCTGGCAGACATTTTGTACTTGAGGGAAGTGAAGGCCTCTCCTCTCCTGTGCATCGCCTTGCTTACTGAGCTCCCTTAACTGTTCTCATCCATATATGCCTGATTCTTCCCATATTACCTGCTCATATTTAGGAAACATATATTTAATATATGTCTGATCCCAGAGCCTTTTGTAGGCAGGTGCTTTCTAGCACATATCTACAAGTTGCTTAAACCCTGTCTACCAGATTTCCCTAAGTTTCAGCCATATATCCTTTATGAAGGGAACCACAGAATCTCCTCCCCATCTGCATTTTTACACTCTTTAGTGCAACCCTGTCTGAGGTGGATAGGGTTAGGAATTCCTGCCTTGGAATTCTGTGTTTTCTGTGTTGTATAGCTTTAGGAGTTTCTGTATTGGAATTCTATGTTTGCTTACATCACCAACATACCCTTTGAGTAGAAACTGAATCTTATCCACCCAAGGGTGGTCAGACTGTACCAGGATATGTATTATGACATGTATAATTCAAGGGAAAATCAAAATCTTGACAGAGTTTATTTTTCCAACTGTTGTGTATGTCCTCCACTTCCCTGTTGTAAGAAATTGATTATTTTGTGATAAAGATTCTCTGCCTTACCCTAAAGTTCTTTCTTTCTGCTGCAATGTCTCAAAATCACAGAGACAAGTCAAGGCAATAAAGGATATGCCCGCCTAGTCCCACTGGAGATTTTTCCCTTTGCAGATATCCCTTCATTTATTAAAACATCAAAGGTGGTTGTGTCATGCATATTGATCTGCTGAATGCCCACATCCCTGAACTCCCTTCTCCACAACACTTCAAACAGAAAGTCCAAATGTACCATATCAAAAGCTTTATTAAGACAGAATAAAATTGCACCAGCATAATGATACCCACTTAATTGTTTTCAAGAAAAGTGACCATCTGACACCAGTTATTAATACTCTGCCTGTCCATTAATAAATCCATTTTGTTCTGGCCTTACCATCTCGACTAAGACCCTATCCAACCTTTTTGCTTACATTTTTGCCAACATTTTGTATGTCCAAATTCAAGATATAATTAGCCAAGTCTATTTTACTTCCCTTCCCTTTCTGCATTAGAATAATTCTAGCTTGTTTATTGTGCAACAGAAGAAGAAAACACCTCCTTAATAGTGGTATCCCCTCACCAGATAAGTACTCTGTTGTCATCTAGGATCATTTTTGTCCCCAGATTTGATTACAATAAGTTAATAAGATATGTGCAACTTCTTTTTTTCCTATCTTATAATATTTAGGTTGGGGGGGGGGCATCCATCCTGACCTGATATTTTCAGTGTCTTTATCTTTCCCGCTTTTTTTATTTCTCCAAATCATTTGGGTTTCTAACACCATGATGGGAATGGACCCCATTCTTAAGTCAAAGTACGATTAAAGTTCATAAAATCAGTATTGTTTCATTCTTTCATGTCAGCCAAAAGTGCTATTCTCAGCACCCGCAACATGCCCAGTAATGACTCCTTCTGCAGTTTGTATGGAGTTACATGTATTGCTAACATATATAAATATGACTGTAACTTTTTTTGATAAGGCCCATTGCTCCTACTACTATTGGAACTATCTGGGTATCCTTGTTCCACATTGTTCTTGTTTCTGCTTGTAAATCCTGATATTTTATAACTTTGTGTCTCTCTGTATGCAGGACACTGAAGTAACTGGGTGTGATGATTTCAATGATCAGTGTTATTTTTGTCTTCTTTTCTTGGACCACTATATCTGGTTTTCTAGCATCTATGATTTGAACTGTTGGTAAGGGATGACCCCATATGATGTAGACTTCATCATTTTCTATGACGCGGTGTGGCTCATGTTTCCAGTGCTTTTCAGCCACTTCTGTTCCATAATGTTTGCACAATCCCCAGTACAGCAGTCTTGCCACATTATTATGCCTTTCAGTATACAGTCCTTCTGCCATTAGTATGTCATAACCAACAACAAGGTGTGTGACTGTTTCCAATGAGGTTTTACAAAACCTACATTTGCCTGTTTCTCCCAGATGTTCAATGGAATTTGTAAACCAACATTTATGCAGCCCACTATCTTGGGCCACCAATATTAACCTTTCATCTCTTGGTTTGAATTCACCTCTTCTTAACCATTCCTATGTTCATTCCTGATCAAGATGAGGTCCTTCCAGAAGTTTTCTATACTTGCAACTATATTTATGCATTTTCCATATTTCTTGCCTTTTCATCTGATCCTTTGCCTTGTATTCTTTCTTTTCTTCTTTTGGACATTCAGCTGTTGCCTGATCTTTATCTACTTCTGCTTTGATTTCCATTCATACTTGAAGCTGATATGCTTCTGCTAGGTTAAGCAGAGAAGTCATCTTAGATTTATTCTCCTTATGTTTCAAAACTTTTACTATGTTTGGGTCTTGTGAGGTCAGCAGACATACGAGGAGTCCCACGATTGAAGATCTATACATGTAATCAATTTCCAGGAGGCCCATCCCGCCTTCAGAATGGGGAATATATACTCTTGGCATGCACTGATTTTTATAGATCATTTGGTGAGCATGAAGCATCCTTCTTGTTTTAATATCTACTCTATCCAACACATTTTGGGGCCAATCAATCACTCCAAAACTGTAAGTTAGGACAGGAAGAGCATATTGGTTTTTAGCTTGGATTTTGTTCCTAGATGTCAACGCTGTTTTCAGGATTAATTTAAGTCTTCTAAAGTATTCCTTACTAAGTTTTATTCAAATTTGTTCATGTTTTATTGCTGATCCTTCAACAATTCCCAAGTGTTTATACACTCCCTCTTGCTCAAGTTCTTTTATATCAAATTCCTGTTCGAGATTGATGTTTTCCTGGTACTGCAGTTTTCCTGCTTTAAAGGGTGCTTTTGCACATTTATCAAGACCAAATGATATTCTAATACCATCTGAAAAAGTTGTGACAACCTATAGCTGTGTTTTCAGTTCCTCATCTGATGAGCTATACAGTTTTAAATCATCAACAAAGAGAAGATGAGAAGTCTTTAGACTTTGCCGTTTTCTAGGAGCTAAATTATAGTCATGGCCTAAGCTGTTAAGTAGACAGCTTAATGGGTTAAGGGTAAGTCAGAATAGCAATGGTGACAAAGAGCCACCCTGGAATAAGGCCCTTTGAATTTTTATCCCTGGGATAATAGGTTCATAGGTAGGTACTAGGCTATCGGCCCAAGGGCCTACGTAAGCCTAGCCAACAAGGTTCCCTGACTTATGCCACCCAAGAAAGTTAATTTCCTGTGCCCCTGTCACAGACGTGATCCACAGGGTGTATTTCCTATTTCACATCCACTAATCAAGATTTTTCTTGAAGAGTGCTAATAAGGAACTTTGCTTGACATAAATGGGTAGCTTGTTCCAGAGTATAGGGAGTCTCTGGGACAGGAATCTATCCCTACAGCATGTCCTGCTTATTGTAGTGACAAGGTTTAGGTGCCTAGAGCATGTAGCTTGGAGTGATTGGGATTTCTTTAGGTGTAGCATGTCCAATAGCTCTGGGTTTAACATAGCTTTATATGTTAGGCAGAGATCTCCTCGGAGTTGATGATTTGCTACAGAATAAAGCTGGAGTTTTTTTTTTTACTCAAATTGTTTTTATTTTGATGAAATAACACAATAATGTAATACATTCATAACCTTCAATAACTATTTACAGTATTTACATTCAGCCTGACAAAAATGGACTCAGATAAAAAAATGTTTAGTTAAATAATAAGTTAATATATAAACTATGATAGTCAGGAAGAGTTTGGTTCCATATGTAGGGTATCAGTCAAATTCAAAACTTTCCTCCACAGATTATAACCAATAGCTTAGGAAAAGTTCTTAACTCTCTAGTTCTTTTCTCCATTAGTATGCATTTCTTCAGTGTTGATAGGAATTCCTCCATTATGGGTGCTACATTAGAGTTCCATCTTCTAGTTATACATTTTTTGGCTATTGCTAACATTGTCCACAACAAATACAGGTCAACTTTCTTCATATTATTACTATTAACAACATTCAATAAAATTAAAGACTTTGTCAAAACAAACATATCAGTAGGGATAGCTTGAAGAAATTTGTTAATCTCATTCCAATACGGTTTAATATTAGTACAGTCATAAAAAATATGAGACTAGTCAGCATTAGTGGACAGATGACATCTCCAACATAACTTGCTGTTTGAAGGGTTCATTTCTGAGAGTTTCTCAGGTGTCAAAAAGGATCTGTGTAGAAATTTCCAATTTAAAATCCTCCAGAATTGTGAGTAAAAAGTTAGTTTAACTGAAAATAAAATGTTTGTTTTATCTTCCATTAATAATGATACTTGAAACCCTTTTGTTAGATATTACCAGTAAGAATCTTTAGGAGCTGTCTTATAGACAATTAAAGTGTTATGTAGATATGATAATTCATTCTTAACATTGATATTATTATATAGAATTCCAAAAATCCAGTTTATAATTTTTGGTACGGTTGTGAAGGATGAGTTATATATTATTCTACACAGATCCTTAGTGTATGCTGTGACACTCTGAAGAACCAACCAGTCATTAGGGGATAGGCCATAAGTTGACAATATACTTTGTGTGTTCAAAGCTTGTTGGTTTTCAATACATTGCAACCAACAAAATAGGTTATTATTTTCCCATAAATCAAAAATCTCTCTATGTGTGTTATCAGGGAAATCCATTGTAATAGTAAATGGTATTAAAAATCTATGCCACAGTTTTATATCTAAATTTGTGTTAATGAATTTTCTGAACACATCAAAAATATTGTTTATTAGTGTTAGTTTAGTTAATTGTGTTGTACTATACTGTAAATTTAAACTTAAATAGTGCCATATCTTATCTTTGTCAGTTACCAAAGCATTCTTCGATAAACAATTTTCATTCATTAGTATAATGGAGTGTAACTGTTTCTAATTGGAAGAGTATCTAGGATTTATCCCATTCATCACTATTTTAATTATAGATGCCTCTATATAAGTTTCAGTCTCTGGGAATTTTAACCACCCCTCCTTGTTCCAATTTTCTGATATGATGAGAATATGCCACTCTGTTTCTTGTTGAAGTGATTTCTTTAAGGATTTTCTTTCCTGGAGGAAGTATAAGGGCTTCTGCTATATATAATATTTTAGGTAACAAAACAATTTTTATCATTTTTATCAGTTGTAACCTATCATCAAATGTTATAAACACATTATTTCATTTGCTTATTAATGTCTTGATTAAGTCTATAGCTTTAGCATAGTTAAGCTATAAGGTTTCCTCTATATTCTCGCCTAGGACTATTCCTATATAGTGTAGTGTTGAAACTTGGTTTCCAATAATATGATTAACTGGAACCTGTATGTTCTTTTTTTATTTAATAATAAATATTTTGATTTAGATTTGTTGAAGGGGAGTCCTGAGATTTTTTGGAAATTTGTTGTTATTATATCCACTTCACCTAACACTTCCTTAGAGTTGGGTAAGGTAAGTAAGACATCATCAACAAACATCATTATTTTGGAAATATATCGGTCATATATATTTATACCTTTTATCTTTGGGTTGTTACGTATTAAAATGGCAAGTATTTCTATGGCCGGAGCAAATAGGATAGGGGACATGGGACATCCTTGTCTAGTACCTCTAGTGATTTGGATCACTTTGGAAGTAAAGGGACCTAATTTGACATATGCTAGATTATTTTTATAGATTTTATTTTTCATTGTTATAAAAAGGGGGAGGGTCAAATAACTGTAAGACTTTAAATAAATAACCAAAATTTAAAGTGTCAGATGCCTTTTGAATATCTAGACCTATTATCAGTGCTTCATGGTTTCCTCTATTGATGTAATCCATCAGAGTTAATACTCTTTTAATATTATCATGTGTATGCCTGTTATGTATGAAACCAGTTTGGCCTTCATTAATTATTTTAGATATCGGTATTTTCAATCTGTTGACCATAATTGACATAAATAGCCTATAATCATTATTCAACAAAGAAATTGGTCTATATGAGTTGCAATGACTAGGGTCCTTATTCTCTTTTAATATAGGGGGAATTAGAGAATATCTCCAAGAAGGAGGAATATTTGCTAATGTCTGAACTTCAAGAGAGGTTTTATGTAGGACAGAGATTATAGAAGAAGGGAAACATCTATACATTTCTATAATTTAGGCATCTATTCCAGGTGCTTTATTAGACTTACTTCCTTTAATCCCATCTACAATTTCTTTTTGAGAAATAGCTTTTTGTAGATCAAACTTAAGTTCCTCAGGAATTCTTATGTTGGGAACTATATTCTCTAACTTCTCACATTCATTTGTACTTATTTTATCTTTATGATAGTCTGCATAATGATAATTAAAAGCCTCCAGAATGTCCCCTATGTCCGAGACTTTTTTCCTTTTCCCTTCATGAAAGATTATATCAATATTATTAATTTTTGATTGTATCTTAACTTTCATAGATAGCTTCTGAATATGCTTAGGAGAGGTAGCATAAGAATTTAATTTCAGTTTTTCCTTAGCTAAATGAGTTTTATGGGATAATATTTCATTGCATTTCTTATTTGCTTCTTCTATTTTCCTCTTATTATCTGTAGCAATTAAGTTTTCATTAGATTGAAGAGATAATATTTGATTTTGGAGCTGCTGTAACTCTGAGTCCTATTCTTTAATTTTATTTTTGTACCAGCTAATGGTTTTACCATATAGCTAGGCCTTAAGAGAATCCCAAACAATGATTGTGTTTGCTTCAGGTTTATAATTAATCTCTAAGAAAAGCTGAAGTTCAGAAGTTATCCAAGATTTAAAGTCTTTATTTTTTGTGATATATGAAGGAATCCATAAAGTAATCACTAACTGATTTAATTCCAAGTGTATTGTTAACAACAGGGAATTATAATCTGAAAAGGGACAAGGTTGTATTGAAAAAATCAAGATTTTAGAATAAAGATCTTGTGAGATATAAATAAAGATCTTGTGAGATATACATTTTATCTATTCTAGTTTGTGTACCATGTCTATAGTCCTGGTGTGAGAATAGTAAAGAATTTTGTCCCAAAGCATTAAAGGTATATTTTAATTTAAACATTTCTGTCCATTTTTTAACTATTTGGCTGAGGACAATAATCTAGGAGATTTACTATTGGTAGTTTCTGTAATATCTGTGATACAACTGTAATCACCTCCTAGTATAATATTACCTTTAGAAGTAGTTATAATAAAGTCTAAGTGTTTCATAGCTAGTCCAACCCTCATACCCAGGTACCAGTATAAATTAACCAGGGTTGAAATTCTATTATTAAACTTAAGTATAACTAAGCCCATGAGTCCATCTTTATCTACATGTTTGTAAATGATTTGGGGATTTAAGAAAGTCTTTTTCCATATAATTGTTACTCCTCTGGTCTTATTTTTATAAGAAGATTGAGCAAATATTGTATATTCCTTGGGGTCCCACATAAATGTGTCATTTATTTGTGTGTCTCTTGGAGAAAAACTACTTTAACCTTGTTTCGTTTAAGATACCTTAGTAGGTTGGCTCCCTTATATGGGTTGTTTAAGCCATTAATATTTAAGGATATCAAAGTTAAATCCATATCAGAATTCTTTAAAGATAACAAATAATAAAGGAACTTGTATTAATAGAATCCTGTATACATAATATTCTTCCTGACTAGACAATAGAATATCAATTGTTGTATTTCTATTTATCTCAATCCAAATAATTGTTCCCATGAAAGATAAAAGTAAAACAATTGTGTCAGGCATTTCAAAACTAGAAAAACAGTTAAATAACAAAAAAATAGCATATTTCACTTTGATATAAACTTTAATACACCCTATACATGGAATGAAACACATTCCTAGTCTAGCCAACAAAACTAAATCTGCTAGATTACCTATCCCAACCATCAACCTTTGTTGGTTCAAGCCCATGAAAGCAAAGTAAAAAATGGAGAATATATTATAAATTAAGAGAAAAATAGTAGTGATAAACAACTAATCAGATATTAATTCCAGTTAGGTTTTAGAGATAAGTTACATACACTATTTATTAGAAACATTAAACATTTATACAGCAATTATTCACTAAGGAAGCAAGAGACATATTAGGATATATATATATAATCTGAATTTAGTGCTTAATAGACTAAAGAAAAATTAGCTTTATTAACAATCTAAATGATTACCCAAAATACCTAAGCATGTCATCTGTAGTGGAGCCAAGATGGCCAACTGATAGTAGCAGTTTTTCAGAGCTCTGTGAAACTAATATAAAAAGCAGGAAATAACTTATTTTATTTTATCAAAAATACTTAGAATCGATAGATGAAAGTATAAACTATATTATTAGTAACTTTGGTGAACTTAAGAACGTTTTCTCCTGTCAAATTATAAATGAGAATATATCATTTGTGGAGATGAGCACTTCGAAGACTTCTCATTCTGACATGGCTTTAAAAAAAGAAATGCAACTTGTGACATCTGCTCTACAAGAACTCTCACTAAAAATGGATGATTTTAAGAAGAGTTTACAAAACCTCAAGGAAAATGTCAGAAACAAACAGATTCTCTCAAGGAACTTATACAGCAGCATCAATCCAGAATAACACACTTAGAAGCATCCCTGAATGATCTTGATGGAAGACTGAAGGAAGAAGAAAGCCAGAAAGATTTTCTCATCAAACAAAACATTTGGCTTCTAAATAAATTGGATGACCTGGAAAACAGGGAGAGAAGGTCAAATATAAGGATTTTTGGCATCCTTGAGAGAGCTGAAGGAGAAGCTGGAGTTTTTTGAGATGGTCAGTGTAGGGCATCTGTTTGAGGCCAGTAATCCTCTTTGTGAGGTACTTCTGTGGCCTTTCCAGCTGCTGCAGATGTATTATGAGGTACATTCCAAAAGGCGGGTTGTACTCTATAATGGGCCTAATGAGTGCTGAGTAGAGGGGAAAAATTATCTCTTTTTTCCTGAATGAGAACCCTTTTGTGATGAGGTGTGCCACATAGAAGGATTTCCTGACTACTGTGCTGATGTCATTATCAAAGGAGAGACTACTGTCCACCTGGGTCCCAAGGTGTCTTATCACACATTTGGCATTAAGTAGACTGCTGCCTATGTGATAGTTCATAGGTACAGAGTTTTTACCAAAGGGGGTGACAATGCACTTTTTGGCATTGAGCTTGAGGCCATGCCTCTGACACCAGGCATATGTCTCAGTGAGGCCCTTCTGTAGGATGTCCAAACCATTTGGGGACTCGACTATGGCTCCAAGTTTGCAGTCATCTGCGAACTTCATTAGCCAGAGGCCTTCTGTGTTAGCCTATACTTCAGAGAAGTAGATACTAAACAGGAGAGGTCCCAGGACTGAACCCTGTGGTACTCCACTTGTCACTGGTTTGAAGTCAGATTTGGAGTCTGCAACATTTACAGTGTGGGTTCTGCCATTAAGCCAGTTGGCAACCCATCTTATGATGTAAGGATTTATACCTAGTTTAGTGAGTTTAGCTATAATTCCAGAATGGGGGATGGTGTTGAAAGCCTTGGAGTGCTCAAGATAGGCTGTGTGAACCACCTTACCTTTGTCTACGGCTTTGATGACTGCCTCAAAGAAGTCGATCAGGTTCAGGAGGCATGATCTGCCTTTCACAAACCAGAACTGGGTGGGTTGCAGAGTTTGGAAGTTACCAATGTCTTTGTTTATGAGTTCCATGATGACACGTTCCACCAGACTTGTCAGGCTAGTAGGACAATAGTTCCCAGGATCAGTGGTTGCTCCCCCTTTGTGAAGTGGGATAACTGTTGCTGTTTGCCATTCAGTGGGCACAAGTCTGATGTGACACTATGATTGAACATGATGCTTAGGTGGGGAGCCAGTTCATTCTGAAGTTTGTGCAAAATGCAGCCTGGGATGTTGTCCGGTCCCATGGATGCTCTGTTTTTGGTTTTAGAGAGTGCAGCTTTTACTTGCATAGATGTGATTACAGGGACTCTGCATTCTTGCTGTATATATATGGGCCTTTATGGGGTGAGAGGGGGGTAAAATTAGCACTGAACCTATCTGCCAGGATGCTGGCAATATTAGTTGGCTCTCTCATTTTTGTGCCGTTGTGCTGTAACTCAGAGCAGATCTCGGTGTTACCATTGAGATTCTTGACATAGCTATAGAATGCTTTGTGGCTGCCCTGAGAATCAGTGGTGATTTTGTTTTCAGAGCTAGCTTTGGAGGATCCTATAAGGGATCTCAGCTTCTTACTGAGGCTGACCAGGGAGCTCCTCAACTCATGGGATTTTACTCTCTTTTGCAAGAGTTTCTTCCTTCTGTCGTACAGTTTGTTTATGGCAGGGGACCACCAGATTGGCTTCCTTTTTTTGGAGGATAGCGTCTTGATTCTTTTTGGGATAGCACAATCCATGCACTCATGTAAGTGCTTATAGAGTGCATTTGTGTAGGATTCAGCAGTTGTAACTGTATTGTCCATCTGCATGGGTGTCATGAAGTTCACCACTTCTGTCTTAAGAAGCATGAAGTTGGCTTTGGAAAAATATTTTACCATGGTTTCTTTAATGGTGGGTGGGGGCGGGATGCGGATATCTAGGGTGATTAGCTTCTGGTCGGATCTGACCAACAAAGAGTTGACTTCAGGTCTGCAACACCAGTCTCTCATGTTGGTAATGACTAGGTCTAGGATATTGTTGCCCCTGGTAGGGGTGTGGATAAGTTGATCCAGGGCTTTGGAATTTACGAATTTCAGAAAGCGTTGAGTGAAAGAGTTGGTACATGAGTCGTTTTCCCTGTTAATGGTGGGGTAGTTTAAATCACCCATTATTAGGGTGTTTGGTTGGACCCTTATATTTTTCAGTATGTCAAGAAAAGAGGAGTGGGAATCTGGGGGCATGGTGGGAGATCTATAGCAAGCTATAATTTGGATTGCAGTTTTGCCCAGAGTTAGTTGCACTTGGATAACCTTGGATGCATTATGCTGTGCAACTAGTCTGGATGAGTGGATATCCTTAATTAATATGGACACACCTCCACCTTTGGTGTTCTGGTCCAGGTTAGATGGCCAAAAAAGTGTGGTATGAGTTATAGCCTGGTAATTCAGGGGTGCTTTCTAGAGCCTTGAACCAGGACTCAGTCACTGCACAAATATTGATGTTCTCCATTTTAAGGAGTGCCTTGAGTGAGTGCATTTTGAGATTTAGATTTCTAGCATTGAGTAGCATTACCCTCAGCTTAATTGCAAAGTGGTTGCCACTGTTTCATGGTAACTGTAATGTAGCTGATCAATGTAGGGTGTATCTTATCCATTTTTAAGCACTCTTTTATCCATGAATGTGGATACTATCAAATGCTCTTTTGTAGTCAAGCCATGCCATACTTAGATTCTTCCCCTTTTCACAGTTCTCCACTATGACTTTATTTAACAACAAATGATCCTTGTGCCATATGACTTTCTTTTATTGGCCTTTTGTTCCACTACCATAATTGAGTTTTCTTCTAAATGACTATAAACTCCATCGGCATCAATTCCTGTGTATAGTTTATACGTCATTGGAAGGCAACTTATTGGTCTATAATTTTTGGGGTAGCTTGCAGGTTCACTCTTAAGTAAGAGCATTGTTTTACCTGTTGTTAGGCAGATTGGTGTCTATTCAGGGTGTGCATATATATAGTTCTTACTCATGGCTAACTCTTTATGCAAAGATGTTAATAAATTTAACCAGAACTTAGTTACTGCATCTGGGCATGTGATTTTCCATTTAGAGGCTTTTCTTAACTTTGTTTCAGTCTCTATTGCTGTTACTTCATCCTATTTCCTATCCTGTTCCTTTAAAATTTTTATTCTTTCTTTTACTTCTTTTATCCATTTAGCATCTTTGTTGTATTCCACAGGATCTTCTCCAAAATCCATCTATTTCTTATTTTTTGGTGGTCTTTCAATTCCTTTTACCTTGTTTCCCAATTCTCTATAAAATATATTTGGGTCATCAATAAATTGCTTATTTTGCACTCTTCCATTATATTTATCTGTGTATCTTCTAAGTTTGTCCGCCTGTGCTGAAATTTTTAGTTTGTTATTTGCAATAGTACATGATAGATCCTGGTCTGTTCTAATACTGCGCATTGCTTTTATCAAATCCTTCTTAGTATTTTTGTTGATCTATTCCCTCTTCTTTAGACTTCCAACAGTGACACTTCTATTCTTAATTGATTTATATTTTTCTGTATTCAATGCTTCCATGATAGTATTCAGTTTCTCTCCTTCCTTTCTCTCACTACCATGTGTTCTTTATCAGTTACTAATTTAGCTGCACAGTAATTTAGTCTGTTAACTTCTGTTATATCGCAGGCATCTCTATTGACAGTCCTAATTACTGTGTTCATTTGTTTTATCAGACTTCTGACTTTTGGGGTTTTATTGACCTTCTGCAATCTATTTCTTTCGTTGATCTTAATATATCTGTCTACGTCTATTAAATCAAGCAACTCTTCTCTTAGCTCATTTTTTTCCAAACTTGAGGCACATCACATGTTTTCCATTTTCCTGCAGGCATTCTATAGAATCTCTATAGCATCTTCCTGTGGCACCTTCTCTTCAGTGTCATCCTGTGTCATCCATTGCTTGATCATATGGGAACTCACTGGCCTATCACTCCTCAACATTGCCTGCATCAGAGTTTCCACAGTTTCCTGTTCCTTCCCTTGCTGTCTAGCTTCAGGTGAACATTTATACTGGTTTCCTGTGGAAGGCTCCAAAATATCTTGCTATGGCACCTGACCAATTGCTTCTTGTTCCTCTGGTTTCCCCTTAATTTGGATATCCATTGCTCTATCCTGTTGTGGTGCTTTCTGCATTAGATTTTCTACACTGAATCCTTCACTTTGCAGGTGCTCCATAACCTCAGTTTCTATTTCTTTGAATTCGCCATTACTAATCCCCTTTTCTACTTTTCCTCTTTGTCTTCTTATATTTTGTATTGTAAAGTTTTCCATACCTGGATTTCTTTGACTGTATTTCTCTTCAGATATCTTTGGTGCTGCTTTTTTTTCTATTGGTTAGTTTTGCTTTCTCCTTTGGATAAATCTTACACCATATTAAATCTCTTTTTCTTTCCCATGTCCATATTTCTTCTTCAGATGTCTCCTGATCTTCCTGTTTCTCCTTACTTTGGGGACTCACTCCATCATGCTATGATGTAATCTGTGTTAGACCTTCTACATTAAATCCTTCACTTCACAGGTACTCCATAACTTCAACTTCTATTTTTTTTAACTTCTGCTTTATTAATCTTCTTTTCTACATTCCATCTTTGTGATATTATTTTTTATTGAGAAATTTTCCATATTTGGATGCCTTTGCCTGTATTTCTCTTTGAATATCTTTGGGGCTGCCTTCTTTATACAGATTAATTTGGTTTTCTCCTTTGCATAAATATTGCACCATAGCAAATCTCTCTTTTTTCCCATGTCCATATTTCTTTTTTATAATTTAGAAAAATACAGTGGATATAAAAAGTATACACACCCCTGTTAAAATGCCAGGTTTTTGTGATATAAAAAATGAGACCACAATAAACCTTTTCAAAACTTTTTCCACCTTTAATGTGAAATATAATCTGTACAATTCAATTGAAAAACAAACACATCTGCAGAAGTGTGCACACCCTTAAACTAATACTTTGTTGAAGCATCTTTTGATTTAATTACAATATTCAGTCTTCTTAGATTGGAGTCTATCAGTGTGGCACATCTTGACTTGGCGATATTTGTCCACTCTTCCTTGCAAAAGAACTCTAAATCTGTCAGATTGTGAGGGCATCTCTTGTACACAGCTCTCTTCAGGTCACCCACAGATTTTCTATTGGATTTAGGTCTGGGATCTGGCTGGGCCATTCCAAAACTTTTATTTTCTTCTGGTGAAGCCATTCTTTTGTTGATTTGGATGTATGTTTGGGTCATTGCCATCATGAAAGGTGAAATTCCTCTTCATCTTTCTAGCAGATGCCTGAAGGTTTTGGGCCAAAAGTGACTGGTATTTGGAACTGTTCATGATTACCTCCACCTTGACTAAAGCCCCAGTTCCAACTGAAGAAAAGCAACCCCAAAGCATGATACTGCCACCACCATGCTTCACCATGGGGATGGTGTTCTTTTGGTGATGCGAAGTGTTGTTTTTGCACCAAATGTACCTTTTGGACTTGTGGCCAGAAAGTTCAACCTTGGTCTCATCAGACCATAACACATTTTCCCACATGCTTTTGGGGGACTTGATGTATTGTTTTGCAAATTTTAGCTGGGCCTGGATGTTTTTCTGTGTAAGGAAAGGCTTCCATCTTGTAACCCTATCCCATAGGCCAGACACATAAAGAATATAGGAGATTGTTGTCACATGTAGTACATAACCAGTACTTGCCAGAAATTCCAGCAACTCCTCCAGCATTGCTGTAGGCCTCTTGGCATCCTCCCTGATGAGTTTTCCTCTTGTCTTTTCATCAAATTTGAAGGGGCGTCTAGTTCTTTGCAACGTCACTGGTGTCTCATATTTCTCCGCTTTTTGATGACTGTCTTCACTGTGTTCCATAGGTTCATAGGTTCATAGGTTCATACTAGGCTATCTGCCCTAGGGCATTTATAAGCCTAGCCAGAGTGTGTTTGGCTTTCGACACCCATTTTAAATTAATTTTGCTATGCCCTTTTTTGAGGTTAGTATACTGTGCCTCTGTCTAACAATGACACAGAAGTGATATCCAGGGTAAACCTACGATCTCCCATCCACTCATTAAGATTCATCTTGAAGAGAGTCAGTGAGGGACTTTGCCTGACCTGGACTGGGATTTTATTCCAGAGTGAAGGGAGCCTCTGGGTTATGAATCTGTCCCTCCAGCATGTCCTATTTATTTCAGTGTTGAGGTTCAAGTCTCTCGAGCGCGTAGCTCGATGGGATTTGGATTTTCTGAGGTGCAGCATGTCCATTAATTCTGGGTTGTACATGGCTTTATATGTCAGGCACAGATCGCCTCTGAGCAGAGAGGTCCCAGGACTGAGCCTTGTGGGATGCCACTTGTAACTGGTTTGGAGTCTGACATGGCTCCAGCAATTCTAACCATGTGGGTTCTGTCCTTGAACCAGTTTGCAACCCATCTAGTGACATAGGGGTTTATATTTAAGCTGGTGAGCTTATCTATAATGCCCGAGTGGGGTATTGTATCAAAGGCTTTTGCGAGGTCCAGGTAGGCTGTGTGGACCACCTTCCCCTCGTCAATGGCCTTGGTGACTGTTTCAAAGAAATCAACCAGGTTTAAGAGGCAGGATCTGCCCTTAACAAAGCTGAACTGGGTAGGATCCAGTGTCTGTAGGTCCCCAATATCTTTATTTATGAGGTCCATGATGATCCTTTCCATAGCTTTGCAGACCAAGCTAGTCAGGCTTATGAGGCAATATTTTCCAGGATCTGTTGAGGCACCACCTTTGTGGAGAAGGACCACTGTTGTTGCTGTATGCCACTCTTTGGGTACATATCCTGTAGTAAGGCTGAGGTTGAACAGTAGTTTTTTGTTTGGGTTTAGCTCTTCTTGGAGTTCATGTAGGACGCAGCCCTGGACACCATCTGTCCCATTGATGCTGTGTTTTTTGCTTTGGAGAGGGCGGCTCTTACCTGAGCATCTGAGATGTCAGGGGGGCAGCACTCTGCTGGGATAGATATTTGGCCTTTTGGTGGGGGGGGGGGTTGCGCTGAACCTGTCAGCTAGGATGTTGGCAATGTCTGTGAGTTTGGTGTATTTTTTGTCATTTTGGACTAATTCTGAGCATATCTGGGAATTCCCACCCAGGTTCCTAACATAACTAAATAAAGCCTTGTGATTATCCTTAATGTCCTGTGCAATTTTTCTCTTGAAGTTGGCCTTAGACGATTTTATGAGTGCTCGTGGTTTTTTGCTAATACTGATCAGAGATGCCTTCCCTTTTTTGGGATTTTGCTCTATCATGTAGTAGCTTCCTCCTTCTATTGTATAGTTTGATTATGGCTGGGGTCCACCAGACAGGATGTCTGCCTTTGGAGGATTGGGTCTTGGTTTTATTTGGGATTGCATGATCCATGCATTCCTGGAGGTGTTCATAGAATGCATTTATAAAGGATTCTGCGGTCTGGGCCATATTTTCCACAGGCTCGGGGGCTTTGAAGGTTTCCTCCTCGGTTTTGAGGAGTGTGAAATTTGCTTTAGAGAAGTTTTTCACTGTGGTTTTCTGGGTAGGGGGTGGGGTCGGGATGTAAATATCCAGTGAGATTAATTTATGGTCTGATCTTACCAGTGAGGGATACACTTCTGGTCTGGAGCATAGAGTCCCCATGTTGGTGATGATCAGGTCCAGTATGTTTTCCCCTCTTGTGGGAGTGGTAACAAGTTGTTCCATAGCATTTGAGTTTATAAATTCTAGGAACCTTTGGGCTAGGGTGTTGGAGCTAGAGTAATGCTCCCAGTCTATGTTTGGGTAGTTGAAGTCACCCAATATAATGGTGTTTGGAGAGACCTTCATATTTTCCAGTGTTCTCAGGAAGGCCGAGTGGAGTTCCTGAGTTTGGGAGGGTGGTCTGTAGCAGGCTATGAACTGGAAGGTAGTTTTTCCCACTGTTAGTTGCACGTGGATAGTCTCTGATGCTTTGTGCTGTGCCACCAACCTGGAGGTGTGGGTATCTTTGACGAATATTGATGATCCCCCTCCTTTTGTGGTCCGGTCCAAGTTTTGGGACCGAAAAGCATGGTATGAGGTATAACCTGGTAGTGCTGGGGTGCTCTCAGGAGTCTTGAACCAGGTTTCTGTTACTGCACAGATATCAATGTTCTCCATGCTAAGGAGAATTTTGAGTGAGTGCATCTTGAGATTTAGACATCTGGCATTGAGTAGCATTACTCTTAGTTTCTTATCCCTTGTGATACCTATGGAGGTGGGTTTGTCTTTTGAGCCTTGCCTAAAAAAGGCACTATGGGGGAAGCAAGAGTCTTTGCCAATATCCAAAAGCCCAGGGGTGACAGGTGCAAGCCGTTCCTAGTGAAGCATCGTGGCTTGTCGAGCATGTCATCCCAGGCTGACAGGCATTGGATCCCCTTTGAATGACACCAATACTTAAGCCAATTGTTGAAATTGATCATCTTGTCTTCATATTGTGGCATCATTCTTGGTGAGGTTAAGATGCTACTCAAGGTCAGGGTCATACCGGCCTGGGCTACATGCTCAGAAAGCTCCTCTATGTCTCTTTTCATGTAGTCCAGGGAGGTACGTCTCAGGTCATTCACACCAGCATGGACAATGACTGAGTCATATTTGTACTTGCCTTGGAGTGACCTGAGTGCTTGTGTTATGTGGCAGATCCTAGTGCCCGACAGGCTGCTCACCATGACCTTCTCCTTGTTCAGCCTGGTGAGCGGGACGTCAGTGCACCTGACGATAGAGTCACCTATTACAAGTGTATCAGGTGTGTTGTTTAGCCTTAAGGGCTGAGAGTGTTGAGCACTCTGGCTTTGTGAGCTATGTGTTGCACGTGTTTTGTTTTGGGGTAGTGGTTGCTTGGGTGTCTGCTTTGGAGGTCTCTGCTGCTTATGCAGATTTTTATTTAGAGCCTCCAAGTATGTTTTTGTGTGTTTATGTGTTTGGTTTGCTGTTGTGGTAGGTCTATGTGAGACTGGAATTGTAGTGAGTGTGGTTTCCTTCCCCTCCTGACTGGTTACGCCAGTACTGAGTTGAGAGAGCTTAGCCTCCAGTTTGGCTATATGGTTGCATCTCTCACATGTGTTGGAATTTGTTGGGCGGAGGAGAGGGTTGTCTGTGTACATGAGGCAGTTGTAACATTGCCTCAAGATTCCCAGATTCACCAGCTGGACTGGAGAGGAGATTGACAACTGACCTTTGGACATGCTAGAATAGTATTGGGAATTCCTTTATTATTGAAAAAAGGGCCAATGGGGAACAAGGTACTCAAGGGGAGTTTGTGAGGGTGTAGTGCTTTTAATTTTTTAGTGCTGACTTATATAATTGCTTTAGTGAGCAAGTGCCAGGTACCTTAAATGCTATGTGTTACAGGTAACTTAAATGCAAAAATGACAAACAGTATCTTTCTTTCAAGTGAAACAAGGAAATAAGTACAGTAAGCAATGCAGATATCACTAGGGATCCACAGAAGCATTGAAAAGCCATGTTTGAGGTGGAATTAGCGTTTCAGGGAAATAACAAGCAAACAAACAGCAAGCATACAAACAAAGTTAGATTCAGCAGGCCTGGATCTAGTCTGCTACAGCAAACAAGGTGTACCAATTTCAGTAAGAAACAGTTCAAATATGCAGGCACTATAAGCCTTTAACCAGAAATTCCCAGCTCAGAAGGGCGGAGTCCAGCCTCTCCTCCCACAAGAGTGCAGACCACAAACCTTCTTAATGTAAAATAACTGGCCTGAAGCCCAAGTGCTTAAACCGGAACTAATACACTTTTAGAATAACAGACACTGAGCCCTCAATCAGCAGTTCCCAACTTAGAAGGATGTAAGCTGCCTGTCCTGCCACCACAGTGCAGGCCACAAACCTTCCTAATGTAAAACAACTGGTCTGAAGCCCAAGTGCTTAATCCAAAAGGCTTAGAATGATAGCTACACTTTAATCAAGTTACTACCAAGCAGCAATAAATACAATTGAATACTTTAAAGAATGCCTGGATTAGTGCTCAAGTTATACAAACAAAGCTAGATTCAGCAGGCCTGGATCTAGTCTATGCTACAGCAAGCAAGGTGTACCGATTTCAGTAAGAAGCAGTTCAAATATGCAGGCACTATAAGCCTTTAACCAGAAATTCCCAGCTCAGAAAGGCAGAGTCCAGCCTCACCTCCCACAAGAGTGCAGGCCACGAACCCTCTTAATGTAAAATAACTGGCCTGAAGCCGAAGTGTATATCCAATATATCCATGGTATATCCAATTCTGTGGAAATTCTTTTGTACCCTTCTCTTGACTGATACCTTTCAGCAATGAGAGCCCTTTAATGCTTTGTAAGCTCTCTGGGAACCATGCTTTTTGCTGTAGCAGGCAACTGAGTAAATGTCAAGAAAATCCCACTAGGACAGTTGAACTTTATTTGGGGTTCATCAGTCTCTTTAATTGATGGCAGGTGTGTACCCAAAAAGGCTGAATGTTATAATTAAAGCAAAAGGTGCTTCAACACTTGTACTTATACAATCAGCTTATTGAACCTTTTTTATTTTTTATATTTTTTTACCCTAACAGATTTGTTTTTCAATTGAATTGTACAGGTTATAGGTCACATTAAAGGTGGGAAAAATTTGGAAATTATTGTGATTGCATTTTTTATATCACAAAAACCTGGCATTTTAACAGGGGTGTGTGCACTTTTTATATCCACTGTATCTAGGTTTTGTTGTTTACATTTTTGTAGTTCTTGAGATGCTTCTTTTTCCAAACAGATCAAAGTTTCTTGATCTATATACTGTTTTGAAAAAAATGTTGTATTAATGAATGCAAATTTTTATTTGAAGCTTCTGACAGTTTTTCCTGTGGAAGTATTTTTTCCTCTAATTTTTCTCTTAATCTTTTTGTATATCCCATGTCTGGAAATTCTGGGCTGTTTGCATAATTGTAACAAAACATAATTTCTTTTTTATCCTCAATAGTCCACTCTTTTGTCTTTAAGGTTCTTCTTTGGCCTATCAGTTTTTATGATTTGTCTGGACTGCTACTTCCTTCTATGACAGGGGGCATCCTCCCCCCTGTGCCTGGCCTGACCCCATTGTAGGAATGTTTCCATATTTTGAGGATTCTACACTGTCACTTTTTTCCAGTCCTGGCCCCAGTGCTCCTACCAGATTTGGGCATTTTTTTATTCTGGGACTTTCTATCTTTTTTAGTTTTTAACTTACTTCTGCCCATGATATATGCTATATAAATACATTCTATATATCAGTGTCCCCTTGGTGAGATTTTGTGAAAAACAGAGTCCACCTCAGGAAGGTACTCACTAAGACTTGAGGATGAATTCAATTTCAGCACTACTACTTTCCTTTGCTTGCTGACTTTTCATCACTCCATTTGAACCCTTACCTTCTATATGGCTCTCTGAATGCCCTGTACTGTAAAAGTTCCCCTTGCCTTCTGCCTTTCTATGCAATGAACTTAGAAGCTATCCTTCTATGTATACCTACTTGTGTTTCTGGTACATTCCTTTGAAATATAGTCTTAAGGCCTCCCTTAATTGTTTCTGTGAATCTACGATCTGTTCATCTTTAACTTTTATGCTGTACAATACCTACACGCTATGCTTTACTTTATATGCCCATGCTATATGCTTCACTCTTATCTCCCCTTATAATATTACTGCTTATATATTCTACTTCTGCCTGAAACATTGTTAACTGTTACATCTCTGTCTTATGACATACAATTCTTTAATCAGACAGGACACATTATTGGTGTCTCTGGATATTACATTCTGAACCTCTTTCAAACTATTTTTCTTCTACAACACTATATTAGTTTGAAATTTCTTGTTTTACATTCTATTGACATTAAATAAGTGCTCAAAGCTGCATTTACTCTCTACCACCATAAAACATGCAAGGCATCCCTTTCAGTGATGTTATATAATATAATCATGCTTATTTCATTTTTAGGCATCTCCTGCTATTCTGCAGTCCTCCATTGATAACAATCTCAACCACATGTATTCAATTTATCTTGCTTTTACTGCACAACTATTGACAAAGCTATAGGACCATGATCTGAAATTTGGCAATTTTTATTTATTTAACATTTGTTAACTGGGAAAGTCCGACCTGGAACAAAGCCAATTTTCAGCAGAGGTCCAGGGAGAAATGCTCCAGACGCATGTCTTTGTAATGTGAGAGGAAACCAGAGCACCCAGAGGAAACACACACGAACACAGGGAGGACATGCAGACTCCACAAAGAAGGCATCCCAGCTGACAATCAAATTGGAGAATCTCTTGTTGTTAGGCGACAACGCTACCACTGCACCACTGCGCCTAATGCAATCTAGTATTGCAATCTGCCTTACTCTTGCCTGATCTTCCCTGCCTATGTAAAATAATTCAACCTATTTCCCCGGACTACTTCCTTATTAGAAAAAGTAGATGACATATTTTTACCTTGTGTCTGCCTCCATATATCTATTGCATCTTGTTCTTTTATTTTCCCTTCAACCACTCCTGGGCTCTAACAATATATTCTTCTTTCCCTCATTACCTCATGAGAAAGTAAAACTCAGACGAGCAAACAAAAATTTGACCTACAAAAATCAAATCGCAAAATAACAAAAAAAAAAAAGTTTTATGCAAGTTATCTTGCACCCCACCACAAATCCCCTGCTAATTATATATACCAACTCTGAGACCACACAACAACAGGGTAAGGGAAACGTTCTAGTCCCCTCTGTATTGTCATTTTGCAAACATAGCAGCTGGCATTAAAAGACTTCAGTTTGCATTCACTCTTCTGAATGTTCAATATTATGAATTGCAACCATTTTCCCCATACAACCTATCCAGTTGTATGAAGTCTCCTCCTATCTCCTGTATATCCGTCTCCTCTAAGACACCCTTCCAGTTCTTCACTATTGTACTGATTTACCGTATAACCTTCTATATAATCCCTCACCCTATTAAACTTAGTCTACAAGATTCTGTTTTAAGTTTTAGGCATATTCTCATCATATCAAAAAATGGGAACAAGGGGGGTTAAAATTCCCAGAGACTGAAACTTATATAGAGGCATCTATAATTAAAATAGTGATGAATTGGATAAATCCTAGATACTCTTCCAACTGGAAACAGTTACACTCCATTATACTAATAAATGAAAATTGTTTATCAAAGAATGCTTTGGTAACTGACAAAGATAACAAGATATGGCACTATTTAAGTTTAAATTTACAATATGGTACAACAAAATTAACTAAACTAACACTAATAAACAATATTTTCGATGTGTTTACAAAATTCATTAACACAAATTTAGATATAAAATTGCGGCATAGATTTTTAATACCATTTACTATTACAAGAGATTCCCTTTATAAAACAAATAGATTTTTGGTTTATTTGAAAATAATAACCTGTTTTGTTGATTGCAATGTATTGAAAACCAACAAGCTTTGACTACATAAAGTATATTGTTAACTTATGGCCTATCCCCTAATGACTGGTTGCTTCTTCAGAGTGTCACAACATACACTAAGGATCTGTTTAGAATAATATATAACTCATCCTTCAAAACCGTACCAAAAATTATAAACTGGATTTTTGGAATTCTGTATAATAACATCAATGTTAAAAATGAATTATCATATCTATATAACACTTTAATTGTCCAAAAGACAGCTCCTAAAGATTCTTACTGGCAATATCTAACTAAAGGGTTTCAAGTATCATTATCAATAGAAGATAAAACAAACATTTTATTTTCAGTTAAATTAACTTCTTACTCACAATTCTGGCGGATTTCTCATTGGAAATTTCTACACAGATCCTTTTTGACACCTGGGAAACTCTCAAAAATTAACCTTTCAAACATCAAGTTATGTGTGAGATGTCATCTGTCCACTAATGCTGACTGGACATTTTTTTATGACTGTACTAATATTAAACCATATTGAAATGAGAAATTTCTTCAAGCTGTCTATACTGATATATTTGTTTTGACAAGGTCTTTAATTTTATTGAATGTTGTTAATAGTAATAATATGAAGAAAGATGACCTGTATTTGTTGTGGGCAATGTTAGCAATAGCCATAAAATGCATAACTAGAAGATGGAACTGTAATGTAGCACCCATAATGGAGGAATTCCTATCATCACTGAAGAAATGTATGCTAATGGAGAAAAGAACTGAAGTGTTAAGAACTTTTCTTAAGCCACTGGTTAATAGTCTGTCGAGGAAAGTTTTCAATTTGATTGATACCCTACAGATGGAAACAAACTCTTCCTAACTATCATAGTTTATATATTAACTTATTATTTAACTACAAATGTTTTTATCTGAATCATTTTCTCAGGCTGAATGTAAATACTGTAAATAGTTATTGAATGTTATGAATGTATTAAATTATTGTTTTATTTCATCAAAATAAACATCATTTGAGTAAAAAAAAAAAGTTTCAGGTTCCAGTGAAATAGTAGAATTATTGCCCCCCCCCCCACACACACACACACACATACACTCTCTGTGATCCATTACTATGCCTTGGTATTCCTGCTGCTGAAAGTTATGCACTTCTGTAATCTTTAGTTAAGTTTCTTGTGATAGTGCCACTTTAATGTTTGTTCATTTTAGTTTCAGAAAAATCTTCTTGCATTTAAATGCATGTGAGTATTCCCTGATAGCCCAACAAATAAAGTATGTAGCCGTACTGCTACCTTCAGTCACCTTTACCTCTGCTGACACTGACATGTCTTGGTCCACCCTTCTCACAACAAAAGTTTGATGAATTGGCTACCTGGCTGGAGCATAACTCTTTAGCCATTACATGTGAGCCTACACCAGCCGGAAGTCAATTCCACTGGCTTGAATTACAGTTGAAACAGAAAAAAAAGCAACATTTTTCATCTCCCCAGATTGACAACCAATACAACTGCAATCAGTCCTCCTCTAATGAAGCAAGTCATAAAATTGGCATACTCCACATTATCATGGCTGATTTGCTAAATATCTATTTTCAGATCCACATAAGTCTTCTAAGTAAAATGTGACAAATTGCTTTGTTATTATAGAAACTTGTCTCATACATTTTACTCACTCACATGCATAACAAATTAAATATTATATGTACTATTTTACCAGAATAAAGAAAATCTGGGAAGAAAGGAAAAAGTACTTTACACAGATCATGCCTTTTAAACTTGGTTGACTTTTTCGAGACAGTCACCAAGGCCATTGATGAGGGAAAGGCAGTTCATACAGCCTACCTTGACCTGGCAAAGGCCTTCGACACAATACACCACTCAGGTATCATCGAAAAACTCATCAGCTTGAATGTAAACCCATACATCACAAGATGGGTTGCAAACTGGCTAAGTGACAGAACCCACAGGGTCAGAGTTGCTGGAGCCATGTCAGACTCAAAGCCTGTCACAAGTGGTGTCCCACAGGGCTCAGTCCTGGGTCCACTCTTGTTCGGCATCTACTTTTCTGAAGTACAAGCAAACACAGGAGGGTTATGGCTGACAAAGTTTGCAGATGACTGCAAACTGGGCGCCATAGTCGAAAACACATCTGACACAGATATCCTTCAGAAGGGCCTCACAGAAACGGATAACTGGTGCCAGAGCCATGGCCTAAAGTTAAATGCCAAGAAATGCATAGTCATACCCTTCGAAAACAAGGGTACCCCTAGCTACCATATAGGTGGCAATCCACTGAGCACAGAAGAAGTCATCAGGGATCTGGGGACCCAGGTTGACAGTAGCCTTCGCTTGACACTCATGTTGCTAAAGTAGTTAGGAAAACCTTCTACATTGCCCACCTGATCATGAAGGGATTCACATCTAGATCAAGGGAGGTCATCCCCCTGTACTCATCACTCATTAGACCTATGATTGAGTACAATGCCCCATTTGGAATGTATCTGATCCCACACCTGCAGCAGCTGGAAAGGCCCCCAAAGTTCCTCACCAAAAGGATAAAGGGTCTCAAAAATATGTCTTATGCTGCCCGACTGAAAGAACTCCAGCTCTATTCAGTCTCATACCGCTTGCTCAGAGGTGACCTGTGCCTGACATATAAGGCCATGTCAAACCCTGATTTGATGAATATGCTTCACCTCAAAAATCTAGATCCTCAGAACCACAAGGGCGGAGACTTAAACCTTGACACGGTTATTAATAGAACGTGCTGGAGGGACAGATTCATCACCCAGAGACTCCCTATGCTGTGGAACAAAATCCCGGTACATGTGAGGCAGAGCACTGGCCTTGTTCAAGAGGAATCTTGACCAATGGATGGGGGATCGCAGATATACCCCAGGGATTACTTCAGTGTCACTGCTTGACAGAGGCACAGCAAAATAATAGGCATAGTTTTATTCAAACTAAAGGGGTGGCGAAAGCCAAATAACTATGGGCTAGGCTTATAAATGCCGTTGGGCAGATAGCCTAGTATGAACCTATGAACCTATGAACACTGAAAAATGTAAAGCTTATTTTGTTTTTGCCTCTGTTTTGTACTACATGAAACTCACGCAAAGCATAAAGTTACTAATCCAGAGGCCTTCTTCTCTCTGACTTCACAAAGGTTATCTTCCACCATCCCCATGGTATAACCTTTATTTTTTCAACACTCATTTAAAATTAGAATATAATTATATAAAATTCCCACCAATATAAATATATCTAGCAAAGATTAAAAAGCTGTAATCAACAAGGAAATATAGTAGTAAAATCTTAATTCCATAAGTTCTTCAGAATAGTCATATATGCATGTCTAAGTGATGCAAGTCTATATGCTTTACACCTTGTCCAGTGCCTCTCTTTCCCGTATGCACTATTGTCTTTCCAAAGTCCACAAACCTTAGTTGTAACTTGTATATCAATTCAACCAATGCTGATAAACTATGCCTAATTTTCACTTACTTTTGGATTTTGCTCTATTCTAATTTTGGGGAGTCTTTTCCAGCTAGAAATTATTGATACACTCCTATGATCAAGTGTCAGAAGTTCACCCTTGGTGCGCTGGCAGTTTTCATTTTGTGTATCAGTCAGACTTCCTCTGTTCCTTCCACTGTTGCTTATCATACCTTGTGTTCTGTCATCACACAACCTGTTCTGTATATGTGCTGGTATTGTTGTTTCTGCTTTATTTTACATAGAAGATGTGTCTTTGAATGTTGAATTTGGTTGATTTTCCGCTTCTGTCATATTACGACTAACGTCTGTTGCCTTATTCCTTTCAGTATTTATGTCATATCTAAATGTTCTGTCTAATCTGTCTCTAATGTTTGTGTCATTCGGCTTTTCCCGGTTAGGGGTCGCCACAGCAGAACACTGGTCCGCTAATGATTGGTAGTAGATTTTTACGTGACGAGTTGCCAGCCCTGACGCACAACCTTCAACCAAGGTATGCCCATTCATGCATGTCTCCACACAGAACACGCTCTAGCTGAGAATCAAACCGGACAGCATCTTACTGTGAGGCAACAACACTACCGCAGCACCACTACCGCAGTCTAGTTTGTCTCTAATATTTATCAAATTTAGTATCCTCAGAGGTTTTTTCAGATAGTCTCTCACTTTGCTATCTGTGGCATGTCCATCTTGCCTAGCCTGTTTTTTTTCACTGAGTGCCAATAGCTCACATCTTACATTCTTCAGGATCTATTTGCTTCACATTCAATTTCCCTGTATGTAACAATGCATTCCAAACCTCTCCATGACCTTTTATCTCTGTTTTCTTTCTCTTCTCTTATTTTGTAAAACTGCCCTGCATCTGCAATATCTGTGAATTTCTTCATTTTGTTCAATGCTGTTAACATCACTGTGGTTGCTTAAATGACCTGAATGAGGCAGCTTTGTTGTTCCACTTTCCTCTTCATAACTACTGCCCCATTAGCCTAATGAGCTTTATCTGCAAGGCCATGGTACGTATCATCATGGATCTTATACACAAAGACATTGGTCATCTCCAAACTCTGGATTCCACCCAGTTTGGGTTTGTAAAAGGCAGATCATGTCTCCTAAACCTGATAGACTTCTTTGAAGCAGTCACCAAAGCCTTAGACGAGGGTAAGGTGGTTCACACAGCCTAGCTAGATCTCGCCAAGGCTTTTGACACCATCCCCCACTCTGGAATTATAGATAAACTCATTAAACTAGGTATAAATCCCTATGTCACAAAATGGGTTACCAACTGGCTCCTTGACAGAACCCACACTGTGAAAGTAGCAGACTCCAAATCTGACTTCAGACCAGTGACAAATGGAGTACCACAGGGTTCAGTCCTGGGTCCTCTCCTGTTTGGTATCTACTTTTCTGAAGTACAGGCTAACACAGAAGGTCTTTGTCTAATGAAGTTCGCAGATGACTGCAAACTAGGAGCCATAATCAAAACTCCTAATGATGTGGACATTCTACAAAATGGCCTCATAGAGACAGATGCCTGGTGTCAAAGTCATGGCCTCAAGCTCAATGCCAAAAAGTGCATTGTCATCCCCTTTGGTAAAACCTCTGTACCCATGAGCTACCACCTAGGTGGTAGTCTACTTAACACCAAAAGTGTGATACGAGACCTTGGTAGTCTCTCCTTTGATAATCACATCACCACAGCAGTCAGGAAATCTTTCTACGTGGCACACCTCATCACAAAAGCTTTCTCATCCAGGAAAAAAGAGGTCATTGTTCCTCTCTACTCATCACTCATTATAGAGTACAATGCCCCTTTTGGTATGTACCTCACAAGACATCTACAACAACTGGAAAGGCTGCAGAAATACCTCACAAAGAGGATTACTGGCCTCAAACAGATGCCCTATTCAGATTGTTTCAAAAAACTCCAGCTTTAGTCCGTCACATATTGCCTTCTCAGAGTCAATCTCTGCCTAACATACAAAGCTATGTCAAACCCAGAGCTGTTGGACATGCTCCACTTAAAGAAATCTCAATCCCTCCGAGCTACATGCTCTAGGGACATAAACCTTGTCACTACAATAAACAGAACACGCTGGAGGGATAGATTTGTGTCTCAGAGACGTCCCATATTCTGGAACAAACTACCTATATATATCAAACAAAGCTCCTCATAAGCACTCTTCAAGAAAAATCTTGATGATTGGATAGGAAATAGGAAATTCATCCCAGGGATCACCTCTGTGGCTCTGCTCGACAGGGGGACAGGAAAATAATTTTCTTGGGTGGCAAAAGCCAGAGTACCTTTTTTGGCTAGGCTTATATAGGCCCTAGAGCCAATAGCCTAGTACCTACCTATGAACCTATGAACCTATAAAGTGTACCTCCTTGTGACCAGGCCAATGTTAGCATTTTGGTGACCTCATAAAGTGAAGACTGGGGGACCCCTGGACACTTCCAGTATTACACTGTCACTGACACCCTTCCTAAGTAGCTTGTAGTTTGTGCTTCAATATTTTATGAGTAGTACACACAAACTGAACTGTAGCTACAATGTTCATTTCAACAAGCCTATACATCACACCATGTTGACCCACCTCACAGAAGGCCATTCATAGTCACTGGCATTTAGTTACAATGACGTCACAATACAACAGCTCTATGTACCAGGTTAGCCTTAGGAGAAATGGTGCCTTGGGTGAGAGGCTGCATGACACCCTCCAATGCCTCCTGCTTCATCCATCCCCTTGCATATATCTCCAGTGATCTCGCCTGTTCTCTCATACATCAGGTGCCCCACACCACGTAGATTACCTTTTTCTTAATTTTCTCAAATTTTGCTATACTCTTTAGCTCTTTCCAGAAGCCATGGCTTTCTAGATGTTCTGGTATGCCTTTTAGAGCTTTTTAAAGCAACCTTTTCATCCAATGATGTCCTGAACACAAACTATTACAAAAGAAAGAAATTCAGTGTTACGGTTCAGCTTTACTGTTTCATGCGTCTTTTTTATTGCACCCTAATTAGCCAGGTCAGCACAATAACAACTGTGCAAGATTATCAATGTTCCAAGATACATTTTTTTGAACATTCTTCTACTCTTTTAACCCAGTGTGACCAGAAACATAAACCAAAAGTAACAAAAGAAATTCAGTGTTATTTTTTTACTTCAATTCATGTTTCAAAGATGACTAAATAGGATCTATTTATAAAGGCAATAAGTTCTCTGACCCTTCTTGTTTTATACAAGGTTTTTGGATGACATTTTCATTTTATTTAAAGGTAGTGAGAGTGATGGTCACCAAGTCATTGAATACTTTAACAACACTACTGAGTTTCTTCAATTCACTTACACATTCCACTGTGACACTATTGCTTATTTGGACATCCACTTAAGTAAAAACTACAACTTAAATGCGTTTACAGCCAATATTTTTAGAAAATCTACATATTCCAATACCTTCCTCCACTATACCAGCTGCCACCCTTACCATCAGAAGAAATTGGTTGTGAAAGGGCAGCTGGTAAGAGCTTCTAGAATGGTCAGTTTTGATGAGGATTTTATCAAGGAATGTGCTCACATATGGAAAATGTTTATCCATAGAGGTTATCCAGAAACCTTTCTTGACCGAATAGTACAGGAGGTAATGGACAAAAGACACAATAATGTGTACTTGCCACTTTTGAGGGCTAACACTGAAACACCTATTATGGATAGTGTTGCAAACTTGGTGGAAAGGGGCCAATGTGAACATGAGGAGAGCACGGCATTAAATAGTGAACAACTTAATAACAAATCTACTGTTAATTTATAACCACTTTCAGTACAACGAGTACCCTTTGTTTATCGATATTGAAGAAAAACTGTGACTTGTTTAAAATGCAACCTGAGTTATATGAAAAGCTAGGTGAACAACCTATGATAGTTTATAGGAAAGGGAATAACATTAAAACTCTGTTAGAAAGGCATGATACATCTACAGTGAGATGTCCTGGTATGCATAAATGCCTGAATTGTAACTATTGTAAACATGTACACGAAGGCAACTCGTTTAGTCTGAATGGACTAAAATTTAAGTTGAAGAGTAAATTTGATTGCAACTCTACATTTATCACTTACTTAGCCAGGTGTACATCCTGTCCAGCATTCTATATCGGTAAAACCGAAAGAAGATTGCGGGAAAGGATGTATGAACACCTGTACACTATTAGAAAAGGGAAACTTGAGAATGCACTTGCAAAACATATGGCGGCCTACTCAAATCATGGTTTTAGATTTATGGCCATTGACCATGTGAGAATTGACCCGAGGGGAGGACCTAGAAACTTGAAACTGGAGGAACTAGAATTAAAATGGCAGGTGAAGTTGAATGCGTATAGCCACCCTGGATTAAATGAGTCTTGTTCAATTGGAAGTTTATTAAAATTGAACAGTCTAAAGAGATGACTGCTTTGATTTTTTTTTATTTTATTTTTGATCTTTTTGATTTTTTGATTTTTTGATCTTTTTTTTTTTTTTTTTTTGATATTTTTAACCTCTCAAGAACATTATCAATATGTTAGACATAAAATTTGTAACCTAATGTAGGTCTAGTTTATTAAACAGATCATATACATTTTTTGAGAACCCTATATTATGTCATATTACACACATAACTTTCTCACTTTCCTATTGGAAGCTGAGCTTAATATTACTACCAATATGTATGACATGAAACTTGCAATTTAAATATGGGGTCCAGTGCATTGAAAATATAATAAAAACACAACACTATTTTTTGTGAATACTATAATTATATATAAAAAATATTTTATACATAAAAAATTTTCGATAATTCACAAATAAGTTCTATTCTTTTTAAAAAACTTTTTCACTTCACATACAATTTTTTACTTCACACACAAGATTCCCGGTATCTTTGTACTAGAAGATAATAGTATTTTATATATATATATATATACATATATATATATATATATATATATATATATATATATATATATATATACATACTTTTTAGTGTGTTTATGTCAACATAATATTGTATATATTTTTTATATATTTCGAAACACTTAATAATAATTTACTTAAACATATTCAACAAAATTATATGTGTTTTAAATCAACAAGTGTATATGTTTTATGTTCCCTCTGCTTCTAACATGAATATAGGTATTACCCATTTGTGAATTGTTATGGGTGTTGTTGCTTTAAATTTGAGTTAAAGTAGCTAATTGTTAAACGTAGGTTGATTGATCAGCCTTTTTATATAGTTTATGTTGTCAGTTGCTGTGTTTCTGAAGAAGTCAGCCTACAGTGCTGACGAAAAGCGCTTAAATAAATATACTCTTGTTGACTGTCTACTGCTGCTCACGGCTTGTTTTGTTTTATTAGTCTGTTTTTGCACAAGTTTTATAAATAGGGTCTATATTAGATTAATGAAGTTTCAGAACTTGGAATACCATATGGTCGACCCATATGATCAATGTTCTGAAACTTAGAAAATCTAAAAAAAAAAAAAAAAAAACCCCAGACAAACAAAAGTAAGTGCTTACACCACCACACACCCAGCTACTTAAATATACCAACGCCGAGAACGTGCTACAGCATAGGAAAGGGAAATCTTCCCTTTCCATACCATTTTCCGTTAAAGTGCCTCCCTGCTAAAACACTTTTATTTTACTTTCCTTTGTTTTTTTTTGTTTCAGGACTTTGATTATATGGTGTCGACCATATGGTATTCCAAGTTCTGAAACTTTGTTAATCTAATATAGACCCAAAATAGTAACTCACAATGAACTGTGATGGCAAAGGCTCAGAATGATACATAAATCTCACCCAAGAATACTTTCTGTCTCCCCACCACCACCAATGCCAAAGAAAGGCAGTCACTATCTGTGCATCTCTCTCTGGTGTTAAATTAGGAAGAAAGCAAAGGCACAAATGGCTGTAGTCATGTATTTCAAGTGAATGCTATCATACAGATGCATAGCATGCCTTCTCATCTCTACTCTAAAAGGAAGCCACTTGTGTTGTGAAGAAATAAAAGAAACATGATTGCAAAAATAACGTATTCTATCTTAATGCTCCTAGACAATACAATGCCCCTACACAAGTTACAGTGACCTTATTTATATCCCTCTAAGCATTTGAAAGAAGTAAAAGAAATAATGCCCTTACTGTCCTGAACCCCAGGGCAAGCATTCTACTGAGATCTGTCTGGGAGTAAACTCAAAGAAATAATGAATACACCATCCCCAACCCTTGTAAAAGCTACAACTTTCTGTACACATCTCTGAGTAGGTCTGCTTTTAGAATGGGTTCGGTTGAGGGAAGAGGCATCCACTAAGTCCATTTGAAAATCCATTTATACAGCCTGCGGTGGGAAGGTCACCAGACTCTAGACGTTCTAAGAATATGGATGTTTATGTTGTATTTTATACTTTATTTTTGAAAGATAATTACTTGTTAACTACACTTTTAGTGCTACCCAGAAGTTATGTATGCACCTGGCATTGTTGTGTATCCACAGATATGCACAAACAAACACAAAAACACATTATTTCCACCTTCAGAGAAACTGGAGGAATATAAATTAAACTATGGCATGCTTTGGAGTGCTGGAGGAAACCAGAGCACATGGGTAAACCCATGCAGAGACATGGAGGGAATGCAGACTTTACAGCCAACACCCAGCCAGAGCAAATCACTGTGTAATGGCTCCACACTGTGCCACTGTGGCAATGAACAGTTGCTTTCACACACACACATCCTACTTCAGGCCAAATTACCACAGATAGCTAACTATCATGTGAAAGTTCTGTTTGTAATGGTAAGTAAAAGAAATTATAGGCAACCTATTACTCTTATAGACTTCTCCCCCACTCCCCTCAACACACACACACACACACACACACACACACACACACACACACACACACACACACACACACACACACACACACACACAAAGCAGAATGGCAATGCTGATGATATTTGTGATAGAAAGTGAAAAAAATATGAACAGCATGTTACTCACACACTGCAAACTATACACACACACTGTGATTGAGCTACTTCCTGTTTTACTTCCACCATTTTGTTTTCTGTTTTAAGAAATCTGCTTGGTCTTGGTATTTATTTATGTAGACACTTAAATTATCAAGGCTGCATATTTCGCATGTTTTTTCACTAGTTAGTTGTCTCTTGAGTGATAAATACACAGTGAATTTCTGGCTCTTTGTCTTGTGTTGAAAAGATTTCAAGCTTGCAGAAACTAAAGCACTATGGGGATTTCCTACTTGTGTTTCTCACCCCCCCCCCTTTGTTGATCTGCTTTTTAAACCTAGTGAGTTTTAAGCTGCCCACCACTGCTGTAAATTGAGTTTAATAAGCTCCTTTCTTTCTACACTGCTGTTGATATATTGAATTATTTATTTTACTTTCCTTTTGCTTGTATTTAAAATGTGCATGTTGCCTCTCATTGTCTGTTCTACTTGATCTGAATGTATTATCTATGTAGCTTTCATAGATTAGTATTAGGCTAACTGTGCTTGTGAGCCAGTTTAAGTCTAGCCAGTTACCCTCTGTGAAAATCAAACCCTACACCTTGTGTCTGTAAGGTAGCCACCTTCACCATTATGTCAAGTTGCCAACTTCTGCTGAATAAAGTAGTGTATTTTTACACTCTAGCAAGCACTTTTTTTTTTTACATCAAGGTCAGTGGATTTTCCATCTAGTGCACTGGGAGGTAGCCTGGTCTGTTTAGACTGAGGAAACACTTGAGATTTCCGCATGTAATTTTATTCACTGAAGGGCTTATTAATCAGCTTATCTTGTTTTTAGTGCATTTATAAATTCAGTACAGCTGAGTAGTTATTGGCTTATTTATACAACATGAAGTACTTTTATTGAATAATCACACTTTTACAAGCTGTTTAAAGTACATTGCTGTATCTGTATCTTTAAATTTGTTTGTGGTAGAATTTCACTCTGGACACTCCTTCATTGTGCTTTTACACAGAAGAACTCAGATTGTTTGTCTGGTGGTGTTTAGCTGGTCTGTCTGAGTTGAGAAACACACAAAAGGGTTCTAAGTATTTTTTTTGCACTTTTGTTAAATACTATGCCTGTACTTCAGCAATAGTTAATTGTATTATATTACATTGTATCTGTTAGTCGTAGGGCTGTTGTAGGTAGTTTGTGTAATCTTGTTACACTTGGGCTCCAAACCAGGTACTCTACATTAAAATATGTTTTCTGCAGCTTTGTGGCAGTAGTATGCTGAACTACTGCATTTGACACTTTTACTGCATTAATTGGTGCCTTTTTGACTGTTTTTTTTCTGTCTGTGCCTGCTTCATTAACTGCGCTTGTTGAGCACTGTAATATTGCTTAAATAGCATAGAATAGATTCAGACTTGCTGAATTTAGCCTGGTGTTTATACATTTAAACTTAAATCCAACCATTTTACATTAAGAAGGGCTCCCCTGCACCTTTGTGGCAGAAGAGTGTGGACACAGCCTTGTCTGAACAGGGGATTGCTGGAGGAATGATTAGGATTACTGTGTGATTTTGTATTGACAGACTAGTTTAAAACTGTTTAGTTTCACATGTATATAAGCCTTGCATGTGCTTGTAGCTGCGCACCACACAGTGGGGGTTAGTAGTGCCCTGTATAGTAGCAAATTCCTAGAAACTAATTTTCCCTAGGCGTTTATCAGTTGAAGACTCCGACTGCTGCACTGCAGGCAAATCAGCTGAGCATTAAGCAGTGTTACCAAACTCCTTCAACCCTAATCCTTTTTTGACTTTCTGGTGATTTTTGTCAGTCAGGCATTAGAAGTTTTTAAGAACAAAAAAAGAAGATCCATAGAGAGGAAGACAATTTACTCCCTTCTCGCTTGCATTTCCCCTTGTATTGCACTGATGTACTTTGTAAACATACTGATCTAGGTACACATGTGCAGTACATCAGCATGCAAGCCAGGAAATGAAAGAACATTAAAATGTCATTATACAATTAAATTATTTAAGAAAGGTAAATAATTTCTTTCTTAAATAATTTCATTATATAATAGCAATAATCCATGACTTGGTGTGGGTATCCGAGGATTTCCTACAGTTGGCTTTTTTTCATCATTTGGGCCTCATCCTTGTGATCAAACTTCACCAGCCATCAGTAAATTCTGTGATACCCACACCCAGACTTACATTATTGCGTAAATGTACAACCATAATTATATGTAGTGAAAGCTATGCAACAAATGTAATCCTGTCAATATACAGTGCTTATTTTGTGGGTGATTTCTGTAAGCAATGTTCACGTGAAAGTACAATTTATTTATTTATTTTATTTTACATTTGTTTACCAGGAATGTCTGACTTGGAACAAAGCCACATTTCAGCAGAGGCCCAGGAAGAAACACTCCAGATGCATGTCTTTGTAATGTGGGAGTAAACCCACACAAAGGCAGGGAGGCAGACCTCCCAACTATACCAAATTACTCGGTATTTACCGAGTTTTGGGGTCCAAATGAAGGGGTGCCACGATTCCCGATTGGCACCCCTTCATTTCCGATTTTTTTGGTTCAATTTTTTTTATTTTTTTAAAACTCGCGCTGTCGGAGCTGACGTCATCACGTGCGCGATGACGTCAGCGCCGTCAGGGCTACCAGCCAGTCGGAATTGAGCTCAAGGAGCTCACATCATTATTTCCGGCTGGCTGTGAGCGGGAATACAGCAGCGAGAACCAGGCAGCAACAATAATGGTAGCCATATCTGCAGTGCCCACATCAATTCAAGTCTCAGCCTTCAGGTAAGAAACGGGTCCCTATCTATATATATATATATATATATATATATATATATATATATATATATATATATATATATATATAAAATCTCTCTCTCTCTCTATATATATATATATATATATATATATATATATTTGAAATCAGTTAAACACAGAATTGGTATAGATTAATTTATTCAAGCTTACTGGAGGACTCGGTCAGCCTCTCTAGTCACACTCCACGATGCTTTCCTGTACTAGGAAACCCCTGCTTCAGTTGTAATGAGAAGGTATGAGATCATTCTTGTTTATCTGTATTCACATTGTTTGCCATTTACTTCTAAGTATGCCATTATTATTGTTAAGCAGGAGTATTTGTTCAGACATATAATACTGTCTGTATTTTCATCGTTTGCTAATCTCGCATTTCCTGTCATTAATAAACAAAAGTAGATAGCATTGGTGGAATGTTGTCTTTAAATATTTTGCTTTTAATGTAGCAGTCTCTGAAAGTGCAAACACACAAAACAATCTTGCAAGTTATGAACGTTTTTTTATTTCCTAAACTGTTCAAAAGTGTGTGCTTAAAAGTTTTCTTCCTGATCAGTTGTAAGCATGTAAGGTGCAGAACTAACAATATTGCTTATTTCTCAGTGAAGTATGTGCTCACTGACTATTCACTTTACGTTGCTGTAACCTCCAGTCTGACTAGGGTGTGGCACCTGACTGACTTCAGCCATGTGCTATGTGCAGTTACAATTCTGAAAAGAAAATAGTTTTTTATTCAACTAATACACTTGTAAATAATTCCTGGCCTACATAACCTGTCTGCATGTGATTTCAGTACTACCTAATGCAATAATAAATGAATGTAAGGAAATTCAAACATTTCCATTATGCAATACTCCTAATTGCCAATGTTTGTGTACCTTGCCTTAGCTATTGTTTTGGAAGTATAAAATTGGAATGTTATACCTTCCTTCTTTGTAATATCAAAGATACATTTATTTATTTATTTATTTTTGGGCGGGGTTGCATAAATACAACATATGTGGTTGATAATAATTTTATATAAAGTTTCTAATGGGTAGAGTGACAAGGTGTGTCAGAGGAGGGTAGACGGGCAGAGATTACACTGCATTGCTGTGGTAACTGTAATGCATAAGACTCCATTTTGTTTTATCTGAATATTTTTTATATATCAGCTTAACTGAGCATACCCACATGTTCCTGCAGCATACTAAGAAAGGTGTGAATAACCTGTGCATGGTTGCAGAATTCTCAGCCATCTTAAGCACATTCACAGTAGTCAGAATCTGTGTTCATGAGCATGTTAGACTGTTTTATATCCAAACATGACCGACCGTACACACTTGTGTATTACTGTGATTCATGCAGATAAATGTAGAAGACCCCAATTTGCATTTAGAACATGTAAATAGGCCTGAATGTATGTGGAAAAGTTGAATACTACCATATAAAGTTGTCATTATATATATATATATATATATATATATATATATATATATATATATATATATGTATAAATGTGTTGGGAAACTGCAAACTTCAGAAGATAATGAAATAGTAAAATATATAACTTAATAAGAAGCCCATACGAATAGGTAACAGTATTGAGTTAAGTTAAGAAAACGTTGGTTTTACTACTATCATGTGCACGTTATGATGGTGGTTAATATTGTAAACCTGTCATATGGAAATAGGAATTCAGTGCAGTAGCACTGGAAATGATTACTAAGGAAATTACTTTGTTGTCATACTGTGACGGTGCCTAAGCTTTCAGCGAGAAAGAGATTAGAGGAGCTCAACCCTGGTTGACAAATTCAAATAAATGCAGCATACCTTTTCCATCTTCTTTAAATTATTGAAATACTAGATTGAGGCACAAAACAAGCCTTATGTTTTTGTTTTTAGTGTCATGAAATTTGTTGGATGGGGAGGGGTACAATGCAGACTAATGGCTTGCTAAGTTAATTAGTTATAAAAATTGGGAGGGGCTTAGGCGCCTAATTATCTGTTTTGCTGTGTAGTTTATTCAGAAATTACAGCCGGTATTCTACTAGTTAGTACAAGCTGATTTATGATTGTGCAACAGACTTTTTCCCTCAGTTTTCCTAATCCTTTGGAAGAGTTTGATTCAGGCAGAAAACAAACCTTTTATCTTCCTATTGTTTGTGTCTTGATATTTTTAGAGGGGAGGAGTGGCAGGATTCAGTAAAAATATCACCATAGGTCTATTATGACTTCACTGAGAAGTCCTAGCAGTGCTAAAACAAAATTAATTTCAGAGATTTGAAAGACCCACATTGTATAAAAGCTCACTAGTGGCTCATTAACTTTTCTGTGAAATGAACACTGCACATTTAGAAGTAACCACGCTAGTGTTCCCACTACCTGTCTAAGCAAGTGAGTTAAACAAGCCCCTAGAAGTGTGTACATCTACTTACAGAAACACACACACACCAGCTTCACAGAAAAAAACTGCTAAGGTGCTAACAGCCTTTATCTTAGACATCAGTGGATGTGCATTCCATCCAAAGATGATGTACATTTTTATCAGTTTACTCTCCAAACAGTACAGCAGAGCTTTCCTTTCACTCATTCTACTGCTCTGTTCCATTCCTGCGAAGCTTCCATGGAAGAGCTTATTGCTTTGACCATAGGCGCCGGAAGCTGTTGAAGATGGGGGGGTTGAGAGGGGCACTTGGTGATCTAAAAAGGAGAATATTTTTATAACTATTTACTACCACAGCATAGGTTCACTTGGAGGACATTTTAAGCTTATCCAATTCCCTTTTGGTGATTGAATTAACATTTTATGATTGGTGTTACCTATCCCATGGCTGACAATTGTATATTAGCCCTAGTGAGAGTAACTGTGATCATGCCATAGATAATTTTAGGGGACCCATGCAAGGGATGCAGCATTTAGGAACTGCCTCTATCCATTAGTGACATGAGGGGCAATCCTGGAATACATTTTCTATTACCCATCCTTAGATCCAAGTTGCATTTGAATATGGATGGATGAGCTTTGTATTATTTTTATGGATAGTCTGTTCTGGAACAGTGGTAGCCTTTGTGATATATATCCATCTCTCCACAACATTCAGTTTAGATACCTGGACTGAGTATTTCTGATGCCATTTGACTTGCTTATGTTTAGTAGGTCCATCCATATTAGGTCAGATGATGCCTTGTATGCCAGACATGTCACCTCTAAGCACTCTGTAGGATACTGAGTATAATAGTAAATCTCTGAGGTAGTCCATGCAAGACCTATTGTTTAGGACTTGCATCCTTTTAGTAAAGTATCTCTGCATTTAATTTATCATAAGTTCATGCACTCAGGGGTCTCAGGCCATTTCAGTTTTTTCTTTATTTTATCGGCAGCTGGGCAACTTGCTGCTACTGAGCTGGACTGTTTACCTTCATAAGTCCCGTTTCAGTTTATCTCCTGGGAAAGTATGCATTTGCAAGTTTATCTCCTGATGAGCTGTGTTTGGAAAACTTTATCTGCTGCTGAGATGTTCATATGCATTATCTGTTGTTTTGTGGGCCATTTCAGTTTACTTGCTCAACTCGTTTATCTCTTTGGGCAAGTGTGCAAGCTTTATGTTGTATGATATATCTGCTGCTGAGCTGTAACTGTTGACTTGTTCAGTTTCTCTTTATTTTTAACTACTGGCCAAGTGTGTGTGCAGGTTTTATCTGCTGCTCACATTTTATCTGCTGAGCTGGAAGGTTTCATCTGCTGCATTCATACGTCTGCGGTATTAACCATTGGTGTGTAAGCTTTCGCTGTGCAGCTCATTTATCAGAGGTCCGTGCACGGCAAAGTGTTGTGCAGTTTACCTGCTCATTTATCTGCTGGGCAAGTGTGCAAGACAAGTTTTATCTGCTGCTCAGATGTGTAACGCTGTTCAGTTTATCTCTCTCTCTTTATTTTTTAACTACTGCAAGTATGCATGCAAGTTTTATCTGTGTCATTTCAGTTTATCTGCTCATTTCAGCAGCTTTCAGTGTGCAGTTAATTTATCCAAAGTCCGTGCATTTCAGGTTTTATGTTATTTGCAAGTCCCATTTCAGTTTACCTGCTGGTGTGTTTGCTGTTCATAAGTGCATGAACCTTTGTTGGGGTCATTTCAGTTTAACTACTGCAACCATTGATCTCGTTAACTACTGAGCAAGGGGTGTGTGTATGTGTTGATCTGCCTAACTACTGGGTAAGCTTTCAGTCTGCGATTAATTTATCAGAAGTCTGTGCGTTTCTGGTTTTTTGCTGAGCTGCATTTGTAAATCTCATTTTTTATGTTAAATGACTTCATTTCAGGTTATCTGCAAGCTGCATTTGTAAGTCCCGTTTGCTGTTTCAGTTTTATCGGGTGTTTCAGTTTATCTGCTGCAACTACTAGGCAAGCTTGGCAATGTACAATTAATTTAGCTTTCAGTGTGCAATTAATCAGAGCTGCAAGCTTAGTCTGTTTCTTTTTTCCTGCTGCTGTGTTTTAACCTTTGGTGTGTGTGTAATTAATTTAGCTTTCAGTGTGCACTGTGCAATTAATTAAGCTTTCAGTGTGCACTGTGCAGTTAATTTAGTATGCTGTGTACTGTGAAATTAATTTATCAGACCTGCAAGCTTAGTCTCGTTTTCTTTTTACCTGCCTGCTGCTGTGTTTTAACCTGTGTGTGTGTAAGTAGAGTTTTAGATGGAAATGTTCTGAATTGGGTAGTTTTATCATTACTGGTTCATGCATTTTGTTTCATTGCTTACTGGAAAAATGTTCAATAAGTTTAAAATGTGCTCTCTAACAAGTGTGCTGTATTATACAAGGAATATAATTAAAGTCAGGAAGGTGTATCAAAAAACATATGTATGTTTTTTGTTTTGTGTGCAAGGGGCCAATGATTTGCCAACTAGGTAATCTTTATCCATCACTGGTCAAATGCATTTTCTTTGGATGTGGTGTGTGGCTTTCAATGGCAGAGAAGTTTTAATGCCAATTCTATTTACATTGTGAGACAGTATTGCTTTGTTTTAGCAGCTTTGTTTAGCAGATGTCTTAGTGTTTGTGCATTGTGCTATAAAATGTAAAAACATAAAATCCAAATAATCATTGTAGAGTAAAGCAGTATATGCACACATTAGTATTTATGGTACATGGGGCAAAATAGACAGGTAATGGGGCACAGGAATGGATGCAGGGAGACTCTGGTGCTATATTTTGGTTGCCTGTTCTTCAGTTTGCGTTTGAAACTTGGTATCCCACAATTCCACTGGAGTGGGCGGGGTTACATAATTACATATGCAAATTTGATGTTAATCAGCGTACAGATTTGTACCTATTTTTCATGGGCCTTGTCCAGATTTTTGATGATTCCAGGTTGAGAGGTATGCAGGGAGGACATGCAGACTCTGCAGAGAAGGCACCCTAGCTGAGAACTGAACTAGGGAATCTCTTTCTGTGAGGCAAAAACAGAACCTCTGTGCCACTGTGCCATCCAAGGAACTAACTATAGTATTTATAAAATTGTACTGGTGTTAGAATACTTATATAGAATGCAGTGCTTTCTGAGAATAACATTCATGCCAAAGCACAGTTAAAGTAGTTATTACAGCAATAACCCACGACTTGGTGTTGGTAAATCCAGTATTACCCACAGCCAGCTGTAAGTCATTGCTATTATACAATGACATTATTTAAGAAAAATGTTACTTACCTTTCTTAAATAATGCCCTTATATAATGGCACCATGGCGCTCTTCCACATTTTCCCTGGTATCCTGGGGATTTCATGATGTACTGGGCATGAGTATGAGATTTATGTTCCCACGCTTACACAGTACATCAGAAAGATCGCCATTACTTTTTTTATTTGTTTTTAATTAAAACAGTGAAATCCAGACATTTCATATGAATGGGAGAGATGGGAGAGAGAAAATCTAAGGATAATCAGGTGTGTTTTTCCAGTTTTGTATAACATACCTGATTATCCTTGTATTTTTCTCTGTCCCAGGACACATGAAGAGTGAACCGCAAATACGTCAAACGTACTAAAGTGCGAAATTTAAAACCTCGAACTGTCATAGTCGGCCAACCCACCAACCGCAACACACTACCTACCCAAGCACAATAAAAAAAAACATACATACATTAACCAAAACCCTACTTCTAACCCTAAATCAAAGCACCAAAACCCTACCACTAACCCTACACTAAACTCCACATACACAACTATCTATGCACTATCCTTAACCCCTCCCTAACCCTAAGGTCCGTAACTACCGCACACTTCCCCTACGGAGCTATACCCAAACAAACTATCTGTTCCACACACATACACTTAACAAACCCTTACACTAAACCTTACATACACTACCTACCTATGCACTTACCTTAACCCCTCCCTAATGCTAAGGTCCATAACTATCGCACACTTACCTTATGGAGCTATACCGCAGACAGGCCAACTATGCAAATTTGATATTTCCATGTTCGATGTATTCGCGGTTCGCTCTTTACATGTCGCGCAATTCGGATTTGGGTTTTTCAGCTTTCGAGCATGTAAAGTAGACCCCAGAAATATTACATGTAACCCCCATCTGAATTATAAAAAGAGGCAATTTTGGGCACACTGTGGGTGATGAGAAGAGCACTATTGGCTAACCTCAAAGATGGAAACAATGAGGTCTAATAACACCCTGACTTAGAACTGAGATCCATTTCTGTCATGGTATTAGAAGGTCAAAACACTTGGAGAAATTAAACTGAGAGGAGTCGAGTCCTTTGAGGTGTTTTGTGGACCATGTAAGGATACTACTGTGCACATCCAACAGGAGGTGTCCCAGATACAATCTATTGGAAAAAGCCCTTGAGTCTGACAAGGGACTCATTAGACAGATTATATATTTCAAGTCTCCTGTGAATATATATAGATCCCGGGTCTATATTATGTCCGCAAAAGTTTAATGCAGCAAATGGCATGTACATCGAAAATGCCATGCATCGGGGCGTGGCTAGGATGCTGAACTGATAGCTGCACTTCATTTCAGCTCTCTTACCTCAATACAATTCCTGACAGGAATTTTACAAAATAATATTTAATTTGAAGAAATTTTTATTACTAACTTATTTCTAATAACTCTGAGCATCTATAAGAAAAATTTTATTGTCAGAACTTGAATAATTCCTGTCAAATTAATTACTGGAAAATCAGCACCAATATCAGCTTTACAGCATGAGTCATCTAAGGAATACAGCACAAGACTCTTCTCTCAAAAAAGACCTGCAGTCTCTCATTACAAATATACAGGAACTTACAATAAAAATCGACAAGATGGACAATAAAATAGATACTTTTAAAGAAAAGTGCTCACAACAACTGGAACAGCTTCAAGAAATGTTTACACAGCAGAAAGGACAGATATCACTTATTGAACAGTCATTAAGTGACATTGACACTAGAGTCCAAATAGAAGAACAACAAACTGAATTCTTACTTCAACAGAATACATATTTACTAGAAAAGCTTGATGATATGGAAAACCGAACAAGAAGAAATAATATTAGAATATATGGTCTACCAGAAAAATCTGAAGGGGACAATATGATAAACTTTCTTACCACCTGGATACCAGATGTAACAAAAATACCTGAAGCTCTTTCATATGGTATAGAACGGCATAGATCACTAGCAGCTTCTGGAAATGCTTCTTCTCCGGTAAGAACAAGCCGAGATCTATAATTGTGAGACTTTTTCTACACAAGATAAAGATCTTATATTAAGAAATGCTTGGGCAAATTCTCCCATCAAATACAATGATTCATTAATAAGATTTGACAATGATTATTCTACAAAGGTGGTTTCAAAAGAAAAGAATTTCTACCAATAAAAAACCTTGAAGAAAAGCAACTGAAAGTCCATCTTTATTTCCAGCAAGACTGAAAGTTTTTCTACCAAATGGAATAAAAATCTTTGAAACAGTAGATTCAGCAATAAAATACCTTACCAACAACAACATCCTAACACATGAAGAATCAATGGACTGGACAATAAGTACACAAGAGAAATGCTGAAGTAAATAATTGGAAAACTGTTGAGCAAAAGAAAAAAAACTAAAGGACAAATAATCTTACATATGTTATATTCTGTAAAATCTAAATAATAATACTAACAACAAAAGAAAAGTTCTTACTGTCTTCAAGTTACACCAAAACAGGTACTGTTTTCAATTATATTTTAAATGTCAAAATTAGCATAAATGTAAATACATTTATCTCAAATCACATCAATATACTAAGCATAATTTAAACATTACTCTATTTTTCATTATTATCCATCTATTATTTTCATATTCTTAATCAGAGTAATCAATGCATAATAATGTTCCCAAATAGTTTATTTATTTATTTATTTTCTCTCTTTGTGTTTTGTTGTTTTTATTTTTCTCTTTTTATTAAATCTTCATTAACTTATAATACTTTAATCAGTATATGGTTATATTGCTTAATAGGTATAGTAATGGCTGCTATATAACTTATTATTAGTTACATCCCTGATGGTATTACTTTTTATAAGTTAAAAGTGTCCCTGTTTGGATAAACGCTAATGCTGGGCAGAAATGTGTTGCTTTTGAAATGAAGTATTTCAGTTAGGATGTATCATAAGACTACTTTAAATAATCTTAAAAGATGTTCTGCCTTTGACCCATATGCACATACTGATATAGTCCAGTGAAAAATATGTTTTAAGTGATATTTTGAGGCTATAAGTCATGTGTGTTGTGGCTCCAGACATCCGGAGTTGAAAGATGCTTGTGACTAGCTTAGATATCCTGTTGTCTTTTCTTTTGTAGAGAAATGAGGCATAGCATGTTTAAAATGCAAAGTTTGACAGTTGTGAACACTACTCCATAAACTAGAGTGCTTATGCCACTACATGAGTTTGTCACCAAATAAGAGGAGGGAAAAGAAAAAGAAAACACATACCTTTTCCCGCTTGGTTCTCGAGACAATTTAACAGCCACAAACATCACTAGAAACTTGAGTTACTTATTGCTTGTTGCATTTACTTGTGTACGCCATCCCCTGACTCTTTCTAATTGACGTCTAGTCAGAAAATAAGCTAGGTTCACATTTAAAGATACAGAAACCTAAATTCCTTCTAAGGAAACATAAATAATATAAAGGTTCATATAAATATACACAGATATTTATTTTTGAAGCACTTTCAGTTTATGGCTACTGATGTCTTCTAGCACCTTGATAGATAAGGACATATATCTGCTTGTCTTTCTATCAGTTTAGATTTCCAGACATTTTAGCTATCCCTTACTATGTTTTATACAGCAGAGTTTAAAAAGCAGAAATTAATCATCAGCAAATACAATCACTGCTGTTTTACAAATTCTCTAAAGAAACTAGTAAATGTCAAGCAACTGACAGGTTTGTTTTGGGGAGGGTTGCCATTTCCCACGCTGGTGCTCCTGCAGAATACTACTGATGTCCTGCTGCCAAGGTATGCCCTCGGGTGGGCAGGTGGGATGCAACAAGAAGGTTGGATGTGCATTTGGCAAATCAAACATTTAGATGGCGTTATGGTATACTAGATGGAGAAAGTGGAAGCAATGATTGTATAGGCAACTATAATGAGTAACATAACAACAGTGGATTTGACCCGGTGTGTCAATTATACAATGTTTATATCCCATGTGGCTTTGGGCTTTGTCGAAGCATCTGTGTTCTACATATTGTGTTGGATCTGATTTGAGTGGAAGGGGGAGAGGCTTAGCCCACACCCTAATTTGTTACTGGGTTGCCATGCATTATGGGCATGCATTGTGGCAGGTACTCAACGGGCTATCCATCCTTAGATGGCTCATGCTGTTCCCATTTGCTCATCTGAATGGTGACTGCGGCTGTGCTCTTCTTGTTATGTTGCCTGGCTGTGGCTTCACCCTTCTTATAATATTGTCTGGCTTTTTACATTATCAAGAATGACACAATACTAGTGTATGCGGGTATATCATGTTACTGTTAGTGTGGACAAGGATGCTTGACAATGCAACTATGATTCTTGGACCTTTCTGCAGATGGGTGTGTTGCCTGGCAGTTGAGAGCCTGGTTGTTCCTGATCAGCGGACCTGTATTTTTGTGTTTCAATGTGACTGCATGAAAGGATGCCAGTATTGGTCTGCAAGTTTGGTGGGCAGTAGATTCGTTGGGGATTGATTTGAGGAGACACTTGTATTATGGCTGGGGCACTTGACATTTGATAAATGTATCCTCTCAATGATGCGTTCTGTCTGGTCATTGGCTGTAAAACAGCTTTTCTGAGAAATATTGTTGTGGTGCCAGTTAATGATTTGGATTAAATATTTCTATATACAGTCGTGAAGCAATTGCCAGGATAAAATGGTACTCTTGCAGTGCATGGATCATCGTGGCTGTCCTCCGATGTTGGAGGAAAAACAAGCTTCTTGGACACCTTTTTGACGTGATAAAGGTGTTACCCCATGGTTTGAATACGTTTTGTCTCTTTGCTGCAAAATGGGTTGGGAATTTTGGCCTGTAATATTTTCGTACATGGTGGTTTGAATCTTGGCAGCTTCCATTGTTTTGATGTGTTCTCCAGTATACTTTTGTTCAGTCATAGGATTGAATTACTGGTGTTGAGTAGGTCAGGATTGTTTCTCCAGCACTTGTTGTCAGCAGATAGACTCACTGGTTGGGTGTCAGTCTAAGCTGTGGGAGTTGATGTGTGATATACATAGATGTTTGCTTTGAGGGTATGGTCAAGTGCGCTGCAGTTTTACCTCTGTACTGTGTCAGTTTTCATTGTGCAGGGTCCCTCTGAGGGTTGAAGGAAGTGTTGGCAACAAGACACTCAATCAGGTAACAACATTATGAGTGGTCTCTTGGATAAGGGAGCTGTCTAAATTGTGATCTTGTTGTCTCCAGCCATGGGAATTGTCATTGAAAAGCTGAAAAATGCAATCAGAGGAACATATTTAATGTCTACTAAAGAAATATTAATATACTTATACATTGTATCGCATTTCAGTTTATGTTAAACATGAAATATGATGTGGTTTCAGAACTATTCATGTTTTTATTCCAATATGATTTTGCAAATATTAATTTAAACACTGGTTTCGGACTTGAGTAGTCTAAAACAATTGCACAACAATGGTACTGTATTATACAGTAATGTCAGTAAATAGTTTTCAACAGATGTATGAAATATACAGTTATAGATTTTAACATGATGTTTATTAATACCCTAAATTATTTTGAAATGATACTACCTTAATCTAAATATTTGTACCTTTTGAAACCTGCTTGGAAGTAAGTATTATTGAATTACAATAAGATGAGTAAAGAATATATGTATATATTTTAGCTGATTAGATTATCTTAATATATTATTCAATTATCTTTATTTAAAACTAAGAGGATAAGAGAAACTGATCCAAATATTATTTGTGAGGGTAGAAAGTTTGTTTGGTTAGATTCACTAACCAAACGAAGAGGTATATTACCTCATAGCAATAGGGAATGGTTTTAAGGTTAAGAATTTCAAGTTTGGGAGTTTTTTTTTTTTTTTTTTTTCTATCACTTTGGTATCACTCAGAAACATGCAAAAATCATACAAGAAAAACTTTTTGAATTCTGTATCCAAGATGGAACTAAGAATAAACAATATTTACATAAACTTACACATAAAACAAACTCAAAACTAGGAAATGAAATGTTTATCCATAAATGTTAATGGTCTAAATAATAGTAATAAAAGGAGAAGCCTATTCAAGTACATAAACTTACATAAACCACAAATAGTCTTTTACAAGAGACACACTTATTAGATAGAGATATAAACAACTTAAATATTAATAATTACACAATACTAATAAACTCTCAATACAAAACAAAAAAGAGGAGTAGCTATACTACTTCAACTCAACTATAACACCTAAAATAATTACTACTCATCAAGATACATCAGGTATGTTTTGTCTAGTTTCAACAGAGTTAAATAAGAGAATCTATACGTTAGTAAATCTATATTGGATCCCAGGACTAGGATTAAAAACAGTTAAACAGCATTTTGAAGAGATAATTCATTTAACTAAGGGTAGCCTGATATTGGCAGGAGACTTCAACTGTATAATGAATGAAAAGATACAGATTCTAAATCCAAAAGAAGAAAACAACCCATCTCTAAAGCACTATCAAAATTTATAGATACATTGTATTTAAAAGATATAAATGAATTTGCAGAACCAGACTCACTAATCTTAACATTTTATTCTCATAGATATAAAACTAACTCTAGAATTGATAGAATATATGTTGCCAATGACCTAATAACAAAAATTGACAAAGTCAAAATCATAAATTGTCCTTTATCTGATCATAATGCCATAGTCTTTGAGATAGAGCTTACACCATTTTATTCAAATCCCATTACTAGGATACCTTCCTATATCACAAAATTGAGAGATTTCAAAGAATTTTATGAAGAAACAATCAAAAACTTTCTAGAAATAAATTACACAGAAGATATTTCAGAAATATATGTCTGGGATTCATTAAAAGCAGTTACATATGGGAAGATATTATCCTGGTACATAAATAAAAGGAAGTTATGGAATAAAGATATGCTAGACTTACAAAACAAAGCAGATAAATTGAAACTGGAAATACAAAAGGGTAATGCTACTCAAGTTCAAGAACTTACACAAATCAATAAGAAGTATACAGAATTGCTACACCATAAGATTATGATTAACTTAGAAAAGATAAAATAAACTCATACTCTACTAATTCAGCACACCTGAGATACTTAACTAATAGAACAAAAAAATGAAATCTAAGCAAATAAAAGAAATATTTATTCCCAATACTAACAAAAGAGTTACGGAACTAAATGATATTTTAGAAGCATTCAGACTCCAATTTAACATTGATAATTCCATAAATACTCAAGATACACCTACTAAGGATATAAAAAATACTTAGAAAACAATATTCATATTAAATTAACACAAGAACAAATAGACATTATAAACAAACCAATCAATATGACAGAATTAAAATCACAAATTAAAAAGCTCAAGACAAATAAAGCACCTGGCCCAGACAATATGCTACCAGAAATGTATAAATTAATACCCAATCAAGCCATATCTTTATTATTAAAAGTATATGATATAGCCAATAAAGATTTGAATATACCACCCTCTTGGAAATATTCATTGATATCCCCAATTATCAAACCAGATAAAGATGAGAAACAGTGTTCCTCATATAGGCCAATATCATTACTCAATATAGACTACAAGATGTTTATGGCTATATACGCAGATAGGATCAAACACTTTCTTCCTTTCTTAATTCACAAAGATCAAACAGGTTTTATTAAAGGAAGAAATACTTCAGATAATATTAAAAGAATACTAACATTAATAGATTATAGCAAACATAAAGTCCTAAATTTAAATGTAACCTCATTAGATATTAATAAAGCTTTTGATTTGGTTAATTGGAACTTTCTTTCACTAGTTTTAAAAGAATATAACTTTCCTTCTAATTTTAATAATCTTATCCAAATACTATATGAAAAATCTACTGCATATGTTAAACTGGGATCATATAGATCAGGCCCTATAACAATAAGAAAGGGAACTAAACAAGGTTGCCCTTTATCACCATTGTTATTTGCATTACTCATAGAACCCTTTGCAAATCAAATCAGATCAAACAATAACATAAAGGGCATTTGTATTAATAAAATGTTAAACCTTAAAATCCAACTCTTTGCTGATGACATACTATTAACTCTCTCAGATGCAAATGAGTCTTTGAATGCTCTATTTAACTCCATGAATAAATTTCAAAATATTTCAGGCTTAAAATTTAATGAAAACAAAACTAAAATTATGCCCTGTAATTGTAAAAAAAAAATAATATAAACAAAAGATTTTCCAAATATATAGTAACAGAAAGTAAATTATTATATCTGGGAATAAATCTACTCAATGAATTAACAGATTCTCTAATATTTAACTATAATAAAATACTAGACAAAATAGAACAAACAATTGGTTATTGGAATAAATATATCTTTTCAACAGCAGACAGATTATATCTTATTAAAATAATCATATTTCCCAAAATATTATACTTAATACAAAATTTTTCATTGCCACCTCCCAAATATATTATTCAAAGATACAATAAACTAATTTTAAATTTTCTGTGGTTTCCAAATAAACCCTGTATAGCCTTAAATAAATATTTGCCAGATTGGGAAGATGGTGGAATTAATTTACCGGATATTGATTTATATATTACCTCATCTGTTATTAAAAACATAACACTATGGTTAAATAATTCATACACACCTATATGGAAACAAGCCCATGAGCAGATTTACATAGAAATCAATTATAATCACATACAAGACAACTTAACAGTAATACCATCACCCCTTATATGGATGTTAAAAGATTATTTTTAGGGAAAAGGAATAATATTAATAAATTGCCATCAAACTATGTAAGTTCTACACTTTCAGTGTTCAGAACATATATAAACAAAATACCAAATATTAATTCTTGGATTTTTCTTATTTTCTCTATAGCTTTTACACCAAATATTCTAGATACATTCCAAATATCTAAAATAAATATACTTAAAGAAGAAACATTACTCTTTTGGCATCAACTTATAGAGAAAGGGAAAATTCTAACAAAGGAACAGATAATTTATAATTATAATATAAATAAAGACAATTGGCTGTTTTACAAAATCTAAGGCATTTTCTTATAAATAAAATAGAACAAATGCAACCTTCAGTTAGACATGAAGCTCCAAAACTCATTGAATACCTTATTCTTATTACAAAACAGCCTTATCAGGGTACAGGTTATTTGTCTAATATCTATAAAATTGTTAAAAACAAAAACTATCATGAAAAATCATACTGGGATTATTATACTTTAATAAACAACCATCCTCCAGTTGAAGAAGAAAAAGTAATATTCTAAAATCTTCCAAATTTTCTACATTATCAAAATACTGGCAATTATTCACTTGGAGATATCTACACAGAAGTTTCTATACACCACATAGGTTAGCCAAAATGTATTCTATTGAAGATCAATGTTGGAGATGCCATATCAAGATAAAAGCAGATTGGCAGCATGTTTTTATGAATGTATATGTCTCAATATGTACTGGAAATCCATTAATTATTTTTTCAGACTGTTTATAATGATAATTTTCAATTAACAAAGTCTTTAATTTTATTCAACTCTCCTATTCCAAACTGTGTACCAAAAAGACACTAAAATCCTATGGTCACTATTGGCAATTTCACGTAAAATCATAACTATACACTGGAAAAATGAGGCTTAGCCACGTTCAAGGAATTTGAGACTTTAACAACAACAGTTGCTCACATGGAAATATTAACAGTGAAGAACAGAACTAAAAGATCTACTTCTTACTATTACTCTTGGATGAAAGTACTGGAAATACTTGAAAATATCGAAGAAGATATATCATCTTATGTTTCTAACTCTATATAATATAGAATTTCAATGTTATTTGCATAGACACCAATGTAAATAGTTATATAATGGTTTGAAGTTAGTAATGTTTTAGAATTGTAAATATGTTATTTATCTTTATTTCATGTAATGTTTAAGACATCTTATTTGAAATAATAAAAAAAATATTTAGTGAAAATGCCATGCATCGAATTGTTAATAGTGAGATCGCAATACAGTGAAGATCAGAAGATTTGCCCTTTCCTCACTGTAGTGTGATCTCAGAGTTCGTATATATAATTAACGGGGGTGGGGTGGGGGTGGGGAGTGCAGCCCCACCCAAAAATAGTGAATTCGCAGAACAGCATTTTCAATGTACATGCCGTTTGCTGCATTAAACTTTCATAGACAAAATATAGACCCATAGATCCCACATAATGAGGTAGAAACTGCTGCTGGCAATATACAAATTTGATCCACACTACTTAACTTGCTAACACTGTAACCCCAATTAAGACAAATGGTTTTCTTATCTACCCTACTTAGTTTGTTACCACTATGATCTCCTACCAGGAAAAGAAAATTAGGAAACAGATAGATCACTGTATTTTTGTAGATAGTACTAAGGGTTTTCTATCCCTATGGAACTTTATATATGGGTTGACATTCAGAACACACAAGTAAGGAAACAAGATTGCCCCACTTTGCCTATTAAAATGTCATATATGAGTGATGTAAATCATTCTCTTTAAAACGCAGAGCTTTGTGGTACAGCAGCATGGGTAAACATGTGGCTTTCTGAAAGATGTGCTTCTCAGTCAGAAAGTCTCCGCCACTAAGAAAAGTATTGTTTAATTAGTCTGGGAAGTTTGAAAAGAAAACGCAGTGCAATAATTCTTGCAGCTCTAAATATAAATTAATTGCACGATCCTGACACCGTATGGCTGCACTTATTTTATTTTATTTTGTTAACCAAGGTAGGAGTCTGGTCCAGAAAGAAATTTCTTATGGGCTCAGACAGGAATTTATAAAATATGAGACAAAAGTAACAACTGCATGCAATGTACTTCTGAGTAATGTAAATAGTTATTATTTCTACTTGGATATTACAAGTTGAATACATAAGGTACATTTACAAATTTTACAAGCATTTCTGGATTAGATACTGGGGTGTTAGAAGAAGCTGAAGATTGACCAGATTGAGCAGTTTGCATGAATATGGGTACAGAGTTGAGTACTTCTAGTAATCTTACAAATTCTTAATGTTTAATATTTAAGAGAATTAAATAAACAAGTTAACATTAAGATATGCCTCTGTTTATATCACAATTACATCTAGTTTCATGAAAAAGGAAACTTTTGAGATAAGTACACACCTTTGAAAAGGGATTCATTTCTTTAAAATTAGATTGGAAGTTTTCCCAAAATTGAGAGGCATGTACTGAGAAGGTATGAATAGTGCAAACCAGCATGTTCTGTGCATGTAAGGAGTATAGTGGCAATTGCTATTACAGATCTAAAGCTGTACGTGGATGTATGGGGATATGGGTGACTAGCAAAGTATGAAAAGTATTCAAGTTTATTTAGTTTATGTAATAGTCAGCAGATTATTAGTATCACAGGTAATCATTTCACATTTGGTGACTAAGCTTTTAGTGGCAGGCAAATGATACAAATCAGTACATGGTATATGAGGTAAATTGGAGAGTGGAAATGTTCTGTTGCTAAGATGGGGATGCTATACTCAGGTTCTCCAAATAGGACTCCCTTTACTTTCCTGTTGTGTTCCACATTCAGAGTAGAGAAAATAATGAGGGATTTTTGTTTGTTTAGAGTCATTTTTTAAAGAACCATAAAACACCAATAAAATCAACTAAACAAAGACGTAAAATAAATCAGGTTATTTGGTAAGAGCTTTCGTGCACTCACTATGCACTTCTTCAGACTATATAACCAACAAGTAAACCATACATTTAAATACCATAACTGTCTTTCAGCTTTTCTCCAGATAGGGGTCGCCACAGTGGAAACTCCAGTCCACTAATGATTGGCGATGAATTTTTACATTGTCGAGTTGCCAGCCTGGTGCCCAACCTTCAAGGAAGGCACACTCACACACGCACGCACCTACCTGCATGTCTTTAAATACAGATCAATAAAACAACTAAAGAATTAATGTAGGAGTCCACGAGCCCTCAATAATGCTTTAAAGTATATTAGCATTCAAGATAGCAGCTCTATGTGCCTGAAAAGTAGTTATCCATTTTGTTTCTGCCACTTTGACTCTATTTACAATGTCTCCCCCTCTAAAACCAGACATAAAGAATTGTAAGACTAAAAAACTAAAACTATGAACACTAAAAACTGCAATATGTTTGTACAATGCACTTATAGTATCTTTATTGCAAACATAGACAATATACTCTAAAATACATTTTCTACAGGAACAATTCATTTTCCCAACATAGAAGCATGTGCAAATATTGCAATAAGCCAGATATACAAGGTTAGCACTAGTACAATCCACATAAAACCTAGGTATAAACCTATATCCATTCACCAGATGAATATATATCTTCTGAGCTGAAACACAAGTTTTGCATAATCGGCAAGGATATGAGCCTAACCTATCTGATAAACAATTATCTCTTAATTTATTGTGGTGAAAACATAACTGCCTCTTAAGAGATAAATGATTCTTAAAACAAAAAGTTGGGGCAGGAGATGGGGCAGGACGCACTGTACTCCCAATCGTGTCATTGTTAAAAGAACTGGCAAATTTTTGCATATAATGCCACATATCCTAACGATATCATCTGGGAAAGTTAGTGTCGCCCTGCTCCCAACATTAGTATAAACACTACTACTCTTCTCCCTACATCTGTTAGAGAAATAGGGTTTAGAAGTACCTTTCCAAGCCTCTTTAATATCATCCACAGAAGAAACCAACGCCTTACTAGAGTAGCCTATCTCATTAAAATTATTATATAGATCCAAAAATTCTTGTTCAAACATATTATCATCAGTATGTAACCTTGGCACCCTATAAACTTGACCTTTAACTATATTCCAGTAAACATCCTCAGGATACATGCTGGTGCGATGCAAAAGATAATTTTTCCACTATGCCTTCCTGAATAATCTGGTCTCAAGAAACCCATCTCTATTCTTAATTAGCTGTACATCCAGAAAATCAATGCCATCATATGAAACATGTTTGGTAAATCTAAGAAAAGAGGTAGTACTTTCAAGATATTGTATAAATTGATCCAAAAGATCAATAGAGCCTTCCCATAATAAAAAAATATCATCTACAGACCTTCTAATATGTGTTGATAATCTATGGCCCCTATATCTAAATTCTTCCTCCCAATGTGCCATAACTAGATTGGTGTAGCTATTGCCACATGCTGTGCCCATAGCTACACTCATCTTCTGCAAATAAATCTGCTCATTAAAAACAAAAGCATCATTCTCTAGAATAAGATCTAATAAAAAACAAATAAAAATGTATTATTAAAATACTGACTTTGCTTAGAAAGAAACATCCTAACCAATTCAACACCCTCTAAATTAGGAATAACAGTAAATAATGCACATACATCCAAAGTAACCAACAAACATTGGGAGCCATTCAAATGGCCAACAGATTCAAACAGAGTCTCAAGAAAATGCCTTATTAACTACCTATCTCAGCTTGTTCTCAACAAATATCAACAGGGACTCAGTAAGCCACATTTTACCAGATACAATTGGTCATAATGGAAGCTCTCATATGATTTTGTGGACCTTAGGAAGTCCATGAATAATAGGTATCAAAGGCTTCTCTACTTTCAAATATTCACTGCTCATAGTCTATTAATCTGTTCATATGTGCATCATATAGATCATCATGAACATACTGAATCATTTTACTAACACCTATATGAGTAATGGCTGAATAAACATTAACATCAGATAACATATCCATCATGCTTTCCACATAAAACAACCTATCTAAAACCACAATCACCCCACCTTTGTCGGCAAGACATATCTGAATCAAGTCATTATGTTTAAGTTTATTAAGTGCTTCACACTCATTCTTAGTCATGTTATGAAACCTCTTACAATCTGAAACGTTGAGTCATATATATCATGTTCACATAGCTTCAAAAATGACTCTAAAGAGTAATTTGTCATTTTAAGTCCAACCCCAGGATTTAATAAAATCTGTGTAGACACTCTATAGAGCCTACATGGAATGTACCCATGTACATAGCCACGGTTCCCCCTTGGCAGTGCACCATGCATATTAATCATGGTGTGCGCAGAGGGAGAGCAAAGGAATAGGGGATATTGAATCCATGTTGGGAGAAGTGTAGAGGTTAACCATAGTTGTCGATGTCTGGTCAGATGTTTTGTACAAGGTAAGGCTCCCTGTAATGCTTCCTGCTACTGTTAAAATGCTGAGAATTGTTCCAAATGTGTAATATTTTATTTTTATTAATTATTTTTCTTTTTTTTTCTCTCTCTCTCTTATGTTTGCATGGCGTGGTGTGCAGCAATGCAAAGCTGTGCTCACATATAGACAGCTGACACCTGCTGCACATCTAAAAATAGAAAATGGATGTAATTAATTTTCATAATTACGTTTTTATTTTAATTGCCATTTGCATGGTGCAGAGCAATGCAGAGCTGAGCAGTACTCATACGTACATAGCTGACAGCTGCCAGACATCTAAAAATAGAAAACAGATGTAATTAATTATTCATTTTTTGGTTTATTTAAGCATGTTTGTGTGGTGTGGCACAGTGATTAGCACAACTAACAGGTAGCCCACTAGTATATGTGAAGGCATACTAGTTTTCATAATATCCAAGTAGGTAAATGGGTAGAGTTACAGCCTAATGCTTGCAGGGTCCTGGGTTAGAGTCTGTAGCAGTCATAAGATGCCTGAAATTTCATTTATTATACATGTTTAATTTTAAAAAGAAATTTGTGAAATATGGCACTGCTGCATTGTGCTGAGCACTGCTTAAGCATGCTAACAGCTAATGTTGTTTACGTGTTGCTATGCTTAGCTAAAACCTTGGTTGTGCAAGTTTTCCTTTTACTTAGCTCTGCTTAGCTGGTTTGTGCGATGCTAAGCAACACTGCACTTTTTTGAATGTTGCTCAATGATGTGTAAGAGCAGGAAAACAGCTTTTATTAAGGCCAATAGGCTGGAATTCTGCATCATTCCTTGGAGTCTAATCATCTGTTGATATGGCAAGTGGTGTTGGTAAAGGTGCACTCTTTCGGGTGTAGAGGTGGGGTGTTCAGGAGTCCAATGTCTTTTTTGGGCTCCTGGTAAAAAAATTAGGAACCCAGGCTAATGCAGGGCAGTCTCAAGGGCTCAAATGTAAGACAGGCCTGGGACCAGTTGGCCAGGAAATTTACCAGTGATACTGGTATCCCCCTACAGTGGTGAACAGTGTCACCATTATGATGACCTGAAGTGAAAAAGAGGGGAACCTTGGACACCTGGGTTCAAGAGGCATGAGCTGGGAATGCCCCACAAATATGTAAAGATGTTTTCCACTGTTTTATCAAACTGTAAGCTGAATGTCTGCAAAACTGGTATGCATAATGGTGTGCTTCTTTTCCAACAACAGCTGCAACTGAGAGGGCTCACAGTGTTGAGTCCCATGCCAGATGCCTGACCAGTTTGCACCATGCGTGTGGATTTATCATGCTAACTGCAGTGCAATAAGCAAGACAGAGTAAAGAATTTACTGCAATAAAGTATAGACAAGAAAAACTGCCATGCAATAAATGAGCAACTAGAACTGTAGTGCAATACATGAACAATAACAACTGTATTGCAAAAAACAATAAACAATACCAATTACAGTAAGCAAAATGGTGCACAGCAGGATTGTGTTGTCATAACCATTGCAAAAGAGCTGTATGCATTGCTAGTCTATGGTAAGGTTGCTGCAGTCAAGTATAACACTGTCTCTTGGCCAATATCAGTCACATAATGCTCTCTGTCCCTCCTACTCCAGGTAATAAAGGTATATGGGTGAGGTAGCCCACTCTATGGGCAGATATTGTGTGTGGACTTCACAGACATTTATCAGCAATACCAATAAAGTGTTAAGCAGCATAGCTGATTCCTAAAGAAATCTGTTTTAATAAATGCAGTATGGCTGTATTCAATGCATGTGTGTTCTACTGTCACTGCAGTCAAGTATAGGACTGTAATAGTTCTAGAATGCAAAATGAATTCAGTCACATATTTTATTTATTCATTTATTTATTTTACATTTGTTGACTGGGATGGTCTGACTGGATTCATGTCCTTTTTCAGCGGAGGCCCGAGGAAAAAAGCTCCACACATACATACATACATACATACATACATACAAAAACTATTTATATATATACATGTATATCATGTTATACAGTTTCCATGCAGTTTTACATACATTAGAATGTTAAAAACATCATTCAGTCACATAAAGTTAATACAGAGCTGTTAAAATCATAACTTATAATTAAGATACAGTCTCATTGTGGCAGGAAGTCCTCATTAGGCACGCAGTTGAGGGGGAAGAAGTTAGTCGGGAGTAGAGTAAGGACATAGCCATCATGTTCTAAGGTATTGTATAAGACTTTTTTTAATTTAGACAGCGAGAGTTAAGACGTTAGGTCAGCAGGAAGTGAATTCCATGATTTACCAGTAGAGTTGGAAAACAGAGGTTCCTCAGCTGAGTTGTTAGTTTTGAAAGTGTGAACTAAGGTTTTGTTGGCTTATCTAAGGGTCTTGAGGTTATGGTAGGGGGTGAGGAGGTTATTAAATACAGGCATATTTTCGAATTGATAAAGAATCTTATGGGCAACTACTAGTTGGTTGACCTGAAGTAGGTTAGGTAACTCAAGCCACCCTAGAAGATTAAAGTTAAGACAGTGGTGTGTTCTGTAGGTTGTATCAGTGGCAAATCTAGCAATGTGATTATAACAGCTTGAGAGTTTGTTCAGGTAAATTTTACTCAAGTTTGTGAATAAGAAGGAGGCATAGAGGAGGGTGGAGAGTAGATGTGTGCGGGCAATAACAGTTCTAACTAGGGGAGTTAGGAAGGGTTTAATCTTGTATAGGGAGCTAAGTTTTTTATTGACTGCTTTAATTGTATGGTTAATATACAAGTCCAACTGGAGGTTATTGTCAACTATTACACCTAGTAGCTTGGTAGAGGGATCTGGAGAAATATTGGTACTGTTGTTAGATTTTATGGTAATGGTTGGTATGGTGGACGTAAGAGTTCGGGAGAACAGCAATAGTATAGTTTTGTTTGGATTTAATAAGAGATTTTGATTAAGGAGCTAACTTTTAACTATATTAAAACATTTTGGGATAAAGTCTGCAGCAGTGTTGGGGAGGTGGCCGAGCATATAAGAGTTTAATCATCCGAATATTGAATACAGGTTATGTTAGGGATGACTTTGTACGGGTCATTAATAAATATAGAAAATAGGAGGGGTCCTAAAATGGAGCTCACTCCAGGAACAAAAGGTATATGGTTGAGGTAGCCCATGTTATGAACAGATATGATTGTGTTTACATTTCACAGACACTTATCAGCAATACCAATAAAGTATTAAGCAGCAATGTTGATTCCTAAATAAATCTGTTTTAATAAATACAGTATGGCTGTATTTCTTGCATGTCTGTACTAAGTTGCTGCAGTCAATTGTTACATTTTTTGCAGATGTCACCTGCAGTCACAGCTATTGGGTTCTATTCCCATGACTGCCAACTAAGGCATGACAGATGTCTAGCTTATGTACTGTACACAAACATGCCTCTCAAGGGTCATGATTTCTCATAATGTAATTAAAACTCCCTAAGCCATCTGTCACAGTATTACCAGAAAATTGATTACCTGGAATGCAATATATTACCAAATCTGCTTACAGAACACCTCGGTAGTCATATAAGTCCACATTATGTGAAAGTGTTCTGTGTAGTTGTGCACCTGCACTTATTATTGCTTGGCCCATACTGACCCATGATAACAGCTTGAGAGGTACACATGTGCTACATCAGCAATAGGAGAATTTTAGTCACTGTACTCAAAACTGACACTACACGCCTGTAGAGTATTTATTATCAGTGTTTTCAGGGATATAGGCTGTATTGTCTGTATTGTCAATAATGGAATGTTTCTTCCCCCATCTTCATTTATTTATTATTGCTATTTATTATTATGATTTATTATTAATGTATTTTGTTAAAATAACTATATTTTGGTAAAATGTGATTTATTATTGTTATGTTTTATTATGATTCAATATTAACATATTCTCTTAAACTAACTGTTTTAAAAAAATAAAAATAAAACAAAACAATAGACCTCCACAACAACAGAGTCCTCTGTTAAATGAAACAAAAATGTGGCAAAGTAGAAAAACTTCGGACTCCGCACGACCATAAAATAAATGTAGAAGTTTATTAGGTAAGCGCTTTCACGTACCTTTCAGTACGCTTCCTCAGACCATAAAACAGTAACAAACCAGGGTGCTCTTATACTATGTCACAAAATGTAATAATTGTTTTAGGCAATAAACCTGGTAAGCAATTAATCAATTAAGAGCAATTAAGAGCCTTGGTATAAGGAATGCATCACAATTTTAAAAGCATGTACTAAATAAATAAATGAGTAGATAAATAAGGAGTGAGAATAGACCTAAAAAACAATATGCAAACTTATTTACACAAAACTTGAAACATCAACACATATAATAAAAACTTGATTGTTTGTTTTTCTTCATATTGAATTCATCTCACTACATTTATAATTCATTAAATTAGAGAGGCATACAACAATGTTTGGATAAAAAATATACACAATAACTTAATGAAAAATTCAAGGAGCAGTATATCAAATAAAATGAACACCTAAACGGAATATAAACTGGACTGATATCAGAAAAGGAGCGTATGCAATACGCTAAAAGGAAACGGAATAAAACGATATATCAATAAAAATGGATATATACATAGAAATAGAACCTAAGTGAAGCTAGAAGCTTACAAAGCTAAGTAAATATAAATATGGATGTGAAACATCATGCACGAGGTGGGCTTATACAAAAATATAAAACCATAAACATTGTGTATATGAACACTTTCTAATGCTCATCTACGTGCACTAAGATAGGGTTTAATGGACATGTATAGGTTTAAGCCTGGGGAATAATGCCCTTTTAACCTCAAAATCCATTTTAGTTCCTTGAGTTCTAACAGATTCTGGTAGTCTCCACCTCTAACATTGGATTCTACAATTTCTAGCACCCTAAACACAAATGAATGACTTGGAAAACATTGCACATGTTTAGCCAAAGCATTTAGATCATTTGACTTCTTTATATCATAGGTATGGTTATAGATCCTATTTTTTAACTTGCGTTTCATAAGGCCTATATAAAATGCGGGGCAATGTATACACGTCGCTAAATAAATTAATCCTGTGCTGTCACAGGTAGCTAAAAACCTAGGTTTAAAGATGTATTTAATTTCTGGATGTACGTAAATTTGTTCTTTGGTAATAAATTTACAATAATTGCAATGTTGGCAGGGAAAAGTATCTAGTGTTACTTTTGATTTCAATGTTGTAGGAGTTGGCCTGTCACAGAGCAATCTTTTCAGGTTTCTATTATTCCTGTATGTAAAGTGTGGAACATTTCCTACCAGTTGTTGTGTGAAGGCATCTGTCATTAACACCTTCCAATTATTATTTATAATCTCTCTGATGTTACTGCTATCATTAGTGTAAGTTGTGACAAAACTCAGCTTGTTTGAAGGAAGAAAGGGATTGTTGATGCCTTTACTATGAAAGCAAGCATGTGCAGTGTGTACTGGTAACTCAACATCTTTTAGTACTTGCGCCCTGATTTTTCTTACTAAATTGACATCATATTGTCTATCTAGAAATAGACGTTCCATTTTATCTGCCTCTAAAAACAAGTCTGCTGGATCTTTACAGATTTTCGAAAGCCTAATAAATTGACTTTTAACTATACCTTTGTATACATAGCGTGGGTGCATACTATCGTAGCGTAATATGGTATTCCTCCAACAGCTTTTTCTAAACAGTGTGGAGCTTAGTCTGCCATCCCTTATGTCCAAAGACACATCCAGAAAATTTACTGAATCAAAAGAGACCTCTGCTGTAAATTTGAGGAAGGTGGTAGTAGTTTCTAGATAGTTCTTAAAGGCATAAAATTCCTCTACGGAGCCTTCCCAAATCAATAAAATATCGTCGACAAAACGATAGTAGGCTACTGCTTTCTTGAAAAGAAGATGAGTGAAGACGTGGTCCCTCTCCCATTTATACATTACTAAATTTGCATACGTGTTTGCACAAGGGGTGCCCATGGCTACCCCTGAGGTCTGTAAATATAGGCACCCCTCATAAACAAACACGTTGTTGCTCAAGACAAGATCCAAAAGTTGACAAATTAAGGTAACATCATTCCTTTTAAATTGTGGAAAAACTGATAGCAATTCTCTTACAGCTTGGACCCCTTCCTCATTGGGTATGGACGTAAATAAACTGTTTACGTCCATAGTAACTAAAAGATGTTCTCCCTTAACCAATACTTTATCTATGGAATTGAAGGATGCCAGTAGCTGGTAGGTGTCTCTTAATATGCTGGGTCTTTCATTTATTAGTGGCCTCATAGTTTTTTCTAAGTATACGGAAATATACTCTGTTGCCCATTTCTCGCTGGCAACAATGGGTCTTAACGGTGGAGGTAAGACCCCTTTTGTGCATTTTAGGTAATCCTTTGATAATGGGCACCTGTGGATTATCTATCGAAAAATATTCATATAAATCATATGATATTTGGCCACACATAAGGTAATCGTACAACTCATTTTTTATCCCAGCTATAATGCTTGCCATTCTCACTTCATCTATTAACAAATAGGTGGATTCATCTTTTAGCAAATCAAGCATAAGGGACTGGTAAACCATGCTATCAAAAATAGCCACCCCTCCTCCCTTGTCAATGGGCCTAAAAGTTAAGGTGGGGTTGTTAGTCAAAGTGAAAAGAGAATTTTGTAATTCTTTAGACATATTGAAATACATGCATTTCTTCTTTGTGTTAAAGCAGTACACATAAATGTCTTTTTCACAAAGTTTTATAAACAATTCAACATGCCTGGGTAAAATGGGAAGAAAAGAGCTTTTTCTTTTAAACAAGTCGACTTCATTTGCTATGTAACTATCTTTATCGACAGATCTAGATTTAAAGAAAATTTTTAACGCTATGGAACGTCCAAACATTCTAAGGTCCAGCAATAAATCATGAAGAATACTGCCCTGCGATGGCACAAACATCAGCCCCCTGTTGAGTAGCTCTTCATCAAATGGTGATAAAACGTACCTTGACATGTTAAAGAAAAGCTGGGTCTCTATAATTTCTGTCGCCTTCTCTGAAAGGCTTCGTTTTCCTCCGATAACTTGCGTTTCCTGTAGTCCCAGCTGTTCCGTTGTTCTCTCGTTGGGATGGGTTTCCTTATTGGATACGGCAAAAAAGGAGCTGTATTGGTGTTGTTTTTAGGTACAGCTCCTAAGTCCCTGTGACCCGCCCTGAGACGGTTTGCTTCTTGATTAGGAAGAGGCGTGGAAGTGAGTGCTGCAGACGTAGCAATGGGGGGAATCTCTGGTGGTGTAGTAAAGTTGTCTTCTGAGGTGTCCGCATGGACAACTTGTGTGGATGAAGGAACGGCAGAGTCAACTCTAACTGGCGCTGTCAATGTGTCATCATGTGGCGCCAGATTTGGGAAGTGCAGGCGAGGAGCAGTGTGGGGAGGTTCCCTTCTTGGCCAAACGAAGACATTCCCAGAAAGGAAATCCTGATAATCTCGTTGAAGCTTCTTATGCTTAATTTGCTGTAAACGGGAGGCATAAGAGCTAACCTGATTGTGTAAATTGTCCATTCTATGTTGAAAATGATCATCAGGAAAAGCTTCATTCAACTCATGCTGTGCACAGTTAATTTTGGACAATAGTTCTTTTTCCATTGGGGCAAAGTAGTCAATAAGTAGCTGGATGTATTTCATACTTGTTTCTAAATTAAGCTCCTGCCATCTTTTAAGTAAAATGGGGTGAGTATCACCGTAGGTTGGCATACAAAGTATGTGCATACCTCGGGGAACGAGCTTAAAGCGTATGCAAGCTTCCATATGTTTTCTTTGCCAGTTCAAGCGTTGAAATTTATAGAGATCATTTTCTAAAATCCTGAATTTAGAGTTAAACATTTCTAGACTATCAGTGTTAATGTCCGTTTGGTTACCATTCGGTGCTCTAAGGTCCAGATCCAATAAAGGATTAAACTCAGCATTCAACATTGTTGTCCATTGTTCTTTTCTGGATTGTGTCCTCGGCTCTGGAACATAATCCAACTCCACATTAGGATTTGTCATGTCGTGCATTGTGGTGGTACTAAGACTGAAATATAATAAAACAAAACAATAGACCTCCACAACAACAGAGTCCTCTGTTAAATGAAACAAAAATGTGGCAAAGTAGAAAAACTTCGGACTCAGCACTACCATAAAATAAATGTAGAAGTTTATTAGGTAAGCGCTTTCACGTACCTTTCAGTACGCTTCCTCAGACCATAAAACAGTAACAAACCAGGGTGCTCTTATACTATGCCACAAAATGTAATAATTGTTTTAGGCAATAAACCTGGTAAGCAATTAATCAATTAAGAGCAATTAAGAGCCTTGGTATAAGGAATGCATCACAATTTTAAAAGCATGTACTAAACATTGTTGTATGCCTCTCTAATTTAATGAATTATAAATATAGTGAGATGAATTCAATATGAAGAAAAACAAACAATCAAGTTGTTATTATATGTGTTGATGTTTCAAGTTTTGTGTAAATAAGTTTGCATATTGTTTTTTAGGTCTATTCTCACTCCTTATTTATCTACTTATTTATTTATTTAGTACATGCTTTTAAAATTGTGATGCAGGGTTTATTGCCTAAAACAATTATTACATTTTGTGACATAGTATAAGAGCACCCTGGTTTGTTACTGTTTTATGGTCTGAGGAAGCGTACTGAAAGGTACGTGAAAGCGCTTACCTAATAAACTTCTACATTTATTTTATGGTCGTGCTGAGTCCGAAGTTTTTCTACTTTGCCACAAACTAACTGTTTTGTTGGCCTTATGGTTTACTTCTTACTGGCATGCTGTTAACATACTAACTGTCATGTTACTTAATGCTGTGTTCCACATAATATACATTAATATGTATTTGGATTGATAAATATGATGTTCCGTTCTGTTAATACTAACAATGGTTTGGTTATTACTAACTGTAACTTATTGCTATATCTCTTTTAGCACAGAACATCAAGGTGGCATCGGGTCTCATCACTTCTGGGACCCAGACTGGTGGTGCCCCCTCTGCTGCCCCTGCACTACCTGTGGCATTGGGAAGTACCACCACAAAGGAAAGGGCTGAGCCCCTTTCTGGGAGCGGTGGTGGAGGGGGAGTTCTCACCTAAGCTGAGCTGCCAGTTTTGGAGCCCAGGATAGTCTACCATGGTTTTGACTGCTGTCTGTGGCAGATTGAGGACATGCTGGCCAAACTGGTGGGGCATGTTTCAGCTTTGCTACATGCTGTACCGCATCTTGAAAACCTGATTGCCTAGTCATGCTGCGGCTCACTTGCCCAAAGGATGGTCCAGATCCTTACCTACAATGCCCTGCAGCAGTGCAGTGACATCCCCACATAGGAACCAGTGTATTGCATCCTATCTGTACCAATATGGGTGACCAATACAGCCCCCACAATGTGAGGTCCTCCCTGGTGGGATCTGGCCACAGATCAGTCTCCTTACAACTATTGGTATGCACCCTCCCTTGCAGACAATACCGACATATATGTCAAGAAAGCCATTTATTACCTCCAGTGGGATGGCTGACATAGCGTGACTGCACCTCCCCCTTCAGATGGGACAAGCAAGTATGTACAGCTCTACACCCATACATTATGTCAGCAGCATTACAACTGCATGAACTCAGCTGTATGTGACAGGAAGGACACAGGTTCATCATGGCTCAGCAAACCTGACTGGTGGACAACTGCCATTAGCAGGCTGTACAATAACAGGTGGACAGTTCTGTGTGATAGTTGAGGTGAGGGTGCCCCCTAACATGGAAGCACTACCTTCTCAGCTAAAAGAAGCAAATAATGTTGTTGTGATGTTGATTAGACACAGCAAGTGACAAAAGTAGCCACCCACATAATGCAGAACCACAATGTACAATGTAGTTACATGTGTGACCTCAAAAGACAGGCCCAGTTTGTCGATGACCTCATACATCATGATACCACGTATGATAGGTCTGGACTCATACCTAACCTGTACTCCAGCACTGTCTACATCAAATCCACTCCCTTGTCCCCCCACCACATTTGACACATGACATTCCTACAACCATATTTACAGAGCAGTTCATAACTGGCTTTTCATTATAACATACACAGCATTTATTGCACATGCTAACATTCCAGACTGCATCCCACATGTGACCTGACAACGATTACTAACACCATTGGGAAACCTTGCAATCATACTGACACTACTGGCTGCACATCAACTGAGTGGACAGTGGCAACTGTTATACCCTTGCACAGAGGTGGTGCATCCACTGAATAACATAGCTATACACCTCTTTGTCTAAGTATCCATATCTGTATGCCCATAGGGGCAATCAACATGGAACTGATCAGCACACATATATATGTTGTACACAGTTGACCTATACACAGTTTGGATGTGTGACGGGGAGCATTATTGTTACACATGGTGGACATTTCTGAGTCAGTCACCAAGGACCTGGGTGAGGAGACATTAGGGCAAACAACCCCCTAGACTGAGCCAAGCCATCTGACTATATCCCCCGCTCAGGCAACATTTATAAAGAACCCACTTAGGCATCTACGATACTGTCACTGTAGGGGACACTAAGTGGCCCATTGCTGGAACACATATGCAACATAGGGGCACCTGCCTCCAATAGCTGATCTGTAAGTAGCAGTGCTCAACAGGGCACAGTCTTGGGTCCTTTACTAATTGCAATCCATTCAACCACATTACATGTGACTACTGACTGACTGTGGCTAACAATGATGGCTGATGCCTGCAAATTGTGAGCAATCATAAAGTCTCTGTGGTATGTCAGTATCTTGCAAGATGGTGTTGTGAGCACAGGCCTGTTTGCATACTAATGGCCATATACTCCATGTAAACATATATGTAGTATCATTTACATCAATTTGATCTATGTACCTGGTAAGTAGCACATCAGTCACAACATGTGATATATATATACTCAGGGGTGAGTGAACTGGGCACACAGACCTAGTCACACAGATTTATGCCTAATGTGCCTCAGATCATGTGTCTCTACAGTGGTATGGCAGGAATCATATGGCATAGCTGAGGCCACAGTCATCTGTAAATGCCATACTCATGACCTCCATGTACTCTTCCCTCAGCATTCCAATATCTGAGTGCAGTGGTCATTTGGTGATGTACCTTTCCAAGCAGTACTGGCAATTGCACACAACAGTAGGATCCCTCACAAGGACACTTCATGTCTTCAGTAGGTGTTAATGGGGATCGTCTGCAATGAGCTTCATTGTCACCTGTGGCATATAGACTACTCAGAGGTGATATGTGCCTTGCATACGGGGCAATGTGTGACCCTGCTTGATTGCATATGCTGCCTATCTGTAGGAAGCATAGTAGATGGATAACTCACTGTAAGGACATTAACCTCATGTGTAATGTTAGCACTACATGCTTGTGGGAGATATTTGTCTAGCAGATTTAAACACACCTTTGAAAGAGAACCCTGCCTAATGGCACACAGAGCTCCTCAGTGCACCTCAGCACATGCCATCTGTATGACTGGCTGGGTGATCAACTCAACAGAGGGCATCTGCCTGTGTCCTTCTTGGACTGGGGAAATAAGTGCTGATCCTGTAACTATGGGAATAAAGATGTCCATGACTGTGAGGGCTGTATTGCCATTATGCTAGTGAAGTTCAAACATCCTATGGCTCCATAACATGATTTAAAAATTATGTAAAATGCTCTAATAGGCTCACACACAAACATGGCTACATTGAGGCTAGCACCACTTCCAATCACTGTGTACAGGACACGCCAAGGCACTCACATAGTGCAATTTGAATGTATGTAGATGACAGCACTTATCTATGTAATGACAACACCTCATGCCTGCTAGTACTATCAGTTCAGGACATATTATGCTTGATGACATTGACAGGCCTTGTTGTGGTCAGTCCTTTGGGGACCACATCGCATGCTACAAATAAAATACTGCAAAACCCTACCTATTTCTAAGTTACCAATGTGGTTATACTTATGCCATATGGAGATACACACACACTGAGTAGCTTGGAGTGAGATTAGAACCCCTACCTATCTAGTCTTACACACTATAGCTCACAGTACTTATCGCATGCACCACAGCTTAGGTCTGATACTACACTCTCAGCTGGTAGTCTTAAGGTGGATGACATCAACAGGCCTTGTAGAAGAGGACAGTTTGGAAGCCGGCAGCAAGTTACAGGGCCAAAAAGTGCATAACAATTGCAGGTGGATAGTCCATGAGGGCATGCCAGTTATTTTGCAGGAGTATACACACACACCAAGTAGTCTGGAGTGAGATTATAATCCCTATCTCTTTAGTCTTATACACTATAGCTCACAGTACTTATCGCATCTACCACAACTTAGGTCTGATACTACACTCTCAGCTGGTAATCTTAAGGAGGATGACATCATATCTAATAATAAACAAGCTTTGTCCCATTCGATGTCTGCATATTTATGTATACTAACAATTATACAATGATTATACAAGTTACAAAATTATATAAGTGGAAAAAGGACCAATTACAACCTTACTGTAAAAGAACAGTGTCCTTCAGGAATTGAGAAATAATAGAAATATTAGGGTTATGAAACCCAACAAAGGGGGTGGTATAGTTATTTTTGATAGTACAGCATATTCTTCCAGACTATATGGCATATTGCATATGTCAGGAAATTATGAGGTTGTATCCTTCAACAAAATAAATATTGCTTATAAGAGGATTGACCTACACCTGGAGGAATTCTTGATTGACAATAGGGTAACAATGGACACTTATAATTACATCAAAGTTGAGTATCCCAAGTTAGCATCTATTGTCGGGATTCCCAAAGTTCACAAAGATATTGTGGACCCCCCATTTAGGCCAATCATCTCTGGCAGTAAATCAAAAACTTTTCCCTTGGGTTGTGTTATAGACCTCTATCTTAAACATATATACAGTAAAATTCCACATATGGTTAAAGATTCCTGGGAATTTTTGAAAAATTACCCTCTTCACTTATGGAAGGAGGATTTGTTATTTGTGAGTATAGATGTCATTGATTTATTTTCATGTATTCCCAAAAAAGAGGGACTAGAAGCATTTGCTAATAGTATACATAAATATGCAGACATCGAATGGGACAAAGCTTGTTTATTATTAGATATGATGTCACTGGTATTAGAACACAATTATATCCAATATGAGGGTGAATTTTTCAGGCAAACCAGAGGCGTAGCTATGGCAGCTGCATGTGCTCCGATATACGCTAATCTGGTTCTGCTTGATTGGGAGGAAACAAAAGTGTTCAGTAGTGAATTCATGAAATATATCAAATACTACTCCCGTTACCTAGATGATATTTATATATTATGGGAAGGTAGTACAGTAGTATTGAAAAAAAATTTAGATCATCTTAATGAGAGCAGTAAATTCCTTAAATTCACTTCATGTAGCAACTACCATGGTGTTCCATACCTTGACACAATTGTTTCTAGTGGAGAAATGGGTTTTAAATCAAGGATTTATAGAAAAAGCACATTTTCTAACAGTTATTTAGAATTTACCAGCAATCTCCCAAGGAATAAATTTATTAATATTTACAAAGGGCAAATCATACATGCTATTAGAATGACCTCCGAATATGATGATATGTTAGATGAAGTGATGTGTATTACAGCTATGTTTAAGGAAAGGGGATATGAGGCTAGGATGATGTCTAGAGTTAGTGAAACAGTAATTAAAGAATGGGGAGGTAGATACAAACCCCTATTGGGACTCAATTTTGCATATGTGGCAAATATTGACAATATTGACCACATTTCCAAGGACATTGTCTCTTATGGTAGGAGATGTGTCCTGGAATATGGTCCTTATATAGGTAAGGTAAAGAAAATTTTGACAGATCACTGGAATATTATTCAAACTGACAATGAACTAATGAGAATTTTAGGGACTGGACCACAGTTCGTGTTTAAGATGGGATGTAACATAAAAAACTACCTAGAGAGAGGTAAATGGAATAAAATGTCCCATAATACACACACCAAAAAATGTGGTAACTGCAAACAATGTTACACAATTATGCAGGAAAATAGTATTGTGTTAGAGAATATAAATAGAAACATGGTTAGATTCAAACAAGGTAGTTGCAACACCAAAATGATTATCTATCTCACAAAATGCATGGCCTGTTCTGGTTTTTATATAGGAAAAACAGAAAGGAAATTCAATAAACGCATATATGCACATTTATATAGTATTAAAACCAAGGATGAGAACAATGCATTGTATAGACACATCAAGAAATGTGGGGAAGGGCATTATTTTGGTTTTGCTATTATAGACAGTGTTTCATTTGATTCTTGGGGGGGGGGTCACAAAGGATGGTTGTCATACAAAGAATATTGGTGGCAAATATTCTTAGACTCTTCCAGTCCACCAGGATTTAATGATTGTATTTCCATTAAACCTTTGTTAGCCATAGCTTGATATGAATGTATACACATTATGTGAGAGGCATCTCAGTATAGTTAGGCATATGCATGACAGATTAGTTTATATTCGCGTATTTATTTTCAGTTGCTATATTGTTATTTAACATATATATGACCATCACATATTTACAATTGAACAGCACTCTCTATTTGAGTTGATTCTATAAGTGTAGTGGTCATCTGACGAGGTTGCAGCAATCAGTGGATTGCTAACTTTATGTATCGGTTATTTTTGTTTTTGGAATACATTTGCAATTTACATTAGTAGTAGTGTTTCAGTATGGGTTGTATAACATTTAGATGTAGGATGCGATCATTGGCCGTTTTTAACTATTTTGTTATTTTAACCATTTTGTTTTTTAGTAGCTTGCCAATTGAGGCACATATATATATATATATATATATATATATATATATATATATATAAAATAAAATAAATGTTTTATATGTAGAAAACAAATAATTTTTTATAATGTAATATGTCTTTAAAAGTGCTGTAGTCTCATTTAGCGCTTTTGGCGCCAAAAAGTTTATTTAAATGTTGTGGAGTCCTGTTTGTATTGTTCTGATGAAGCTTGCTATTGAGCAAGTGAAAGTGCTTAACCATTGGATTTGTTTGAATATTTGTTCATTAAAATTATTTATTTTTATGCAGACTTCAGCCGTTATCATTTTACATCCTATTTGGTTTGAACTGCTGTTCATAAGGAGTTGGCATCTCAAGACACAGAGAAAGTAAGCGTTCTTTCATTTTGTTGGTTCTGCAGTTACAAGAATGGTTACTCAGCATTGTGTCCTTCTAACATTAGTATGTCATAACCAGCAATGAGGTGTGTGACTGTTTCCACTTCTGTTTTGCAAAACTGACATTTGTCTGTTTCTCCCATATGTTCAATGGACTTTGTAGCCCACTATCTTGTGTCATCAATATTAACCTTTCATCTCTTGGTTTGAATTCGCCTCTCCTTAACCATTCCAGCATTTGTTCCTGATCAACATGAGGTTCTTCCAGAAGTTTTCTATACTTGCAACTATATTTATGCATTTTCCACATTTCTTGCCCTCTCATCTGGTCCTTCACCTTATATTTTTTTCTTTTGTTTTTTTGGCACAGTTGCTGCCTGATTTTTATATACTTCTGGTTTGATTTCCATTCCTGCTTGATGTCGATATGCTTCTGCTAGATTAAGCATATAAGTCATCTTAGATGCATTCTCCTCATGTTTCAAAACTTTCACTACGTTTGAGTCTTGAGAGGTCAGCAGATATGTGTGGAGTCCCACAATTGCAAATCTATACATGTAATCAATTTCAAGGAAATCCATCCCTCTTTCAGAATGGGGAATATTTTTTATTTATTTATTTATTTTACATTTGGTGACTGGGAAAATCCATCTGGACACATGTCCCATTTTCAGCAGAGGCCCAGGGAGAAAAGCTCTGTATACATACAATACACTAATGAACTATTAACTATTTAAAATACTGAGCGAACATAAGTCTTTAAAATACAGCGATAGCACACTTCTAGTATTTAATGGTAAATAACACACTTCTGGTAAATAACAAACTTCTAGTACATTATGGTAAAATGTAGATTGATAAATTTTGTCTTACATTTCTTTAGATTTTAATTGATACAGTATTTTGCAGTAATGCTTTCATATGTCACATTGGGTGGCCATGGTGGTGCAGCGGTTAGCGTTGCCTCCTCACAGCAACAGGTTCTCTGGTTCGTTTCTCGGCTGGGGTGCCTTCTGTGTGGAGTCTGCATGTCCTCCCTGTGGTCGTGTGGGTTTCCTCCAGATGCTCTGGTTTCCTCCCACATCCCAAAGACATGCAGTAGGTGGATTGAGCACTCTAAATGTCCCTAGATGTGAGTGTGCGCATGTGTGCCTGCTGTGGAAGGTTGGGCGCCGGGCTGGCAACTCGACACCGTAAAACTCCACTGCCAATCATGAGCGGACAGATGATCCGCTGTGGCGGCCCCTAACTGGGAAAAGAAGAAGAAGAAGCTTTCATAGGTCACATTAGGATTTATGACTTGATGGGAGACTTTGGTTTGTGGCTATGTAAACAATTGTTACTCGTATCCTTGTCTTTACCCAGGGGTATTACAGGAGCATAGTTAGTTGTTTTTAAGGTGGGTCTTCAGGAGTTTTTAAAATTGTATTATGGAGTTATTGGATGTAAGGGTGGCTGGTAGAGTATTCCAGAGTTTGGAGATGTAGTAGCTAAAAAGAGATTTCCCTGCTTCAATGTTATATTTAGTGACTTCTAGAAGATTAAGGGTGCTAGATCTCAAGGTTCTTGTTGTGGTGTGGGGGCTGTATAATATGTTGGAGGGCTGGGATTTTGTCTGGGTAGTAGTATAGCTCATGTGCTAGTGATAGTTGATTGAGTTGAAATAGTAGAGGGAGTTCTAACCAGTTTAGTTTTTTGAGGGTGGTGCAATGATGTGTCCTATATGTGGATGCTGTAGCAAATCTAGTTATCTTATTGTAGCAGATTTCTAGCTTGTTTAGGTCTGATTTACAAAGGTTGGTTAGGACTGGAGATGCATAAAGGAGTGTAGATAGCAGATGTGACCTGGCTATTGTGGGTCTGGATTGGTTTGTGAGAAATTGTTTGTTACGATAGAGCAGGCTGAGTTTTTTTATGGACTTTCTTGATAGTTTGGGCAGTATGCAGGTCTAATCTTAGGTTGTTGTCTATTTCAATGCCTAGCAGTTTGGTGTGGGTAGTTGGGGTGATTATTGTTTTGTTTGCAGAGGTTATTGTGAAGTTATCTGTTTGGGGGGTTCTATGAGTGGGAAAATAGCCATAATTTTTGTTTTATTTGGGTTAAGAATGAGGTGGTGGTTAATGAACCAGGTTTCTGTTAGTGAGAAGGACTCGTGTTTGTGAGTGGAGAAGGTCTACGGTGGGGGCTGCACATATGATTGTGGTATCATCTATGCATTGAATATATAATATTGGTATGCACTGATTTTATAAATCACTTGATGATCATGAAGCATCCTTCTTGTTTTCCTATCTAATCTATCCAACACGTTTTGGGGACAGTCAATCACTCCAAAACTGTAAGTTAGGACAGGAAGAGCAAATTGGTTTATAGTTTAGATTTATTTCCTAGATGTCAGTGCTGTCTTCAGGATTAATTTATGTTTTCTGAAATATTCCTTATTAAGTTTTAGTCACAATTGTTCGTGTTTATTGTTGGTCCTTCATCAGTTCCCAAACATTTATACACTCCTTCTTGCTCAAGTTCTTTTAGATCACATCTCTTGTCCCAAACTGATGTTTTCCTGGTGTTGCAGTTTACTGTTTTAAAGGTTGCTTTTGCACATTTATCAAGATCAAATGAGATTCTTATATTATCTGAAAGTTTTGACAACTTATAGTTGTGCCTTCAGTTCCTCATCTGAGGAGCTATACAGTTTTAAATCACTAACAAAGAGAAGATGAGAAGTCTTTACTGTTTGTTGTTTTGTAGGAGCCAAATTATAGCCATGGCCTAAGCTGTTAATTAGACAGATTAATTGGTTAAGGGCAAGGCAGAATAGCAGCGGTGACAAAGAGACACCCTGGAATATCTCCCTTTGAATTTTTATCCCTGGGATAATAATTTGTCCTTTATCATGGCTTAATTGCAAAGTGGTTTGCCACTGTTTCATGGTCACTGTAATGTAGTCGATCAGTGTAGGATATATCTTACACATTTTTATGCACTGTTTTATCCATGAATATGGGATACTATCAAATGCTTTTTTGTAGCCAATCCATGCCATACTTAGATTCTTCCCCTTTTTACAGCTCTCTACTGTGACTTTATTTAACAACAGATGATCCTTTGTTCCATATGACTTTCTTTTATTGCCCTTTTGTTCAACTGCCATAATAGAGCTTCCTTCTAAATGACTATAAACTCTGTTGGCATCAATTCCCGTGTATAGTTTATACATCATAGGAAGGCAAGTTATTGGTCTATAATTTTTAGGGTGGCTTGCAGGTTCACTCTTAAGTAGAAGCATTGTTTTTCCTGTTGTTGGCCAGGTTAGTGTCTGTTTGGGGTGTGCATATAAATAGTTCTTACTCATGGCTGATTCTTCATACAAAGATATTAATACTTTTAGCCAAAAGTTAGGTACTGTTTCTAGGCCTGGAGTTTTCCAATTTGAGGCTTTTCTTAACTTTATTTCAGTCTCTTTGGCTGTGACGTCATCCCATTTCATATCCTGTACCTTCAAACTTCTTATTCTTTCTTAACTTCTTCTATCCATTTAGCATCTTTGTTATGTTCTACAGGATCTTCATAAATATTTCTCCAAAATGTATCTATTTCTTCTTTTTTCAGCAGTCTTTCAATGCCTTTTACCTTGTTTCCCAATTCTCTATAAAACTTTTTTGGGTCATCAATAAATTGCTTATTTTGTACTTTTCCTTTATATTTGTCTTCATATCTTCTAAGTTTTTCTGCCTGTGCTGAAATATTTAGTTTATTATTTGCAATTGTGCATGATAGATTCTGGTCTGTTCTAATACTGCACATTGCTTTTATCACATCTATCTTTCTTAGTATATTTGTTGACCTGTTCTCTCTTCTATAGTCTTCTAACAGTGACACTTCTTGTCTTAACTGCTTTATAGTTTTCTCTATTCGATATTTACATGATGGTATTCGATTTCTCCCCTTCCTTTCCCTCACTACCCTGTATCCTTGTAGTAGAACGTTACTAGTTATTAATTTAGCTGCACAGTAATATAGCCTGTTTACTTCTGTTATATCACATAGATATCTATGAACAGTCCTAATTACTGTGTCCATTTGTTTTATCAGACTTCTGACTTTTTGGGTTTTCTTAACCTTCTGCAGTCAAATTTTATCATTGATCTTGGTATATCTGCATATCTCTGTTAAATCAAGCATCTCTTCTCTTAGCTCATTTTTTTTCCAAACTGAGGGTACATCCTTTGTTTTCCATTTCCTGCAGGCATTCTATAGAAGGTTCTATAATATTTTCCTGGGTACATTCTCTTCAATTTCAACATGTGACATCTGTTGCTCTGTCATATGGGAACTCACTGGCCTATCACTCCTCAACATTGACTTCACCAGGGTTTCCACAGTTTCCTGTTCCATCCCTTGCTGTCTATCTTCAAGGAAATATTTATACAGGTTTCTTGTGGAAGGCTCCAAATTATCTTTATATGGCACCTGACCAATTGCTTCCTGTTCCACTGGTTTCCCCTTAATTTGGATATCCATTGCTCTATCCTGTTGTGGTGCTTTCTGAATTAGATTTTCTACACTGAATCCTTCACTTCACAGGTACTACATAACCTCAGTTTCTATTTCTTTAACTTCTCCATTACTAATCTCCTTTTCTACTTTTCCTCTTTGTCTTATATTTTGTATTGTAAAGTTCTCCATGTCTGGATTCCTTTGTCTGTATTTATCTTCAAATATCTTTGGTGCTGTTCTTTTTGTATTGGTTAGTTTTGCTTTCTCCTTTGCATAGGTATTACACCATATTAAATCTCTTTTTCTCTCCCATGTGCATATTTCTTCTTCAGATGGTCCCTGATCTTCCTGTTTCTCCCTGCTTTGGGGACTCACTCTATTCTGCTGTGATGTAACCTGTGTTAGACCGTCTCCACCAAATCCTTAACTTTGCAGACACTCCACAACTTCAACTTCTATTTTTTTTTTAATTTCTGCTTTAACAATCTTCTTTTCTTTGTTCCATCTTTGTGATATTATTTTTTTATTGTGAAATTTTCCATATCTGGATGACTTTGCCTGTATTTCTCTTTGAATATCTTTGGGGCTGCCTTCTTTATATTGATTAATTTGTCTTTCTCCTTTGCATAAATATTGTACCATATCAAATCTCTTTTTCTTTCCCATGTCAATATTTCTTTCTTATACTTTTCAAACATCTCTTGGTTTTGTTGTTTATATTTTCACAATTCCTCAGATGCTTATTTTTCCAAACAGATCAAAGATTATTGATCTATATACTGTTTTTTTACAAATCTGTTGCATCAATGAATGTTTTCATTTGAAGCTTTTGACAGTTTTTCTTGCAGAAGTATTTTTCTTTCCTCTAATTTCTCTCTTAATCTTTTTTTATATCTTGTGTCTGGAAATTCTGTGTTTTTTGCATAATAGTAACAGTACATAATTTCTTTCTTATCCTCAGTAGTCCACTCTATTGTCTGTATGTATAGACTTATGTATACATAAGAGGTCATTTTGATGATGGGACAACAGAATTGCACACATTTTAACTAAGTGTATGGACATGCCCAGTGGGACTGTCAATACTTATAAAGTGACTCCAGGCCACACCTACCTGTACTCTAGTCTGGGATTTTGTGTGTTAACTTACAGACAATGACATCTGTCCCTGTTTCTGCAGTACTGCACTTCACTCAAAATGTCCACGGCATTCCCCAGCTGTCTCCTGTACTTAATATGTGGCTGAGGTTCATAATGTTATACCACACACAGACTGACAGTTTGTGAAAACACCAACATAATAATACTTCACAAAAGATGTGACTATTTCCAGATTAGAACCATCAACATCATCACCCATGCTAACGTCCCTACTCCACTGAGCCACACAGGCTGCCAGAGAGGAGTCAACCATCACACAATCACTAGCATAAATATGGACGTTGTTATTCTTGCGCTGCATGTGACATACAATCTGTCATCGAGTTCTATGTTACAGCCCTGAGATTGCCTGGTCTGCTGATATACCATTGCTGACTTACTGTTAAAGCAGTCATATGAGAACATTGCTGTGTTGGGGTGGGGGAACAACAGCACATGACCTGCTAGGATAGACAGTAGTCCAAATATCATGTGACTCCACTGTTGAACATCTCCCTTGACTGATGTAGTGAATATTCCAACCATAAGGCCAAGTGATTATTAGGAAAATGTACTATTGCACTGAGTATCTGTAGTACCATGTGGATGTTATTTCTGTCCACATAGCCCACTATATTTCCTTGCATAAATGCAGCAGATCCATACATCTGATGCTATATTATCGTAATTCTTACAAGTAGTATGTAGGTTATAGACTTACCTTGCGAATGCAGACGTTGACAGAACTGTAGTTCATGACTGACTCTTTGTGATGCAAGCAGTAGACAGCCAATACATGGATAGATACAGGTTGTGTGGGTTGACTGACATCAGCAATTTTACTATATGTATGTGAGTAGGAGTAAGGTGTCAGTCTCTAGGGCCCTAGGTTGTCAATGAATGTGCTATGCGTTGTCTCTTAGCCAAAGCCAGGGTGTACTGAGCATGTCTACGTCTGCCTACAGGGACATCATCAGGGAGTTCCTCCTCTGAATCCTCCTGTGATTGTGGCAGTGGTGATCTAGGCAGTAGTGGGGGGCTGTGTATCTCTTCCTTTTGTTGATCCTGCTGCAGCTGTTTGTGCAGGATCATATTGTGTAGCATAGTACATACTGTGAGCATATGTGCACATGTGGCTGGATAGTACTGCAGGGTTCCACCATATATATCGAGGCACTGGAACCATGACTTCAGAAGCTCAAACACATGCTCTATGATGTTCCTAGTTTGTGCATGTGCCTCATTATGGCATTCTTCTGTGAGTGTGTGTGCATTTCTAATGGGTGTCATCATCCATGGTTCCAATGTAGCTAGCATGTCCCAGTAAATGGCTGTGTGGGATGTTCCCCTAGCAAATATCTGGTACAGCTGTGATGCATGCTAGATATGAGAGTCATGATAACTGCCAGGGGTGCCAGCACACACATTCATGATAATCCCCTGGGCATTGCAAATGACCTGACAGTTGATGGAGTAGAACCCCTTGCAGTTGATGTAGATTCTACCCTCCTCACCAGGTGGTGAGTTGATGTGCACATGAGTGCAATCTATGGCACCCAGTAACTCAGGGTAGTGTACTACAGGGTGTAAGTGTTGCATATTGCTGGCCCTCACCTCTGGGGTGAGAGGAAAAGAAATGTGCTCACTGGCATGTAGTAGAATGGCATCCAGGAACTGGAGGTGTACCTTGGAAGCATATGCCTGTGAGACTCCCATCATGTCCCCAGCTGGTCTTTGCAAAGTACCTGTAGCTAGTATCCTAAGGGCTACACATACCTTTGTTTCCACTGGCATGGGTTCCCCTCTGTTGGCTCTGGGTCTGAGTACAGGGCGGCAGACCTCAGTGAGTTCTTGTAGTATGTCCCCATCCACCCTGTAGCACTCTACAATCTCCAGCTCATGTAGCTCCTGGAAGGTTACCCTGGGCCTGAACACTCTTCTCCTTCTCTGTCTAGGTGTATTGTCAGCAGCAGTAGCACTGACTTCAGCATCTAGCACATACAACTGTAGCAGACCTGCAGCAGCCTCTAGCAATCTCTCATTTAAAATTCCCAAGTCTGTACTCCAATGGTGCAGAGTATGGGAAAAATCAGATTGTAGGGTGTATCCATACTTTATAGTGCTCTACTGTAGGTGCTAACTGTGTGTTTGGCTACCTACGATACAGTCCACCTGTCTAGTATATCATTAACATCATTTAATGGCCCTAGTTTAAGTTAAACGGGGGTCACATCTAATTAATATGTCATTGGCATTTAGATACACTCAGCACTGTGGCACACCATGCAAATGCATGCCCCATAGGTAAACAAAGCATAGCATTTAGTGTACATGCTCCCCATAATTCCATGCTCAGCCTAGTGCTGTGATGTGCAAACACATGGAAACATGCACCCCATAGCTAAACAAAATTTGCACCCAACTCCCCTGAAAGTACATACTTAGCATGGCAGCATGCTGTGCAAACAGGTGCTACTGAGCATGGAAGTCATTGGACACATCTTCCCCTGATGTCAGCTACCTCCTCTGTAAACACCTACATCATTCTCTGCCTACACGAAGGGGATATGCGGACACGATTACCCCTTTATGCTACTCAGTAACTCCACATCATTTGCATAGGGATCCCCCATGCAAGGTCCTGTAATACATCTCTGTTACATGATATTAATTTTTTTTTTTATAAAGCATGTTTACACACTAAATTGCACCATACAAACATGCCCAGATTATTAAAAAAATAAAATTAATTTAACTTATTTCACTCATATCTGTATGTCGTATGCCATTTCTGTCCATATATCTACATTTTTACAGACCCTTTTGTCTGTCTACATTCTGTCTGAAAATTTCCATGTACTACTAACATGGGGTCTGAAGATCTGACTATCTGTTTGCTGGATTACTCTTCCTGACTTATTTGCATGGGATTCACCTACTTATGAGGTGATTTGCATGCCACGGAACTTGCCATGTTAGCGCATGCATGCGTGCCGCTCAGTAGTGTTTACTGAATCTAAATCCTGCTTGCTTTCATATAAGCAGTGCAGCGCAATGCCTACATGGTAAAAAAAACACTGTGTAGGCTTTATTAACCCCCCCCTCCAAATCTTGTTCTAGCTTTATTCCTAAATATTGGAAGTACTTGACTCTTTCAAGAGATAATAATTTCCTTTCTTTGGTGGTGCAGATGAGAAGATGATAACTTTTGCAATGTACCAAAGTTTCTTTTTGGTGTTAAGGATGAACTTTTGGTTCTGAAACCACATTATTAGCATTCTGAGGACTTGTTATAACTCATGTTTGGTAAGTGGGACAGGGTATGGTTCTATTGGTTGTCTACACAGAGGAGGTTAGCTAATTAATAATTAATTATTTAATTCTTGGAGTATTTAGTGAAATTAGCATGAATATTTTTTTTATTCCTTAATCATCTCCTTCAGTTTTTTTTTTTTATTTAAGCTATCATTTTTACAGATCCTTGTAATATATAAATCTAGTAAATAAGAAGTTATGGGTATTTAGTAATGACTGGGATATAAATGCAGTCACAAATTTAGCAATTATTTACACTATTTATCAGGAATCTTGTAATTCTGTTGTGCGCATGATACCTGAAAAGTGCATTGTCAGGAGTTTCTTCAATTTCATAAAATAGGCCCAAGAACAAGGTGGCCGTGGCAGTGCAGTGGTTAGCATTGCCGCCTCACAGCAAAAGGTTCTCCAGTTCGATCCTCGGCTGGGGTGCCTTCTGTGCGGTGTCTGCATATCCTTACTGTGGTCGTGTGGCTTCCCTCTGGGTGCTCCGGTTTCCTCCCAAAGACATACTGTAAGTGGACTAGACACTCCAAATTGATCCTAGGTGTGAGTGCGTGTGTGTGTCTTCTGTGGAAGGTTGGGTGCCGGGCTGGCAACTTGACACTGTAAAACTCCACTGCCAATCATGAGCAGGCAGTTGATCTGCTGTGGTGACCCCTAACCAGGAAAAGATGAAAGAAGAAGGCCCAAGAATAACCAAATAAAGAAGGCAAAGTTGAAAGAAAAGGGTAAAAAGAATATGATATTTCTATGCTGTTCAGAAAAATGTAAAATATCAGAAAACTCCACATTACAGGTTAGAGTGTGTTTCAGCCATTATTTTTATGGCAAGTTATGAATTATACATACATACATACATATATATTTACATATGCATGCCACATTTACCAGTGCTTTTGTGACCTAGGTCATGGCTGAAAAGAAGGAACAGTTCACTTACCCTGGATAACAAGCAAGCAAGTTAATAAACAAAAAAATAAACAAACAAAAGTATGTTTATTGCCATCTTCTTTGTATCAAGTTTAATGCACAACTAAATATTCACCAGTTTATGTACTATAGAGTTTTGTTGTACTTTCAAAGGTCACAGTGGTTGTTGACAATCTCCAGCTGGGTATTCACCAGCATACTAGCAAACTTTATGAGGATTCTGGAAGATGGTCCCTATAAACCTTGTGCTTTCGCCTCCCTAAAAGCAGCCATTTCCTTTAACACCCCTCATTCTAAGTCCTAGTTCCCCGACATCCTTGCCAGTTCCACATTGATCCAGAGTTTGATGGAACATTTCTTGATTTTAACGAGGACGGACAAACACAGCTTCATTTTCCTTAATTCAGGCAGCATAGGTTTTGTTAATCATATTATTCTCTTCCTCTCCACTTGTTTACTTGCTTGTTTATTTACTAATTTCTTTCTTTTTTGACTGGCATTTGCTAAGCAGAATAGTGGTGCTGAGCACAACTGCACATGTACATAGGAGGCCTGGGGGCTGAAGTTCCGCAGATACCTCTGCTTCATTAGAAATATTTAAATTCAATAAACACTGGTTATATAAAGAAACACATACATTCAATAAATACCGGATATAAAATAATGGAAGAAATAAGGTATGCATAGTAACAAGTATACATAAAATGAAGTGGGCAAGCTTAGCATATATATTACTTCTGAGGAAGGAAGTAATGGAAAAGCATTGAGGTGCAAGAGTCAAAGAAATATTGTAAGATATAACAAGAAAAGGTGGAGCTAGAGATGCCAGGCTATTATTTGGCATACTATGAGTATGTAGATAATGTCAGTGTACAGATTTACAGCCATGTGAGGAGGTATGATAATAAATTATCCTGGTGTTAAACATGCATATAGGCAGGTGTTGTTTAGGTACTGTTTAAGTTTTTATTTAAAGATGTTTAGTTTGCTTGTGAGTTTTGATTGGTAAACATGGGCATGTCAATGCTTTGATATCTAATTAGAGTAAAGAAATTCTCATGCAGCATTATTTTATTTGGTAGTAACTAAAAGAGATTTTCCATTTGAGAGTAGATGCTGAGTTTGTGAAAAACGTTGCAGGGCATTATAAAAGCTGTACAATTTGCGGGTTTATGGATAAGGTTATGGACTATAAGGAGTTGTGTAGGAGAATAGATAGCATGGTAGTTCCGTGCAGTTTACTTGTATTGGAGCTCAGCAGCGAGGTGTTCTGTTGTGGAGGTTGCCAAACAAATTAGTTATTTTATTATAGCATGCATCAAGCTTTGTTTTGTAGGTAGAATGTAGGTTTGTAAGAACAGGTGATGCATAAAAAATTGGGGAAAGGTAGTGGAAAGAGGCAATAGTTTTTGTAGCTGTGGCTGTGAGATAAGGTTTTACTCATTAGAAAGTACTAGATTTCTGGTAGGTTTTTTTACTGACTTACAAGATATGCTTGTAAGGTTTTCATCTACTGTGACTCCTAGCAATTTTAGTATGGGGTACTATTTCTGTAGTGGTCTGATTTGCTGATAAGATATGAAAAGTTTGCCTTCAGCTCATTAAGTACTATGGTAAGAAAAGCATTAATTTGACATTCTTTGTATTTAGGAATAAGTCAGCTCATGATTCAACTGATGAAAAGGACTTTTGCATACTCTACTGTACTAGCCTGTTTGGTTGAGGTATGGCAATTATTAATAAAGATGTTAAAAAGCAAATGGCATAAGACAGTTCCTTGAAGGACTCCTACAGATGCAGAGAGTAAAGTGGAAAAAATGAGATTGTTGCAATTTTACTGCTTGTTGACTATTTAATAAGTACCTACAGAAACCAGGAGAGAGAGGATTGAGGTCAAGAGCCGATAGTTCTTTAAGTAGCTTCTGGTGGGATACCATGTTAAATGCCTTGGATAAGTCAAGGGAAAAAGATGATACCAGATTGCTTGCATCTTTGTTTATCTTAATGGTAAATCTAAGTAAATGAAGACCGTTGTTCTGCTGTGATGTGAGCAGAAACCATGCCAGGTCGTGGAGAGGAGGTTGTTATCAGAGAGATAATTGAGGGCTTGTGAGTGAATGCACTTTTCTAGCACTTTTGATAGAGTGGGTAATATAGCTAAAGGTCTGTAATTAGTCTGTAGAGTTTCCTTCTTTATGTAAATCATGGTAAAAGATTTATTTTTTCCAGATGGTAAAGACATGATTTTCTTTGATGGAGCAGTTAATGAAGATAGATCCTGGGCAGGATAGTGTATCTAGACCAGTTCTAATGTATTCAGCAGGTATGTAGTCAGTGGCCAAGGTAGTTGGTTTGAGCTTGAGAAGAATTTTTTGATGGTGGATGTTGGTACAGACGTAAAAGAAAAGTGATTTAAATGATCGTCTTGAGTTATATGGCTAGATGTACATAGTGCAGAGTTGTCTTTGAGCAAGAAAAAAATGTTTGCATAAAACAGGTGTCAATTTGTGTGCTGTTGCTATATTTGTTATGACTTGTGGTTGAGGAGGGTGAGATAGTTTGTCTGGGATGAATTAGAATGTTTACTGAGATTCAGAATGCTTTAGGGCTTTTATGATATCTGTACTGAAGGTTGGTGCAGTAAGCTTTATTATCAGGTCTAATTTGATTCTTAGCCATGGAAGTATCTAAAGATCTGGAGGGTATTATGAGTTTATTCATACACCTAGACCTTCCAGACTTTGTCTCACTCTGTCATAAATTTTCTGACTTCCTTTTCTGGCTTCCTTTATTAGCAGTTCCCTTAAACACATTCAAAGGTCCAACAACAGAAAAAAAGAACCTGAAGCAACTGCCTGCATACAAGAACACGAAGAGCAGAACCCCATACAAACCAGTAAAAACCACTGCAAGTTCTACTTTTATCAACACACTGTGAGCAGTTCCCTTAAACATATTCAAAGGTCTAACAACAACAACAACAACAAAAAAAACCTGAAGCAACTGCCTGCATACAAGAACACGAAGAGTGGAACCCCATACAAACCAGTAAAAGCCACAGCAAGTTCTACTTTTATCAACAGGCTATGAGCAGTTCCCTTAAACACATTCAAAGGTCCAACAACAACAACAACAACAAAAAAAACCTGAAGCAACTGCCTGCATACAAGAACACGGAGAGCGGAACCCCATACAAACCAGTAAAAGCCAGTGCAAGTTCTACTTTTATCAACAGACTGTGAGCACTGCAGTTCCCTTAAACACATTCAAAGGTCCAACAAAAAAAAAAAATCTGAAGCAACTGCTTGCATACAAGAACACGGAGAGTGGAATGCCATACAAATCAGTAAAAGCCACTGCAAGTTCTACTTTTATCAACAGACTGTGAGCAGTGTAGGTCTATTATAATCTTCTCTGTGTGATACTCCTACTGATTCTTCTGCTGTATACACTACTGGACCCCCTCCCTTTTCCTCCCATTTACTGTAACAAATATATACATTTTTCCAAAGCTTTGCTTTTATTTTATATTCTTATATTTTATTTATCTTGTATATCACATTTCTTTTATATTCTTATATTTTATTCTCCCATTTATTGTAACAAGTATATACTGTTTCCCAAAGCTTTACATTTATTTTATATTCTACTTCCCTGATGCTCTACTAAATCTGCTTTTTAATTCACACAGATAAACAGACACCTTTAGGTACTGACCTGGGCTAGCTGGTTGATTGTTTTTCTCTTCTCACAGCTTTCTCTAAGTCCTGGTTCATAGCCCCCCTTTTCTTGTTCTCCTAACATAATTCTAGTGTAAGTTTCCTAGCCCTGTCAAGCCTGTTTTCTCACAGCTTTCTCCAAGCCACGGCTCTTAGCCCCCCACCCCTTCTCTCAGTCTCCTAACAATCTTATTGTAAGTTTCTCAGCCCTGTCAATTCTGTCTATTTCCTCCCTTGGGAGTTTACTTATTCTTCCCCTGTGCTGCGGCCATCTTTAAATACTAAAAACCTCTGCCTGACTACACTCTGTTTCTGTCTGTTCCACTGGCATCCCTCAGTAGTGTGCACTTACTTCATGTCCCTTTCTAAAACCCCTGGCATAACTAGATTATTTTCCTACTTCAAAGTGAACTGCAGCTGCCCATTGGTGCATAAATAATAAAAACAAACAGAAAGGTAACATTCAAACCAAAATTATAGGCTGCCCTATTTCTGTAGTTGCTAACCTTTTCACTGATTGTTTTCTGTTTGGCGACTGCTGCTCCTCCCGGAAAGTGTAGCCCTCTCTGTTTGCCCTTCAGGCTCACTCTGCTCCCCTACCCTGCCCCCAAATTCCACCTAACCCCACTACCTGTACTTTTATACACCCCCTGACTCCTCCCCACTCAACACCTCTCCAATCACAAAACACCTAAGCCAACCCCCACCCACCTGTAGATCTACATCACCCTAAACATCCACCCCTCCTACAATGCTCTACATAACATCTCTCCCTATAACCCTATTTGCCCTACTAATCTCTCTCTCTCTCTTCTCTTACCTATCTCACACTTTTTCCCAGCCCTTGTCATAACTATCACTCACACTCCACATCTTACCATAAACCTCACTTTCCATCTTACACATTCATCTCACATGAACTCTTTACCTCAAACCCAATCTATTTCTTCAAACCAAAACTGCTCCCAACCTAACCTCCCCTGTACTTCTCTCTTAAATGTGGTACCAAAAAATCACTACTCTCACACAACCCAAGCTAACCCTGCCCAATACACTGCCTCACTCTTCTACTCCACCACATATTTCTCTCTCACTAGCCAGCGATATCCACCCTAACCCCGGACACATCTCTAACATCAATCTAACCCAACCCTCCACTCAACCCACAAACTCAAAGTCCATTTGCCTTACAACACTTAATACACAAAGCCTAAAAAACAAAATCCCTAACCTCCATGCCTGGCTCTCCCATAACCACCCCGACATTACCGCCGTTTCTGAAACCTGGCTGAAAACCTATATAAAAGACAGTGAAATCCTACCACCAGGTTTCCAATGCTTTCGCAATGACATAGCCCACAAAAAAGGAGGTGGAGTAGCAATAATCTTCCCCATTTCCCATATCATAACTCCCTACTCCAATAAAATACCAACCTTTGCCAATGCTGAAATTATAATAGGTTTACTAAAAATAAACAACCACAAGTCCATATGTATCACTGCCCTCTATATCCCCCCTGGTGATAATATCAAAACTCTTGAAAACATCCTGTTCTGGTTCTCCTCCAATATAAAAAATGTAATATATATACTCGGTGATGCCAACATCAACTAAAATACTATTAACTCTGAAGCCCTGTCCCACACAATTAACCTGTCAACTTTTTCCAAAATAATATAATCTCCAACCGGACCGAATAAAGATGGTACCCCTGCCCAGACCCCAACCTTTCCATCTTTGAAACAGCCTGGCAGTTAAACTCATTCTTCAAAGACTGCATAGGTAAACTATCAGCCTCTATTCCACCCCCCCTCCTCCACCACCACCTCCTCCTGCCCCATCCACCACCCCAGTCATTAACTTTCCTCCATATCCTTCTGCCTCAAGCCCATCCTCACCTATAAAAAGACTTCTCCTCAAACTCAAACCCTGTCGCAATGCACCCGACAACCTTCCACCCACGTTCCTCAAGCAATCTGCAGACAGCATTGCCTATCCCATCTCTTATTGCCATCCTTTCCCCTCTTTCTAAAATACTAGAGAAAACAATACAAGCACAACTCATGGCACACCGAACACTAAACAATCTCCTCTCCCCTACCCAACACAGCTTCTGCCCTGGCCACAGCACCATGACTGCCCTTCTTTCTTTTCTTGAAACCATAAACCTCGAATGCGACTCAGGCAAGTTTGTATCCATACTATTACTAGATCTGTCAAAGGCCTTTGACAGCATCTCATACATCCTACTTATAGTCCAACTCTCCACCCTACACCTCTTTCCCACCACCATCACCTGGTTTTCCAGCTACTTGTCCATCTGCCAACAACCTGTCCAATGGAAAACTTCAACCTCCCCCTTCCTTCCCACACCCACAGGTGCCCACAAGGTTCTGTTCTTGGCCCTCTTCTCTTCAATCTATTCATTAACAACTTTCACCAATCCATCCCAAACTCATCTATCATCCAATATGCTGATGACTAAACAATTATCTGCTCAGCCTTCTCCCACTCCGAGCTCCTAGCAAAAACCCAACTAGCCTTCTCCAAAATATAAACCTGGATGCAGTCTAACCATCTGGCACAAAATGCAAATAAAACCAAACTAATGTTTTTTCCCCTACCAAAAACTTCATTGACAAATCCACATTCATCATAAAGAGCCAAAACAACACCCTCCTTGAAATTGTTCCCAACACCAAGCTTCTTGGCATCATTATTGATGAAGAACTAAAATCTGACACCTACATCCACTGCACAATCAAGAAAATCCACCAAAAGTTAGGTCTCCTCTACAGGCACAACTGCTTCCTAAGCCCCTCTACCCATCAAACTCTTGCATCCACCTTCCGACTCCCAGCCCTTATGTATGGTGCCCCTCTTTTCACCAATCTCCATCTTGGCCTACAGTCCAAACGTGAATCCTGCTACCACAAGATCTCCAAATGTGCAACCAATTCAAAATCTTATCCTACCACTACCATTCCCTCCTTACCCTCAACTGGCTTGAGCTACCCAACTACCTCAGTTACTACAATTCACCATTGCCCATAAGCTCATCTTTAAACCTGCCAACTGCCCAGCTCTTGCTACTTCCTTAAAACCTTGCATTCCCAATTGCTCACTCATATCAAAAAAACAAAATCTCCTTCAGGTTCACAAACCTGCACCACCTCCTGGCCATCTACTGTAGTCCCACTCCTTAGGTAAACAGTGGAACTCTCTCCCCACCCACCTAAGCAACCTACCTAACCTTACAAATTTCAGATCTCAGCTACTCTCTCATCCTTCTTCCAAATGGGAATGCCCTTGCCATGGTCCAACTTACCCCCCCCCCATTCCACCTTGTACTGACTCATCCAACTACCTCTACTATTACTTCATCCCACCCAAAACAATCCCTCCCCTACTAAAAACTAGTTTTCTCTTTAATATCTATTGTACTATACTCTCCAGTCTCAAATATACTATTACCCTATCCATGCATAATATTTTCCAAACCTACTAATGGCTAGTAGCTATATATTTTGAAATGTTAAAAATCGAGTTTATAGCAAAATATTCACTTTATGTAAATGTTGAAATTTCTGTATTGAATTATGTCTTTTCAGTTTTGTAACATTGTGACAAGCCAATTGCAAATATCATGGAGCGTATCTTTAAATGTTTAATTAGCTGTATGAACCATTCCCTTTTGTAACATGTGAAATGTAATTTGCAATTATTGTGGAGCTTTTTTCCCCAGGTCTCCATTGAAAACGGTCTCTTCTTGGCCTGGTGGGCTTCCCCGGTCATCAAACTTAAATAAATAAATACAATAAGTCAATCATGCTGTTAGTTTACTTTTATTCTTTTGGTATTTATCAGGTCTAGCTCATTTGATATGTTGAGAAAATAGTATTAAATTCACTAACAGTCTCATCAAGTGGCATATTTTTTAAAACCATTTAAGTTATAAGTTACATTTGAAAGTTTCAGTGATACAAGTTTGCTTATTAAATGTAGAGAGGTTACACAGCTAGCTATATTCTATATTTTTGTTAAAACTGTATTATTGTCTGTGTGCAAAAGGTGGAAGGTTATCGTTGATCATGTTAAGTATCCATCCAGAAGTGCTTTTGTTGTCAGTGAAGTGAGTTTCCAGTCTAACGTGAATTGCCTGTTAGCACTTTCAGTGAATCTTCTGGGGGGAATTGATTAGCTGAATAAAATTATGCATTGAGTTAAATGTGTTAGAGTCTTATCCATCTTTGTGGAGGTCACTAGATATGTACTCCATAATCAGTCCTTAAACCATTATGTAAAAAAATGATGGGTAGCTTCAATAGCTGAGTAATCAAAGTGGGGAATGGCAGGGAATGTGCCTTTCCAGAATGATCCAGTGTTTAAAGCAATACAAGAAGTCAATGGGAAACAGACCATGAAGAGCCCATTGTTAAGAATGTAGAAAGTGAAGAAGAGATGGGTGAATCTTCTAGTGAAAAAGAGAGAGGAAATGGAAACATGAAAAGGGCCTTAAGCTATTCCCTGCTGTACCAAAGTAGACAGTCAGTTTGAAACAGAAGCAGGATGCCGAGGATAAAGAAACACAGAAAAATGCTGTAGAAGAAAAAGAGAAACTGTTAATGCCCCTGGTGAAAACAAATTAGTTTCATGAGTTAACGTCTTAGAAGATGATCTAGATGAAGGAAATAAACCCATACTCTAATTTATAACAGAAGAGGACACTGGCTTAACATCCCATTGGAATACTAGGAAAATTAATGCTGACTTGGCTGACCAACAGACAAGCCCTGTCAATTTTAAAAAGACACAGCAGGGACAATGCACTCAGCAGAGCTAGATAGAATATAGGAAGAATCAAAAGAGGACCAAAGGTACACAGCAGCTCCATTTCATACCCATATTTTGAACCAAGTAATAACCTTCTCTATAAAATAAGCGAAAACAGAGAACTGATACATAGCCACTTTGTTTTTCCAACAGTTTTCAGAACACTTGGAATGAAGTTAGCACATAATCATGTTTTGGGTAATTGTTTCTAGATGGATAAGGCCGAAGCAAGGATTTTATATGCATTCTACTTGCCTCATGTTATGCAGGATATTCAGGGTCTTTGTTCAGCTTGGTCAGATTATTAAAGAACAGCTGAAGTTAATATTCAAAGAAAAGGCTAAAGTGGTACAAAAACAAACACATCCATCTTAATCCAAAAATAATAAATATTTGTTTGTTAAGCACTTTTGACTGTACAACTGCAAGACTTCTTCAGAACTAAAACCAAACACAAAACACGCAACTTTTATAAGAGACTGAATAAATGAATGAATAGATCAATTAAATAAATATTCAAATACAAAAATGCTATTCAACCAGTTACTGAGATTTGAACTTTTCATTTTGTATCAAGATTGAATTTTTAAAGAAATTAATTTACTGGAATCATTCATTCCTGGTAAAATAGATGTGTTTAATCTCAATTGCCAATGTTTCCTTCAGTTCTAACATACTGTTTGTGTCTGCTCCCATAAGGGATAACCTCTTAACAGCAAAAACAGAACATACCAATGAATGTATGTAATGGGGAGCAGACACTAACAGTGTGTTAGAACTGAAGGAAACTTATTGGCAATTGAGATTAAATACATGTACTTTACCAGGAATTAATGATGCAGTAAGTATTTACAGTAAAGTTATTGGGCAGGATTCACGAAGCCTCCGTGTAAGAGTTACAAGGCTTACATGGAGGCTGCAGTTCAACGGTGTGATGTCAGCATGTCATGCATATGCATGAGGGCATGCTGAATCACACCTAAGGCTAACACGGTCCGTGGAAGACAGTAGGGGGCATGTCCGTAGGGCGAGCCTTGCAAACGGACACGCCCCCAGAAGAGTAAAAGTCCTGAAAGTAAACCCCCATGACAGAGTCCGTGTAAATGTGAATAAACACAACACAACACATGCCCCCACAGACTATGAACATCAAATGTATAAATGAACATCTTATATTTTTTTTATAAGTTGTAAAGATGTTTGCCCATGAGTGCGCTCGTTTGCGCGGGCGTGCCCGTCACTTAGCCACAGTTAGCAGTCAGTGAAAAAGCATATAAAAACTAAATATGCAAAGTAAGCCAAGAAGCAATAGCATAGCGGTAGAGACGTCGGCTGAAGAGGAGGCAGTCATGGTTCGAGCCCCCACAACATATTTTTTTTATTTTTAGTGAAATAAGCACGAAACAAGTCCCTGACATATATGTACATATATAAAATTATATTTTATGCAAAATGTAATGAAATGGGCCATGTATTTTGAAGAAATGTGAGATAAAAAAATAAAAAAAAATGTGAGATGTGCCCATAGCTGAGCTACAGTCTAAAAAGTTGAGGATATCTGCCTGTAGGTGAGCAGTGGTTTAACAGTTGTAAAATGAGTGCCCGTGGGTGAGAAGTGTTTTAACAGGTGTAGAATGAGTGCCTGTAGGTGAGCAGTGGTTTAATAGGTGCAGAATGAGTGCCCGGGGTTGAGCAGCATTTTAACATGCTGAAACTGTGTGCCCATAGCTGAGCTGAGCGTAATATGCGTGCTGACAGCCAAACGAAGCGTAAACCAGTGTAACCCATTTGCGCGGAGCTGCGCACCGCACCAACAAGCTAACCGACGGGCAACATTGAGCAAGCTGTATCAAAACTGCCTTTACACAGACACACCTCCTAGCCTGTGTAGACAGTCATAAAATATAAAAAGCAATGGCCAGGTTCGAACCCAGGATACCATGCACCATAGTCAAAGTACAGAACCACTAAGCCATGACAGTTGCACTTAGAAATGCAGTAATAGCATATATATAGGAATGAATAGAAAGAGGAGCATGACAAAGCAGGTTTTGTGAAGCTGATGCAATTCCAAAATGGCCAATCACAGATAAGTGCGGGAAAAACGGCGTATATAAGCCCCATAGGCGGGAATACACAGCATAACCGATTGTAGAACTGACTTGCAGCCAGGATGTCAAGTGTAGGTGAGGGTAGTTGCTTCCAAGCACAGAGGTGGGGCATTGAGGAGTCCAAATATATGGTTTGGCTCCTCGTCCATAATCATGAGGCCCAATTCATGCAGGGCCAGGTCCTGTGGAGAGCATATAGGGCTGAGGCATGGGACTGGTTGGCTCATGATCTCACCAGTGCCACAGGAATACCAAGGACTGGTGAGCAGGTCTGTCACCACCATGTGGACCTGAATAGACGGAAGCAGGACCAACTGAACCGTTGGATCCAGGAGGCCCGGCAAATGCCCAACGCCCCACTACTGAGTAAGTTACATGTTATTATCTATGTAAGAAATTAACCTAGCTGATATTATGGAGATGTGTATTCCAATATTACTTTATTTATATTACAGCTGCAGGTGTCCGTTCTGTGAACCGTCGAGCCTATGGCGATAGGCTGGTGCAGTTGCACCACCAGGCAGGTCAGTAATTCTCTCCCTGTAACTGTAAATAAATATATAAGTATGGCAGTTAGCAAAAGAGTGCAATGTAGTCACTAATGAATAAAATGTGCAAGTAACAGTGTAAGAGGGTTTGCAAGTATTGCTTGATTACAAAAGTGTGATGCAGCCTGTAATCCAAACATAAAAATGAAACAAGTCTGAAATAAAGATGTCCCACCTGTAATATAATAGTACATAACCTGCAGCAGGCTGAAAAGTACAGCTGCAGAGGCTGAGTAAAACTCGTGTGAAATATATCCCTGTTGAAATACAGAAACATGACAGAAGTGAGACTGTTGGAAAGGATTGTTATAACTACAGGTAAAACATGTCAATAAAGCCTAGAATTAAGTACCATCCTGAATTGTAAAAATAAAACAAGTGAGAGAGTGTGAGAAAGAGGTATGAATCCACTAATAAATTAGTAATAACTCCTGAATAAAGTATATTGCAGTCAGTACAGAATGAAATGAATGTGACAGGCAGAACCAAACAGTAACATGTGTTGAAAATGGTACTGCAGCTGGAATGTGTGTCCCAAAATCTGGATATGTTGCTCTCAGTCTGCAATATGCAGATAGTATGGTTGTCTGAAATACCAAACATCCACAGTTGTCTATAGCTATTAATATAGCAGGATGATGTAGCTGAACAGAGCCAGATATGAACGTGTATGAATAAAAATGAAAATGTATATTGATGTAGCAGTAACATTCCTATCACCAGCTTGAAGTAGTTATCACATAGGAAACTGTAGGCAGAACTGTAGTGTGTATATATCTGCAGCTAGTAGAAATGTACAGCATATGTATTGGTATTTGAAGGTGTTAATTACATTTTCTTCACCCTACCCTATAACCACATATAATCCATTCCACGTGAAATTGGTATGTGCAATCACAATTAACACCCCTGGACATTTGTCCTGTTGGTTCATACATATTTGCATGTACGTTGATGCATCTGCCCTGTTCATACATCCAAACCTGATGGCCTGTTGCCATCAATCAACCCCGCATGTTGTTGGATTGTGTATTGCTGTTCAAATTATGCATGTGTTATGCTCGCTGTTCAATGGTGTGAATATCTGGGTGTTTGGTTAATGGGAATACTAATGCATGCTGTTACAACTAATTGTGAATGGTATTGTACGTTACTAACCCAAACTGTCATAACATAATGCAAAACATAGGACGACAGGGAAGGCGGGTTCTAGCGGACCCACCTCTCCCTCCTCAGCTGGCGAGTGCACCTGGCAGTAGTGCCCAGGTTGGATCCTCCTCTGGTGGCCCTGTGCCACCTGCGGGTGAAAGCGCTGCAGGGGATGGGGCTCGTCCCCCCTCTGCAAGCGTGGCCGGAGGAGAACATCCACTCACCCTCCGTAGTGTCCGGACTGTGGTGCATAGGGAGATCCGGCACGCTGTGCTTGGCCCCTACGCCAGCTTGAGGCACGGGTGGCACAACTCACAGGCGTGCCTGCTGCCTGGCCTACACAGCCCCCAGCACAGCCCCGTCCTGGGCAGTGAAGGCAAAGTGGCAACTGCCCATGGGTGGGGATCTCAGTTCCACTGTTGCCATCTGTGGGCTCATGGGCTCGAGATATCCAAACATCCGTCCCCGTCAATTGTGTAACCCCCCCACATGTGTCATACACCGCCCCTGTATGCGTCTTGTTTGTCTTGTCTGTTAACCTACCCAACCTACCTCCCCAGCTATACCGACTTCCTGTACCTGACATACCACTCTCACCTGTACCCACAAAAAAATTACGCCCCATACATAGCTGCCCATTTTGCACACATCTGCTGGACATGTAAACTGTCAATTACAATTGGCTGTACAACAAGTATTATTGTTGTCCTTACACCTCTCTCAAGGGTGGAAGGTTTCAAATGTCACACCAAATTACAAACATATGCACAGCTGTTGCTGATGAAGAAATGGGCAGCTATGGGCCTTACCTACATCCCTCCTGCAAAACCCGAGCTTGTTTCCCTACTGTCCTACCCTCTTTGTGACCCCTTTTTCACCACTTTCCTGTCTCCCCATTTTCATTTCTTTCAAAGAAATTAGTGCGGGTGTGCACAAGAGTAAGCACTATTAAGCAGTTGTAAGCGGGTATGCACTTGTGTGCGTGGAGCTAAACGCCAGTGCACATGCGTGAGCTCCAAGCAAACCAGTGCTAACCCGCTTACAGCTGCTTAAAAGTGCCTTAGTCACTCTGAATGACAAGGCCTGTAGTCTGCTCAAAAGCAAAATAAAATCCCACTGTCAGTCCTGTACCCAGGTCCTTTTAAACAGTAGTCTGCATGACTTACCACTAAGCCATGACTGCTATATAAAAGCATTGTGCTACAATAAATATATCATGCAATAGTAGGAATAAATGTAAAGGGAAAATAGGATGTGTAGTACACAAAGCATGTCATGTATATTTACTGTCAAATGTAGTGGATTTCTATAATAGTAGTGTGTGAACAGAAACAGCCATGCTAGTTGGTAGCTAGTAGGTAATAATGTCACTGTAGCATCTTGCAAGCCACACACATACTCACAGCAGGATAATCACTGCCCATACTCCACAACCTCTTACAGCAAGACATCTGGACTAAGTAATAAAAAATGTGGAGCAAAGGCCCAAAAACAGGGACACATTTCAAATATTGCTCCGACAAACTTAGACAGTTGAGAGAGTAACAGGTTTTGCATTATGTTGGATGTTTGGAAGGGTACGAAGTCTGAAACTGAAATGTTTGTCACTATAGTCTGACTTAAGCCCTGAGTGATTTGCCAGAAAAAGCTGTTTTATGACATATAGACCAAAATATGAGGCAAAAATGTGGACATCCTGCAAATATCTGTACACTTGAGAGGTTTGACACTGCCATATTTGAATAGTTAAGAGCCTAGATATAGCAACAGTGACTGAGTTACAGGGATGCCCCACAGACTCCCTGTAAAATGTACAAACAGTAGGCAGAAAGGTGTTACAACACATGCAATGGTAACTATGAAGTACTGAAAGTATGCACCACTTTCACGGCAGAAATAGTGTAGTAATACATATGCTCATGCTAACCCACAGTCACAACTGCAGAATACCAGACAATTTAATGGGTGTACCCCACTGATATGTACCATTCCATGAGGCAGATAAAAGATGCACCTGAGAGTCTCTGGGGCCTGCTCAGCAGCATACTCAAATACCATAATAGATGTCAAGGCCCACACCATGGCCAGACCACACTGCATGCAGTAACACCCTATCAGATATAGCAAGCATTCCAAGGTGTGAATGTACATGGAAGATAGGAAAGCCACAGCAACACACTACAGTCAAGACACCTAGCAGGCATACAAAGTAGTGAATGTAAAGGGCAAATATTGAAGCCATAGCAACAAAGTGCAACAGCCACTGCTATATACCAGTTACACCACATGTCCCACAGGAAAGCACACACACCCACATTAACAGTAGTAGTAGTCTTAGGTGTCAGTGTACATACACACTTAGTACAGGAAACTGGAGAAATGAATGGAGAAATGTTAATCTACAACACAGCCGGAAATATGAGAGAGATACTAACCTTTACACTCACAGAACAGTGTCCACAGCATACCAGCATGGTCCCTGCCCTTAAAATCTGAAAGGGCTATGCCTATCTCACATACCTTTTTATAGCACTGTCCTGAAATCACAGTGAGAACTGCAATCAGTACACAACTGGCTGCATGCAATTAGCAAATGCTGGCTAACAATTGGTGCAGAGGCCATCACATGGACATATGCAGATTTCTACAAAAGCATGCTGTACTCCCAGTCCACACATGCAATACTTTCATTGCACCCTCTGGAGGTAGGGAGAGAGAGAGAGAGAAAAAAAAACAAAACAAAAACACTTATTAACAAAACCTACTAGAAAGCTGTCATCTGTCAACTGGAGCAGCAGCAGGACACCGATCCAGAAGGCAATGCAAGCAGCTGTGACAAACACAGGTAATGTAAAGTAATACTTTAAAAGTCTACATACTGTGAACCCTCCATATGTGTCATTGGTCTGTATCTATATGTATATGAAGATGTGCAGAGGGCAGGGAACATAAAGCAACAATCAGTGAAGGCTGTACATACATATGTATGTGAGGGCATCTATGTGCACATATCAATGTAGGTTGAATGTAGGTTGTAGTGCAATGTACAATGTAGGTTTCACAGTTATGTATGTTTAGCAGTATGTTAGTGTGTGTATACAGTTTTGTAAACAAACATGTTGATATAGCTATCTATCATATGGATACGTATGTATGTCAATGTATGTATGTATGTGTATAGATATATATATATATATATATATATATATATATATATATATATATATATATATATAATATGCATATATGTATACATAGATAGAGAGGGATGTAGGAATACATAGACAGATGTAGATAGATAGAATATGTACAAACATATATAATACACACATACAGATATAGATATATGTAGATACATATACATCTACAGATATGACTGTATATGACCATCTCACACTCCCCCTGTCCCACCCCCTCTGTCACTCTCACCCCCTCTCTGTCACACTCCCCCCCTCTCTCCATATCTATAGCAATATATGTACATCGATATATATATGTGTATATGTATACAGACTTATATAGGTTCATAGGTTCATAGGTTCATACAAGGCTATCTGCCCTAGGGGATTTATAAGCCTAGCCAGAGTGTGTTTGGCTTTCGCCACCCATTTTAAATTAATTTTGCTATGCCCTTTTTTGAGGTTAGTATACTATGCCTCGTCTAACAGTGACACAGAAGTGATACCCAGGGTAAACCTATGATCTCCCATCCACTCATCAAGATTCCTCTTGAAGAGAGTCAATGAGGGACTCTGCCTAACCTGGACTGGGGTTTTATTCCAGAGTGAAGGGAGCCTCTGGGTTATGAATCTGTACCTCCAGCATGTCCTATTTATTTCAGTGCTGAGGTTTAAGTCTCTCGAGCACATAGCTCAATGGGATTTGGATTTTCTGAGGTGCAGCATGTCCATTAATTCTGGGTTGGACATGGCTTTATACGTCAGGCACAGATCGCCTCTGAGCAGGCGGTATGCCACTGAGTAGAGCTGGAGTTTCTTTAACCGGGCAGCATATGGCATCTGTTTGAGCCCTATGATCCTCTTGGTGAGGTACTTTTGGGGTCTTTCCAGTTGCTGCAAGTATCTGGTAAGGTACATCCCGAAAGGGGCATTGTACTCAATTATGGGCCTGATGAGGGATGAGTAAAGAGGCACGATGACCTCCCCTGATCTAGATGTGAATCCCTTCATGATTAGGTGGGCTATATAAAATGTTTTTCTAACCACTTTAGCCACGTGGTTGCCAAATGAGAGATTGCTATCAACTTGGGTCCCAAGGTCCCTAATTACTTCTTCTGTACTTAATGGATTACCACCTATGTGGTAATTTGTGGGCACTTTGTTTTCGCCAAAAGGGATGACTATACACTTTTTGGCGTTTAGCTTGAGGCCATGGCTCTGGCACCAGTTGTCTGTTTCTATGAGGCCCTTTTGGAGGATGCTTGTGTTGGCTGGAGGGTCGATTATGGTGCCCAGTTTGCAGTCATCTGCGAACTTAGTCAGCCACAGTCCTTCCGTGTTGGCCTGTACCTCCGAGAAATATATACCGAACAAGAGAGGTCCCAGGACTGAGCCTTGTGGGACGCCACTTGTAACTGGTTTGGAGTCTGACATGGCTCCAGCAATTCTAACCATGTGGGTTCTGTCCTTGAGCCAGTTTGCAACCCATCTAGTGACATAGGTGTTTATATTTAAGCTGGTGAGCTTATTTATAATGCCCGAGTGGGGTATTGTATCAAAGGCTTTTGCGAGGTCCAGGTAGGCTGTGTGGACCACCTTCCCCTCGTCAATGGCCTTGGTGACTGTTTCAAAGAACTCAACCAGGTTTAAGAGGCAGGATCTGCCCTTAACAAAGCCGAACTGGGTAGGATCCAGTGTCTGTAGGTCCCCAATATCTTTATTTATGAGGTCCATGATGATCCTTTCCATAGCTTTGCAGACTAAGCTAGTCAGGCTTATGGGGAGATAGTTTCCAGGATCCGTTGAGGCGCCACCTTTGTGGAGAGGGACCACTGTTGCTGTACGCCAGTCTTTGGGTACATATCCTGTAGTAAGGCTAAATTTGAACAGTAGTTTTATGTTTGGGTTTAGCTCTTCTTGGAGTTCATGTAGGACACAGCCTGGGACGCCGTCTGGTCCCATTGATGCTGTGTTTTTTGCTTTGGAGAGGGCAGCTCTTACCTAAGCATCTGAGATGTCAGGGGTGCAGCACTCTGCTGGGATAAATATTTGCCCTTTTGGCGGGGGGGGGGGAGTTTGCGCTGAACCTGTCAGCTGGGATGTTGGCAATGTCTGTGGGTTCGGTGTATTTTTTGTCATTTTGGACTAATTCTGAGCATGTCTGGGAATTCCCACCCAGGTTCCTAACATAACTAAAGAAAGCCTTGTGATTATCCTTAGTGTCCTGTGAAATTTTTCTCTCGAAGCTGGCCTTAGACGATTTTATGAGTGCCCATAGTTTTTTGCTAATACTGATCAGAGATGCCTTCCCTTTTTGGGATTTTGCTCTATCATGTAGTAGCTTCCTCCTTCTATTGTATAGTTTGTTTATGGCTGGGATCCACCAGACAGGACGTCTGCCTTTGGAGGATTGGTTCTTGGTTTTATTTGGGATTGCATGATCCATGCATTCCTGAAGGTGTTCATAGAATGCGTTTATAAAGGATTCTGCGGTCTGGGCCATATTTTCCACAGGCCCGGGGGCTTTGAAGGATTCCACCTCAGTTTTGAGGAGTGTGAAATTTGCTTTAGAGAAGTTTTTGACTGTGGTTTTCAGGGCAGGGGTTGGAGTTGGGATGTGAATATCCAGTGAGATTAGTTTATGGTCTGATCTTACCAGTGAGGGATACACTTCTGGTCTGGACCATAGAATCCCCATGTTGGTGATGATCAGGTCCAGTATGTTTTCCCCTCTTGTGGGAGTGGTAACAAGTTGTTCCATAGCATTTGAGTTTATAAATTCTAGGAACCTTTGGGCTAGGGTGTTGGAGCTAGAGTAATGCTCCCAGTCTATGTTTGGGTAGTTGAAGTCGCCCAATATAATGGTGTTTGGAGAGACCTTTATATTTTCCAGTGTTCTCAGGAAGGCCGAGTGGGGGTTCCTGGGTTTGGGAGGGTGGTCTGTAGCAGGCTATAAACTGGAAGGCAGTTTTACCCACTGTTAGTTGCACATGGATAGTCTCTAATGCTTCGTGCTGTGCCACCAACCTGGAGGTGTGGGTATCTTTGATGAATATTGATACTCCCCCTCCTTTTGTGGTACGGTCCAAGTTTTGGGGCTGAAAAGCATGGTATGAGGTATAACCTGGTAGTGCTGGGGTGCTTTCTGGAGCCTTGAACCAGGTTTCTGTTATTGCACAGATATCGATTTTCTCCATGCTAAGGAGAGTTTCGAGTGCGTGCATCTTGAGGTTTAGACTTCTGGCATTGAGTAGCATTACTCTTAGTTTCTTATCCCTTGTGATACCTATGGAGGTGGGTTTGTCTTTTGAGCCTTGCCTAAAAAAGGCAGTATGGGGGTAGCAAGAGCCTTTGCCAATATCTGAAAGCCCAGGGGTGACAGGTGCAAGCCGTCCCTAGCGAAGCATCATGGCTTGTTGAGCATGTCATCCCAGGCTGACAGGCATTGGATCCCCTTTAAATGACACCAATACTTAAGCCAATTGTTGAAATTGATCATCTTGTCTTCATATTGTGGCATCATTCTTAGTGAGGGTAAGATGCTACTCAAGGTCAGGGTCATACCGGCCTGGGCTACATGCTCAGAGAGCTCCTCTATGTCTCTTTTTATGTAGTCCAGGGAGGTACGTCTCAGGTTATTCACACCAGCATGGACAATGACTGAGTCATATTTGTACTTGCCTTGGAGTGAGCTGAGTGCTTGTGTTATGTGGCGGATCCTAGCGCCCGACAGGCAGCTCACCGTGACTTTCTCCTTGTTCAGCCTGGTGAGCGGGACGTCAGTGTGCCTGACGATAGAGTCACCTATTACAAGTGTATCAGGTGTGTTGTTTAGCCTTAAGGGCTGTGACTGTTCGGCACACTGGCTTTGTGAGCTATGTGTTGCACGTGTTTTGTTTTGGGGTAGCAGTTGCTTGGGTGTCTGCTTTGGAGGTCTCTGCTGCTTAGGCAGATTTTTATTTAGAGCCTCAGTATGTTTTGTGTGTTTATGTGTTTGGTTTGCTGTCGTGGTAGGTCTATGTGAGACTGGAATTGTAGTGAGTGTGGTTTCCTTCTCCTCCTGACTGGTTTTGCCAGTACTGAGTTGAGAGAGCTTAGCCTCCAGTATGGCTATATGGTTGCATCTCTCACATGTGTTGGAATTTGTTGGGAGGAGGAGAGGGTTGTCTGTGTACATGAGGCAGTTGTAACATTGCCTCAAGATTCCCAGATTCACCAGCTGGACCGGAGAGGAGATTGACAACTGACCTTTGGACATGCTAGAATAGTATTGGGAATTCCTTTATAATTGAAAAAAGGGCCAATGGGGAACGAGGTTCTCAAGGGGAGTTTGTGAGGTTGTAGTGCTTTTAATATTTTAGTGCTGACTTATATAATTGCTTTAGTGAGCAAGTGCCAGGTAACTTAAATGCAATGTGTTTCAGGTAACTTAAATGTATGTATATATATATATATATATATATATATATATATATATGTCTATATATATACATATATATATATATATATATATATATATATATATATATATATATATATTTATATATATATAGAGAGAGATATATTCTGAGTGAGGCACATGGTACAGATGCATTGCAACTGGTGACAAAGGCATGGAGTGAACACCAGTGTCAAAACTGGAGTACCATACCCCATTTCAAATCACCTACACCAGTAACCACCAGATATGTGATTGGCTGCCCCCCACTGCATGTGTCAGGGGTGAACAGGGTCATAAACGTGCACAATAGGCCCCCCAATAATAGTCACAGTGGCACACTATTCCTGGAATACGTGTACATGGTATGTGTCAGCAGACATGGTGTGTCAGCTATGGACATGTAGGCCAGTGTACCCCTCCACACCACACAATGTCTGCCACGGTATGTACCTCACATGACAGCTACAGATATGGAGAAGGACACAGTGACATGTACGACACTGTGACAATGCACTCAAACACATTACCAATGCACAGTGACTGACAACACCACAGAGTGCACACATACTACCCACATAGAGGTTACCACTCCTGGATTTACATACTTAAGTCACACCCATGACAGATGTCCAACAACCATATTAACACCTCACACCATCCACAACCTAAATGACCGCTGTGTGTCATCCTTGACACCGCAGTAGAGAGCACATGGTGGAGGTACAGGTTCCTACCCACAGATAAGACATACCCTGCAATAAACCACACAGCGTTAAGAAGCAGGACTCCCCATGAGTACATGTCACACATACCCCTGCTGAATGTTAGTCGGATAGGTAATATGCCATATGAGTCACCCTGTGTAACTGTTTGACAGGAGCAGGTACCATGATATCACATGTGTCACAAGGGTCAGGGTCGCAGAACAGTATGCTGCTGTAGTCCCAGGGGCAATAGCATATTGTATTGTATTGTATTGTATTGTATTGTATTGTATTGGTATGTAGAGGTGCCTCCTTTATGGAGTGGAACCACTGCTGCTGTACACCAGTGTACAGGTACATATCCTGTAGTCAGGCTACTGTTACATAGCACTTCTATATGCGGGCTTAGCTCCTCTTGGAGTTCATGTAGCATGCAACCGCGGATACCATCAGGTCCCATTGATGCTGTGTTTTTTGCTTTTCTGAGGGCGGCTCTCACCTAGACATCTGTGATGACAGGGAGGTTACATTCAGCTGGGATAAGTATGTCTTCGTTTGGGGGAGAGGGAGAGGGGAAAATTGCACTGAACCTGTCTGCCACAATGTTGCCAATATCTGTGGGTTCAGTGAATTATTTGTTGTTGTGTACTAACTAAGAGCATATTGGAGGGTTTCTGACCAGGTTTCTAACATAACTGAAGAAGGCCTTGTGGTTATCTGCAGTGTCCCTGGTGATTTCCCTCTCAAAGTTGCCCATGGATGTTTGTATGAGAGAACATAGCTCTTTACTAGTGCTGATCAGACATGCCTTCCCTTTATGGAATTATGCTCTGTCTTGCAGTAGCTTCCATCTTTTGTTATACAATCTGTTTATGGCTGGGGTCCACCAGACAGGATGCTTTCCCTTTGTAGAGAGTGTCTTGGTCTTATATGGGATTGCATGATCCATGCATTCTCGGACATGTCCGTAGAAATCATTTGTGAAGGAGTCAGCATTGTGGGTTGTGGCTTGCACTGGCCCAATGGGCTTAAAGGATACTATCTCAGTCTTAAGAAGTGTAACGTTTGCATTTGGAATGTTATTCACTGTAGTCATTTGTGCTGGTGGTGAAGGTGAGATATGTATATCCAGGGCGATTAGTTTGTGGTCAGATCACAGTAATTGATGATGCACCCCATACAGTACCTCGATACAAACCCCCAGAGTGAGGATGTGCTTTGGACCTGAATCAGTGTGCTGACTACTGGGGTTTAGTAGTATGTCGTATGGAGTGTGCCAGGTACTGTTGCACAGTTGTTGGCTGAGCACTGATACCTGACAATTTACATGTGTATCCACCAATAGACAGACAGATGCTATATATGGGAGATATGTTGTATCACAACAGTCTAGTAGCATATGCAGTATGTGTGCCAAATTCTGCTGACATATTTTGCTGATATCATTTTATTTTCTTTTTCAGGACCATGGTTCACCAGCGCAATCCGGCATACTCTGCAGCCGAGGATGAGGAAATGCACCAGAGCCTGGTGTGGGATTTTGCAATACTCTTTTCCCACACCAGCCAGAATTAGCAGGAGAGGGCTGCACTGTGGCAAGACCTGGTCCGTCGGGTAAATGACATAGGCACGCATAATAGGACATATGAGCAGGTACGACATCACTGCAGTGATTTAATCAGAAATGTCCATCAGCGTGTGTTGGATATCCACAGGCAACAGGTTGCCACAGGACTCTGCGATGCAGATGTTTGAGGATGTTGATATGTGTGCAGTACTACATGACTGGTACAGGACACACAGGAGCACCCTAGAACTGCACGCTCACACCTCATACCATGCTAGACAGCCCCAACACACAAAACTAACTTTCACAGGAGATAGAGTCCCCATAAATGTCAGGGATACTGTGGTGGCAGGACAGGTAGCATACATCCTACTAAGTATGTAACCACTGAGTGAAGGCTCAGTGTCTGTTATTTGACATGTGTATCAGTGCAGGTATGAGCACCTGGGTTCACATCCGGTTATTGTACATCCTGACGGTACATGGTCTGTACACTTGTGTGCGCTGAGACTGGACCCTGGCCATCTGACCTGTGTATTTCCATGTACATGTGTATAGTGCCTGCATATTTGCACTGTTACCTACTGGAACTGGTACAGCTTGTTTATTGTACAATGGACTACATGAAGCCCTGCTTACTGTAGTTTTGTTTGCATGCATGTTTGCTTGCAATTACCCTGGAACACTGATTCCACCTGCAATGCAGATTTACGGAGCTTCTGTGGATTCCTAGTGACATCTGCATAGCTTACTATACGTATGTCCATGTCTCACTTGACAGAACGTCACTGTTTGTCCTGTTCGCATGTACGTTGCCTGTGGCACATTGCATATGACTTACCTGGCATTTGACCACGTGAGCAGTCATATATGCCAGCGCTAACTAATCACAGGCACTACACCCTCACATACTCACCTTCTGTACCTTGTTCCCCATTGGCCCTATGTGCTGTTAATCACCATGACAATCACAATACTATGGTAGCATGTGCAAAGGTCACTTGTCAGTCACCTCTATGGTATGGTTGTGGAATATGTGAATCATGTGGCAATGTCACAGCTGCCGCATGTACACAGTCAACCCTCCCCCCTACCCATGAACGTACAACACATGTGTGAGATGCAACCACATAGCCAAACTGGGGACTAAGCACTCTGAACCTAGTACTGGCATAACCTGTCAGGTGGCATGAAATACTACAGTGACTACAATACCAGTCTGATGTAGACCTACAATGACAGCAATCCAAACACATGAACACACTGGGGCATTCTTGGAGCCTCAGAATAGCATCCTGCCTGAGCAGCAGACACCTCTGCAGATGGCACACAGGCATACGTTAAGCCAGAACACAGCACGTGCAACACATAGCACACAAATCCTGTGTGCCAAACAGTCACAGCCTGTACGGCTAGACAACACACCTGCTGCAGTTGTGTTATGTACCTTTATTGTCCAGTACAGTGAGGTCCCGCTCACCAGGCTGGACAAGGTGAAGGTCACAGTGATATGCCCGTGGGGCACTATGGTCCACCACATAACACAAGCATACAGGTCAGTCAGAGGCATGGACACATATGACTCAGTCATTGTCCATGCCACTATGGCTGACCTGTGATGTACCTCCCTGGACTACATGATAGGGAACATAGAAGGGCTCTCTGAGCATGTGGCACAGGCTGGTATGACCCTGACCTTGGTTGGCATCATACCCTCACCAAGAATGCTGAAGTATTACTGAATGCTGATGAATTACTGTAGCTACAACACCCTAGCTGAAAGGTTCCTAGCATGTAGTCACTGCATTGCTATGGAACAACTTGTTACCACTCCCACAACAGGTGAAAACATGCAGCACCTGTTCATCAACAACATGTAGACTATATGCCCCAGACCAGATGTGTATCCCTCGCTGCTAGGATGATACCATATACAACTCACACTGCATATACACATACCACATGCAGCACCCGCACAGAAAACCACAGTCATAATGTTATCCAGTGCAAATACCATGTATTCACATGTGGCAGGCTTCAGACATGGGAACTATTGAAGGTCACAGGTATATATGTGTATTTGGCACACACATACATCATATGTGTGCATTGCCATTACTGGTTTAATCGATGCCATGCATTATTGTGAACAACAACAAACACACATGGGCATTCTGTGTGACAAAAACACACGTGGCATTTGTGGAATTCAAAGCCATAACTAACTGTGCTATGACAGTAGTGAGAGATGCAGTAGCAGAGCATGCTATTTGCATTACTGGGAGATTTGCACTCTTCTGCTGTACTTGTAGGGTGCTGACATCATCTTTGTTTAGAGATTGGAATATGCAGCAGCTGGTGTGTTGTTCTGGTTGCCAAAAGGATCAGTTCTCTCACACATGTAATTGGCTAGACAGCACACCTGGTAAGTTGTGTTATGTACCTTTATTGTCCGGTACAGTGAGGTCCCGCTCACCAGGCTGGACAAGGTTAAGGTCACAGTGATATGCCCGTGGGGCACTATGGTCCACCACATTACACAAGCATACAGGTCAGTCAGAGTCATGGACAAATATGACTCAGTCATTGTCCATGCCACTATGGCTGACTTGTGATGTACCTCCCTGTACTACATGATAGGTAACATAGAAGGGCTCTCTGAGCATGTGGCACAGGCTGGTATGACCCTGACCTTGGTTGGCATCATACCCTCACCAAGAATGCTGAAGTATTACTGAATGCTGATGAATTACTGTAGCTACAACACCCTAGCTGAAAGGTTCCTAGCATGTAGTCACTGCATTGCTATGGAACAACTTGTTACCACTCCCACAACAGGTGAAAACATGCAGCACCTGTTCATCAACAACATGCAGACTATATGCCCCAGACCAGATGTGTATTCCTCGCTGCTAGGATGATACCATATACAACTCACACTGCATATACACATACCACATGCAGCACCCGCACAGAAAACCACAGTCATAATGTTATCCAGTGCAAATACCATGTATTCACATGTGGTAGGCGTCAGACATTGGAACTATTGAAGGTCACAGGTATATATGTATATTTGGCACACACATACATCATATGTGTGCATTGCCATTACTGGTTTAATCGATGCCATGCATTATTGTGAACAACAACCCACACACATGGGCATTCTGTGTGACAAAAACACACGTGGCATTTGTGGAATTCAAAGCCATAACTAACTGTGCTATGACAGTAGTGAGTGATGCAGTAGCAGAGCATTCTATTTGCATTACTGGGAGATTTGCCCTCCTCTGCTGTACTTGTAGGGTGCTGACATCATCTCTGTTTAGAGATTGGAATATGCAGCAGCTGGTGTGTTGTTCTGGTTGCCAAAAGGGTCAGTTCTCTCACACATGTAATTGCCACCCCCCCCCAAACACATGCACACACACACACACACACACACACACACACACACACACACACACTTGCAGGATTCAAACCCCTACCTTTTTATGTTATGACACTAGTTTGAGATGCAGTAGCCAAGTGCGCTATTTGCATTACTGGGAGGTTTCTCTTCTCCGGCTGTACTTATAGGGTGCTGACATCATCAGTGTTTAGAAAGGGAATGTGCATCCTGTAGTGTGTTCTCCTAGTTGCCAAAAGGGGTATTTCTTTTACACAGAATTGCACACACACTAACCCCCCTCAATCAAACACACACAGTAAGCATTTGCAGGATTTAAACCCCTACCTAATGATGTTATGACACTTGAGACAGATGCATTAACAGAGTGCGCTATTCGCATTAATGGGAAGTTTCCCTTCTCCGGCTGTACTTATAGGGTGCTGACATCATCAGTGTTTAGAAAGGGGAATGTGCATCCTGTAGTGTGTTCTCCTAGTTGCCAAAAGAGACCTTTCTTTCACACAAAATTGCACACACACTAACCCCCCTCACCCAAACTGAGCATTTGCAAGATTCAAAACCCTATCTAACTATGCTATGACACTCAAGACGGACGCATTAGTGGAGCACGCTATTTGCATTATTTAGAGGTTTCACTTCTCCGGCTGCACTTATAGGGTGCTGACATCATCAGTGTTTAGAAAGGGGAATGTGCATCCTGTAGTGTGTTCTCCTAGTTGCCAAGAAAAACATGTCTGTCACACAGAATTGCAAACACACCAACCCCACTCACCACACACACACACTGAGCATTTGCAGGATTCAAACCTCTACCTAACTATATTATGACACTTAAGTGAGACACATTAGCAGAGCACACTATCTGAATTAGTGGGCATCTGCTCTGCACCTGCAGTATTTATAGGGTGCTGACATCATTATTTATACAGAGATATGTACATCTATTACTACCTGTCAGGTGGGGGATAGCATATATATGCATTTGCAGCCACCTACTGCAGGGTCAGATATGCACATCAGCACTGGCAGGTTATGTTTTATACCATGCTTCGTGACCACAGGACCTGTAACACACAACGCAACCAGTTCAGACCACCCCTCCCACATCCAGGACACACACTTTGCTTCCCTGGGAACAGTGCCAAGATATGAAGGTGTTCACATACACCATTCCAGTTGTTAACATCAGGTACAGGTATATTGTGTGTGGGAACTACTCAGGCCTCTACAACATTACCCTACAGCCACTACAATTTGTGAGTCCATGTGCTATGGCAGGACCACTCACCACAGCCACAAGGGGGAATACATATTGCACCTGACCATCTGCAACATGGGTACTCACTGTTCCACACCAGAGGTAGACCACCATTGTTGATATCTGACCATACCCACCTTCCCTGGACATCCATATCCCATCCCCACCCCCAGGCAAGGTTGTCACTGCAAACAAAGTGTATTTATCCAAAGCAGACTTTGCACTTGTGAAGACTGGGGTGGAAGACTTCAAAGGACCCATGCTGGGGGAGTATACAGGCCACTCTGCATAATCCTTGACAATTGCATTCTATGAGCATGTGGAAGGTTTGCATTGATCATGCTATCCCAAATATACCCATGACTCCTCCACAACAAGACACCTGTCAGGTGTACACCAGCCATATATGAGCTGTCCAACAGACGGAGTGAGCTAATACATTGCAGAGCAGTAACCCACAGAGGGAGGACATCTCTGAACAGTACTGGCACGACACTTCAATCCCTCATAATCATCACGACAATGTGTTGACAGTGAAATTGTCCAGACACTGCAGATAAAGCTCCCCTCAGTCTGCTATTGATGCCCGCTTATTGTTAGAGGTCCTCACCAACCCTCTTCCAGCAAACACCAGCCACATGGATGTGGCATAGCAAATTCAACCCCTAGGATCTCCACTGTGTCCCTGCTTGATGGAGACACAGCACACTAGCCTCAAACAGTGCCTTATGTGACCTACTTTACAGTGGCACAGTAGCCTACTGTACTGGGGAGGCAGACGCCAAGCACACTCTGGCTAAGCTTTCTTTCCCTAGGGCAAACAGTCTAGTATTGACCTCTACACCCATATGTTTAATTGTCAGATGCACAATATTTGTTGCTGATAGACTGTTTGCAGGTCTTTATTGCCATAGCATTCCCTGTTTCTATGAACAACTTGTGTATCTGTGGAAGATGTTTGAATATGAGAGGGATCCACTATATCGCTTATGTCTCTGTAGTCATTTAACTGTGTGCACTGGGCAGATTGCTGTAATGTGGTTGGTTCCTGGAATAACAGTACAAATACCTGATATGTGTGGCCAACTGCTAAACTGAGATATGGCCTAAGTGTGTGAGCATGCCCAGTTCAGGCTTTCCATGGCATGTTGTCTGACATATGTCTCATTTATCAAAGTGTGCGAGCATGCCCAGTGTGAGCTTTCCATATGTTGAAATCTGCAGTCCACCACATTTGTGGATGAGTGTGAACTTCAACAATATCTCACGTTTATGGTTGTGTGTTGGGTGTCGTGTTGTGTACTTACTGGCCAACTGCTTTGTGTCTGAACACAGCAAGGATTATACTGTGCCTGCAGGGTTTGCATGGGATACTTTGCATACAGTTGTCAACATCCTTTCATACTGACCAAACACTGTAGTACCGTATAGTGTACAGGTTCAGTACTTTCACTGTGGTGGACAGTATCCTGGGCTTTAGTCCTATCACTGCTTTAAATTTTCATAGTGAGCACAACAGACTGGTTAGGGGCCAGTTGTGCACATATGACCATGTTGCATTATGTTCAGATATGGACTACTTAAACCAGGCTTGTCCAACATTGGTAGTGTATTCCACAACATAGTTGGACATTGGCAAACACTAGCGATGTGCCCTAGGCCATGTCTAATGCTAGTCAGAGAGTGTGTTTGTCCTTCGACACACATTGTAACTGTAGTTTGCCATGACATATGTTATGGTTAGTATACTGTGCCTCCGTCTACCCATGACATAACAGTAATACCCAGGGTAAACCTACCATCTCCCATCCACTCATCAAGATTCCTCTTGAGGAGAGTCAATGAGTGACTGTCTGGCTAACCTGTACTGAGAGTTTACTCAAGAGTGGGGTATGGCTTCTGTGTTATGGATCAATCAGTACAGCATGTCCTATGTATGTCAGTGCTGGGGTTCAGGTCTCTCATATGCATAGCTCACTGCCATTCAGATTGTACAAGGTACAGCATGTTCATTGATTCCAGCTTGGACATGGCTTTATACATCAGGCACAGCTTGCCTCTGGGCGGGCAGTATGGCACTGTGTGGAGCTGCAGTTTGTTTAATCAGGCAACACATGGCATCTGTTCAAGCTCTTTGATACTCCTGGTGAGGTACTTTTGGGGTCTTTCCAGTTGATGGAGGTGTCTGCTGAGGTACATACCACAGGGGCCATTGTACTCAATTGTGAGGCTGATGAAGGATGACTGCAGAGCCACAATGATCTCCCCTGATCTAGATCTGACTACCTTCATGATTAGGTGGGTATATGGTATGTTTCTGTTACCACTACAGCCACATGCTTGTCTAATGCAAGATATCTATCAACTTGTGTCCCCAGGTCTCTTATTACATCTTAAGTACTTAATGGGTTCACACCTATGTGGTAATTGGTGGGCAATTACTGTATATCCACAGGGGTTGACTATACACTTTTCTGCAATTAGCTTGCTGACATGGCTATGGCACCAGTTGTCTGTTTCTATGTGGCCCTTTTGTGGGATGCTTGTGTCAGCTGGAGGGTCAGATATGGTGGCCAGTTTGTAGTCCTCTGCAAACTTGTTCAGACACAGTCCTTCCATGTTGGCCTGTACCTATGGGACATATATACCAAACAAGGGAGGTCCCAGGACCGAGCCTTGTGGGATGCCAGTTGTATCTGGTTTGTAGTCTGACATGGCTGCAGCATTTCTGACCATGTCAGTTCTGTCCTTGGTCTGGTTTGCAATCCCTCTACTGACATAGGGGTTTATATTTAAGCTGGTGAGCTTATCTATAATGAACACGTGGGGTATTGTATGGAAGCCTTTTGCAAGGTCCAGCTAGGCTGTGTGGACCACATTCCCCTCATCAATGGCCTTAATGACTGTTTCACATGAGTCAAGCATGTTTAAGGGGCAGGATCTGCACTTAAGAAAGCCACAGTGGTAGGGTCAAGTGTCAGTAGGTCCCCAATATCTTTATGTCTGAGGTACATGCTGATCCTTTCCATAGCTTTGCAGACCAAGCTTGTCAGGATTCTGGGGTGGTGGTATGCAGTATTCATTCAGGCAACACCTTTGTGGAGAAGGACCACTGTTGTTGTACACTGCTCTTTGGATACATATCCTGTGGTAAGGCTGACATTGAGCAGTAGTGTTATTTGGCATTCCATTCTCCTTGGAGTCCATGTTGGACTCAGCCCAGGACACCATCTTGTACCATTGATGCTGTGTGTTTTGCTTTGTAGATGCTGGCTGTTACCTCAGCATCTGCAATGTCAGGGGGCCAGCACTCTGCTGTCTGCTGGGATAGATATTTGGCATTTTGGGGGGGGGGGGTTTGCACTGCACCTGTCAGGTTGGATGTTGGCAATGTGTGTGTGTTTGGTATATTTTTGTAATATTTGAGTGATTCAGAGCATATCTGTGAATTCCCAACAAGGTTCCTACCATCAGTTAAGAAAGCCTTGTGATTATCCTTAGCGTCCTGTACAATTTGTATCTTCATAGGTTCATAGGTTCATACTAGGCTATCCGCCCTAGGGCATTTATAAGCCTAGCCAGAGTGTGTGTGGCTTTCACCACCCCTTGCTATGTGAATATTATGGCCATTTAGGATTTACTTTACTGTGCCTCTGTCTGGACGTGACACAATGAAGACCCCCAGTGTACACCTACGATCACCCATCCACTTGGCAAGATTCCTGTTAAAGAGAGTCAGTGAGGGGCTCTGCCTAACATGGAGTGGGATTCCGTTCCAGGGTGTAGGGAGCCTCTGGGTTATTTATCTGTCCCTCCAGTGCATCCTATTTCATTATGTGTTGAGGTTGACATCTCTCGCTCTCACAGCTCTGATGGATTTGAGTTTTCTGGCGTGGAGCATGTCCATTAATCCTGTGTTGGACACGGCCTTGTACAACAGGCATACAATGCCTCTGCGTAGGCAGTATGTGACTGCATACAGCTGGGGTGTCTACAGCCAGGCAGCATATGACATATATTTGAGACCCTTTATCCTCTTGGTGAGGTACCTTTGAGGTCTTTCTAACTGCTGCAGGTGTCGGGTAAGGTACATCCCAAATGAGGCATTGTACTAAATTATGGGCCTGATAAGAGAACAGTATAGGGGCACAATGACCTCTGTTGACGTAGATGTGAATCCTTTCATGATAAGGTGGCCAATATAGAAGGTCATCCTAGCCACGTTGGCAATGTGAGTGTCAATTGACAGTTTACTGTCCACTTGTGTCCCTAGGTCCCTGATTACTCCTTCCATACGTAATGGATTACCACCTATGTGGTAATTTGTGAGTACCTTGTTTGGTATTTGGTGAGACATTCATACTGTCCAGTGTCTTCAGGAAGGCTGAGTGGGGTTCCTGTGTGTGAGAGTGTGGTCTGTAGCATGCTACAGACTGTACAGCAGTTTTGCCTATGGTTAGTTGCACATGGGTGATCTCCGATGCTTCGTGCATTGACAGTTACCTGAACGTGTGGGTATCTTTGCTGAATATGGATACTCCCCCTCCTTTTATGGTTTGGTCCAGGTTTTGGGGCCATAACGCATGATATGAGGTATAACCTGGTAGTGCTAGTGTGCTCTCAGGAGCCTTGCTGCAGGTTTCTGCCACTGCACGGACATCGATGTTCCCCATACTGGGGAGAGCCTCGGGAGCATGCATGTTGAAGTTTAGATGTCTGGCATTGGGCAGCATTACCCTTATGTTTCTTTCCACTTATGTTTTCTAGGGAGGTGGGTTAATCTTTTCAGCCTTGCCTACAAAAGGCTCTATGGAGGTGGCAAGAGCCTTATCCAATATCCAGACGCCCAGGGGTAACAGGTGCAAGCCATCCCTTTCAAAGCAGTGTGGCTTGTCAACCATGACATCCCAAGCAGACAGACATTGGATCCCCTTGGAATGACACCAGTAATTGTGCCACTTGTTAAAGCTGATCATTCTGTGTTTGTACTGTGGCATCAATCTTGGTGAGGGTAGGATGCTGCACAAGGTCAGTGTCATACCGGCCTGGACTACATAATCGGAGAGCTCATCTATGTCTCTTTTCATGTAGTCCAGGGAGGTACGTCTCAGGTCATTCACACCAGCATGGACAATGACTGCATCATATTTGTACTTGCTTTGGGGTGACCTGCGTACTTGTGTTATGTGGCATATTGTAACAGCCTACAGGCAGCTTACTGTACCCTTTCCCTTGTTCAGTCTGGTGAGCGGGACAGCAGTGTGTCTGACTATGGAGTCACCTATTACAACTGTATCAGGCATGTTGTTTCTCCTTCTGGCCTGTGACTGTTTGGCACACCAGCTTTGTGTACTATGTGTTGCATGTGCTATGTTTGGAGGTAGTGGTTGCTTGAGTGTCTGCTTTGGAGGCCTCTGTTGATGTGGTGTGTTTGTAATTAGAGCCTCCGGGAATGTTTTTCTGTGTTTATGTCTTTGGTTTGCAGTTGTGATAGGTCTATGTGAGACTGGGTTTGTGGTGTGTGTGGTTACCTTCTCCTCCTGACTAGTTTTGACAGTACTGAGTTGAGAGAGCTCAGCCTCCGTTTTGGATAAATGGTTGCATCTCTCACATATATTTGTATTTCTTGGGGGGAGGAGAGGGTTGTCTGTGTACATGGGGCAGGTGTAACATTGCCTCAAGATTCACAAATTCAACTTGTTGTAGCTGGCCTTAGTGGATTGTATGAGTGGACATATTTTATTGCCATAATACTGATCAGAGTTTACTTCCCTTTTTAGGTTTGCTCTATCATGTAGTAGCTTCCTCATTCTCTTGCATGGTTTGGTAATGGCTGGGGTACACCATGCCAGATGCCTGCGTCTATGGCATTGTGTCTTGGTTTTATTTGGGATTGTATAATCCATGCATTCCAGGCAGTGTTCATGGAATGCCTGTATAATGGGTTCTGGGGTGTGGCCCATAGTTTGCACATGCACAGGGCCTTTAATGGATTCCACATCAGTTTGGAGGAGTGCAACATTTGCTTTACACATGTTTTTCACTGTGGTTTTCTGGCCAGGGACTGTGGTTAGGATGTGTATATCCGGTGTGATTATTCTATGATCTGATCTTACCAGTGAGGGATACACTTCTCATCTTGCCATCCAGTACCCATGTTGCTGATTAACACTTCCAGTATGCTTACCCCTCTTGTGGGAGTGGTACGTTGTTCCTGAGCATTTTGGTTTATGGATTTTAGGAACCTTTGTCCTAGGGTGTTGGAGCTAGAATAATGCTCACAGTCTATGTTTGGGTATTTTCAGTCACCCAATATAATGTGGTTTGGAGAGCTTGATATATTCATGTATTCCAACATAGGCCAAGTGCAGTTCCTGGTGTTAGGATGGTAGTCTGTAGCAGGCTATAAACTGGGAGGCAGTTTTAGCCACTGTTACTTGGCCATGGCTAGTCCATGGTGCTTCTTGTTGTGGTACCAACATGGGGGTGTGGTTATCCTTGACAATTATTGCTAGTCACCCTCCTTTTGTAGCTTGTTCCATGTTTTGGGGCTGTTCAGCACAGTATGAGGTGTAACCTGGTAGTGTTAGGGTGCTGTTGTGAGCCTTGACCCAGTTTTCTGTTACAGAACAGATATCAACATTCTCCATGCTGGGGAAGTTTAGACTGCATGCATCTTGCTGATTAGACTTCTGGCATTGGGTAGCATTACATCTAGGTTCTTATCCCTTGTGATACCTATGGAGGTGGGTTTGTGTTTTGAGCCTTACCTATTCAAGGCACACTGGTGGTAACAACAGCCTTTGCCAGTATCCATAAGGCCAGGACTGATAGGTGCACATCACCCCTAGTAGGTAGAGCATCATGTCGTGCTCAGCATGTCATCCCAGGCTGGCACCCATTGGATCCCCTTTGACTAACAGCAATACTTCAGCTAATTATTGCAATTGATCATCTCATCTTTATATTGTGGCATCATGCTTGGTGAGGGTTGGATGTTAGTCAGGGTCATCAAGTTTGCATATACTACATGGTGTTACATTGCTTAACACATGGCAATCATGCCTCAGGTGGTGCTGCAGGGCTGCCTATGTTGGATGCACATACTACACTCCCTGTACATGTTTGAAAGCAGGTTGTGTCAACTTAGGCGTCCCTTTTACTATATGTGTGAGTCGGAGAGGTATCATTTCCAGGGTCCCTACTGAGCCAGTGTATGTGCTATGCGTTGCCGCTTTGCCAAGGCCAAGGCATACTGGGCACGCCTCCTTCTGCCTACTGGGGCAGGCTCAGGTTGTTCCTCCTCCGAGTCACGCTCTGCCTGTGATTGACTTGGCAATGGTGGGGGGCTGTTTGGCCCAGCCCTATGGTGATCCTGCTGCAGCTGTTTTCGCAGAATCATATTATGTAGCATAGCACATACCATGACAATTTGGGTACATGTAGTTGGTGAGTACTGCAAGGCTCCACCAGATGTATCCAGGCACCGGAACCATGACTTGAGCAGCCCAAACACATGCTCGATTACATTTTGTGTTTGTGCGTGTGCCTCATTATGGCATTCCTGTTCAGGTGTGTGTGCATTTCTGATGGGTGTCATCAGCCACAGCTCCAGTGTATATCCAGCATCCTGTTGTAAAACAGCAAGATGTAGTCGATGCCAATAAGGAGATGAAAGCAAACCCAAAATTGTTGAAGTTATATTCTTGTAATACTGGAACCAACCCAACGAAAAGCCACCACACGTTCCTTCTTCAAAAAACTTCTTTATTGACCTAGGTTTCGTCCATACGAACTTCTTCAGAATACATACTACTGTTTCAACCCAAGATTTTTATACAATATTGTGTATTGAATAATTACTTAATTGATATCCTTGATTTTTCAATAATGAATTCTTAAAAGGGAAATGACTCATTCAAGAACATTTCATATCCATTGAAAACCATTATATCTACAATGTTTTTATAAACTTGAACCAACTGTATATATATGCACTCTAATGAAAAAAATAAATATGTATATTTATACTAAAAACAACTATATAAATTACATTTAATCAACTATACCTATACATAAAATAATAAATTAAACTTTACTTTGTACATTACACATATTAAAACACATTTATCTTATATAATATATGTAATGTATATAATATTGTGTTAAAATTAAAAATTATTAATTATATATATATGTAATTTGTATATAAGAGGAAATGTAATTTATATATATAATTTTAGTATAAATATACATATTTATTTTTCATAGTGCATATATATACAGTTGGTTCAAGTTTATAAAAACATTGTAGATATAATGGTTTTCAATGGATATGAAATGTTCTTGAATGAGTCATTTCCCTTTTAGGAATTCATTATTGAAAAATCAAGGATATCAATTAAGTAATTATTCAATACACAATATTGTATAAAAATCTTGGGTTGAAACAGTAGTATGTATTCTGAAGAAGTTCGTATGGATCTACCTAGGTCAATAAAGAAGTTTTTTGAAGAAGGAACGTGTGGTGGCTTTCCGTTGGGTTGGTTCCAGTATTACAAGAATATAACTTCAACAATTTTGGGTTTGCTTTCATCTCCTTATTGGCATCGACTACATCTTGCTGTTTTACAACAGGTTGCAGTATAATTTTGGTTACTAGTATATCCAGCATCCCCTACTAAGTGACCATGTGGAATGTCCCCACTGGCAATTGTCTTTTACAGCTGTGTCAGATGCCAGATATGGGAATCATGGTAGCTTCCAGGGCAGCCAGCACACACATTCATTATTATGCCCTGGGCATCACACATGACCTGGCAGTTGATGGAGGGGAAGCCCTTGCGGTTAATGTAGGCCCTACCTCGCTCACCGGCTGGTGCTTTGATGCGTATGTGCGTGCAGTCTATTGCACCCACTACCTCAGGGTATTCTGGTATTTGCTGGAAGAGACGCATATTGCTGGCCAATACCTCACGGGCATTGGGGAAATATACATGATCACCGACATGTGCTGACATGGCATCCAGGAACTGGTGCAGTACCCTGGAGGCTGATGCCTGTGATATCCCCATCATATCACCAGTTGGTCTCTGGAAGGTACCTGTTGCGAGTATTCTTAGGCCAACACATACCTTGGTTTCCACTGGGATGGGTTCCCCTCTGTTGGTTCTGTGTGTGAGGCATGGCCTGCACAGCTCAACAATTTGCTGCAGGAGGTCTCTGTCCACTCTATAGCGCTCAACTATCTCCAGCTCATGTAACCCAGGGAAGGTGACCCTGGGCCTGTACACTCTTCTCCGTCTCCTCACTGTGGGTTGTCTGGCAGCATTTGCATTGTCACCACCCTCAGCAAGTCGCCTATGTCTCCTTATGACAGCTATGGCAGCCCCTAGCATTTCTGCTCTGAGTGAAGCTTTTTCAGTTTTCACTTCTAATAGCTTACTCCTGTCTTGCAGTGTCTCTTGAGAGAAACATCCTGCACTGCTGTTTGCAGAGTTTTAAGTGCTGGGCTGGGCTAGTATTCTGCCTGTGTAATTGCCTGCTTCTAATTGTTTTCACCTGCTAGCTCCAGCAGTATTCTCTGCTAGTTTCCTACTATTTCTGTTGCTTCCTTTTTCCTTTCTGTTTCCTCAGGGGGGAGCAACGCGCATACCAGCGGAAACACGCTCACAGTGGCTTACACGCGCGCACACATGCTTACACAGTTTAGAATCTATTTATTCGAGTTAAAACATGTGCACACCAGTGCAGTCTTACAAGTCTGCCAACAGGCTCCCACATGCTCAGTCTGCCTTACACACGCGCACACTGCCCTACTCGCGCCTCCTGGCGCGCACACGTGCACATGCACTCCCAGCAAGAAACTTTGGTGTTGGCTACAGTGTACACCTTCCATTTCTTGACTTTCCCATGCTTATCTTGTGGCACTCCTCTTTCCATGATATGTGTCTGACATCTGTCATGTAACACTGTCCTCCAATGAACTGCATTTCCTTCTGCCATTCCCCCCTGTGATGTCACCTATCTCCTACTCTGTTCCTCCCCCTTATGTAACTACTACTCGGAATGTGCTCATTTGTTATGTGACAGTGGGATTCAGTATCCTAACACTCATTTACATAAGATTGCCTACTAATGCTTAGTTACATGTGTTAGACTCAGCTTCCCCCCTTAGCAACCACTAAACGGTGGCCATGTTGTTTTTGGTCTGCTGGTCCCTGCATTGTAAATCCATGTATTGCATAAAACCGACATTTGTGGGTTTATAACCTTCATTTTTATGTTTTATATAGCGCAGCCCATTTGCGCTGCAGGGATATTTGCATCGGGGTACCTTGCCAATGGCCACATATTTGGCCTATGTCATGATGCCTGACACATATGCACCCTTTATTTGGAGCTGACATGGCTCCATTGTGTTATTTGCAAAAACGTACTCAGTTGTCAACTGAGTACATTTCTGCAGCTAACACGACTCTTACACTGGCTGGTTTCCGCTTCGTGGATCGCTAATCTACCTCATTTGCATGCCTTTCGGCTGCAAGTGAGGTGATTAGCATATCCACTCCCAGTCCGTGTAAGAGACGTTTTAGCTGGTCTCTTACAAGGAATTTTGGGCTGTTCCTGGATCACGAGGGCTGCATGGATTCTTACACTACTCTTAGACTCCGTGTAAGCCTTCGTGAATCCTGCCCATTGTCTTTAAAAATTAAGTGTTGCAGTTATAGAGAGAAAAAGCACTTAACAAATAAATATTTATTATTTTTAGATTAAGTTGGACATGTTTGTTTTTATACCAAGTTATCCTTCGGTTGGAATGTTTACTTTATCGGTTGATTTTTTTTCCCTTTGGAGGTTTAAAGGCAGCTGGTCTTTTTCCTTGTTTGCTTAAAGAACAGCATCTGATCCCAGATCTAAGAATACTTTGATGTCCCATTCGAACACTTAACAATGAGAACTGGAGTCATTTTGTAAAACTGAGTAAAGGCTGCATGAATATTCTAATAATTACTGATATTGGTTCATAGGTTAGTACTAAGTTAACTGCCTTTGCAAGCCTAGCCAGTTATCCCTTGTGAGACTCAAACCCTGCACCTTGTGCTTGCAAGGCAAACAACTTAATCATTAGGCCACCCTCCCACCATTCATTGCAATTAAATTTCCTGAGACTCTACCCCCTTATCAAGGTCTAGTGTTAAATCCATAGCAAAAGAACAAGTACATTTTCTTTGGGTTAGGAATTCTCTGCAAACTATTTACTGATCGAGGCAACACCTTCACATCCAAAGTAGTGATCATGAATATGTTCAAAGTTTTTAAAGTAAAACAGCTAAGTATCGATATAGCACCCACAGATGGATAGGCTATTTGAACACTTTAGTAAAACTTTAAAATCTGCATTATGGAATGTTGTTGAAAACAGGGACCAATTCTTTCCATGTCTGTGTTCTCTCCCTTTTTAATTTCTCCAAATCTTTGATGTCAGCCAGTAGTGCTCTTCGCAGCACCTGCAAAGTGCCCATTGAATGAATGATGATGCCTGCAATTCATATGGAGTTACATGTACTGGTAACATATCTAAATATGATTGTAGACTCTTTTTTATAAGACTCATTGCTCCTACTACTATTGGAACTATATGGGTATCTTTCTTCCACATTGCTCTTGTTTCTGCCTACATATCCTTATATTTTATGACTTTGTGTCTCTCTGTACGCAGGACACTGTAGTGACTGTGTTTGGCAATTTCAATGATCAATGCAAATTTTGTTTTCTTTTCCTGGACCACTATATCTGGTTTTATAACATCTATCTTTTGAACTGCTGGTAATGTGTGATCCCATGTGATGCAGACCTCATCATTTTCTTTGATGTTTTGTGGCTCATATTTCCAGTGTTTTTCAGCCACTTCAGTACCATAATGTTTGCACAATCCCCAGTGCAACAGTCTCACCACATTATTATGCTTTTCAGTATACAGTCCTTCTGCCATTAATATGTCGCAACCAGCAGCGAGGTGTGCAACTGTTTCCAATTCTGTTTTAAAAACCTATATTGGTCTGTTTCTACCACATGTTCAATGGACTTTGTAAACCAATGTGTACTTAGCCCACCATCTTGGGCTGCCAATATTAACCTTTCATCACTTGGTTTAAATTGGCCTCTCCCTAACCATTCCTGCATTTGTTCTTGATCAACACGACGTTCTTCCAGAGGTTTTCTATACTTGTAATTATATTTATGCTTTTCCACATTTCTTGCCTTCTCATCTGGTCCTTCACCTTATATTCTTTATTTTTGTTTTTTGGGACATTCAGTTGCTGCCTGATTTTTATCTACCTGTGGTTTGATTTACACTCCTGCTTGATGTTGATTTGCTTCTGCTAGCCTAAGCAGGGTAGTCATCTTAGATTTATTCTACTCATGTTTCAAAACTTTCATTACGTTTAGGTCTTGTGATGTCAGCAGATATGTGTGGAGTCCCACAATTGCAGATCTACACATGTAATCAGTTTCAAGGAGGCCCATTCCTCCTTTACATCAGAGAATATATATAATCTTGGTATACAATGATTTTTGTAAATCATTTGGTGAGCATGAAGCATCCTTATTGTTTTCCTGTTTAATCTGTCCAGCGCATTTTGGGGCCAGTCAGTTACTCTAAAACTGTAAGTTAGGACAGGAAGAGAAAATTAGTTTATAGTTTGGATTTTGTTTCTAGATGTCAATGCTGTTTTTCAGGCTTAATTTGTCTTCTAAAGTATTCCTTACTAAGTTTTATTCACATTTGCTCATGTTTTGTTGCTGATCCTTCATCAGTTCCCAAGTATTTGTACACTCCCTCTTGCTCAATATCACATTCTTGTCCCAAACCGATGCTTTCTTGGTGCTTGCAGTTTTCCTGCTTTAAAGGTTGCTTTTCCACATTTATCAAGACCAAATGACATTCTTATATCATCTGAAAAAATTCTGACAACTTGCAGTTGTGCTTTCAGTTCCTCATCTGATGAGCTATATAGTTTCAAATCATTGACAAAAAAAAGATGAAAAGTCTTTGCACTTTGTTGTTTCCTAGGAGCTAAATTATAGCCATGACCTAAGCTGTTAAGTAGACAGCTTAATGGATTAAGGGCAAGACAGAATAGCAGCTGTGACAGAAAGTCACCCTATAATATCCCCATTTGTATTTTTATCACTGGAATAATAAGTTGTCCTTTTTCATCGCTTAACTCATAGTGGTCTGTCACGGTTTCATGGTAACTGTAATGTAGCTGACCAGTGTAGGGTGTATCTTATACATTTTTAAACACTCTTTTATCTATGAATGTGGAATACTATCAAATGTTTTTTTGTAGTCAATACATACCATATTTACATTCTTCCCCTTTTTACAGTTCTCCACTATGACTTAATTTAACAACAAATGATCCTTTGTTCCGTATGACTTTCTTTTATTGCCTTTTGTTCTATTGCCACTATTGAATTTTCTTCTAAATGACTATAAACTCTGTCGGCATCAATTCCATTGTATAGTTTATAAGTCATTGGAAGGCAAATTATTGGTCTATAATTTTTAGGGTAGCTTGCAGGTTCAGCCTTAAGTAGGAGCATTGTTTTTCCTGTTGTTAGCCAGGTTGTTATCTGTTCAGGGTGTGTATATAACTATTACTCATGGCTAAATCTTTGTGCAAAGATATTAATACTTTTAACCATAAGTTAAGTTCTGTGTCTGGGCCTGGGGTTTTCCAATTAGAGGCTTTTCTTAACTTTGTTTCAATCACTCTAGTTGTTATTTCATCCCATTTCATATCTTGTACCTTTAAACTTCTTATTCTTTCTTTTACTTTTTCTATCCATTTAGCATCTTTGTTATGTTCCACAGGATCTTCATAGATACTTCTCCAAAATGCATCTATTTCTTCTTTTTTTTAGTGGTCTTTAATTTCCTTTTACCTTATTTCCCAATTCTCAACTTTTTTGGGTTATCAATAAATTGCTTATTTTATACTTTTCCTTTATATTTGTCTACATATCTTCTAGGTTTTTCTGCCTGTGCTGAGATTTTTAGTTTATTATTTATGATAGTGCATGATAGATCCTGTTCTATTCTAATATTGCGCATTGCTTTTATCATTTCTATTTTTTTGAATATTTTTGTTGATCTGTTCCCTTTCCTATACGCTTCTAAAAATGACATTTCTTAGTTGCGTTATGGTTTTATCTATTTGATACTTCCATGATGGTATTTGATTTCTTCCCCTTTCTCTTCCTCACTACCCTGTGTTCTTGTGGTAGAACTTTATCAGTTATTAATTTAGCTGCAGAGTAATATATCCTGTTTATTTTTCTGTTATATCGCATGAATCTCTATGGACAGTCCTAATTACTGTGTTCATTTGTTTTACCAAACTTCTGCTTTTTTGGGTTTTATTGACCTTCTGCAGTCTATTTCTTTCATTGATCTTAATATGTCTATCTATCTCAATTAAGTCAAGCAACTCTTCCCTTCTTCTGTTAGCTCGGTTTCTTCTAAACTGAGGGAACATTTTTTGTTTTCCATTTCCTGTGGGCATTCTATAGAAAGTTTTATTGCATCTTCATGTGGCACATTCTCTTCAATTTCATGCTGTGCTATCTGTTGCTCTGTCATATGAGAACTCACTGGCCTATCACTCCTCAACATTAACTGCATCAGAATTTCCAGTTTCCTGTTCCTTCCCTTGCTGTCCAGCTTCAAGTGAATGCTTATACTGGTTTTCTGTGGAAGGCTCCAAAATATCTTCATATGGCACCTGACCATTTGCTTGCTGTTCCACTCGTTTCCCCTTAATTTGGAAGTCCATTGCTCTGTCCTGTTGTGGTGCTTTCTGAATTAGATTTTTTACATTGCAGGTACTCCATAACCTCAGTTTCTATTTCTTTAACTTCTCCATTACTAATCTCCTTTTCTACTTTTCCTGTTTGTCTTCTTATTTTTTGTATTGAAAAGTTTTCCATGTCTGGATTCTTTTGTCTGTATTTCTCTTCAAATATCTTTGGTGCTGCTCTTTTTGCATTGATTCGTTTTGCTTTCTCCTTTGCATACATATTACACTATATTAAATCTCTTTTTCTTACCCATGTCCATATTTCTTCTTCAGATGTCTCCTGATCTTCCTGTTTCTTCTTACTTTGGGGACTCATTTCATCATGCTGTGATGTGAACTGTGTAAGATTTTCTTTATCAAATCCTTCACTTCGCAGGCACTCCATAACTTTAACTTCTATTTTTTAAGTTCTGCTTTACTAATCTTTTCTACATTCCCTCTTTGTGATATTATTTTTTATTGTGAAATTTTACATATCTGGATGCCTTTTGCTTGTATTACTCTTCGAATATCTTTGGGGCTGCCTTCTTTATGTTGATTAATTTGGCTTTCGCCTTTGCATAGATATTGCATCATATCACATCTCTCTTTCTTTCCCATGTCCATATTTCTTTTTTATATTTTTCAAATAGCTCTTGGTTTTGTTCTTTATATTTTCATACTTTTTCAAATGCTTCTTTTTCCAAACAGATCAAAGTTTCTTGATCTATATACTGTTTTTCAAAAATCTGTTGTATTAATGACTACAAATTTTTATTTGAAGCTTCTAACAGTTTTTCTTGTGGAAGTATTTTTCTGTCCTCTAACTTATGTCTTAATCTTTTTGTATATCTTGTGTCTGGAAGTTCTGGGCTTCTTGCATAATAGTAACAATACATAATTTCTTTCTTATCCTCAGTAGTCCACTCTGCCATCTTTATGACTCTTCTTTGGCCTATCAGCTTTTTTGATTTTTGTGGACTGCTACTTCTTTCACCATCCCCCTCCTGGGCCTGGCCTGGCCCCATTGTAGAAATGTTTCTGTATTTTGAGGATTCCACACTGTCATTTTTTCCAGTCCCGGCATCAGTGCGGCTACCAGGATTGGGCACTTTTTTATCCTGGGACTTGTGCATCCAGCTATATTTTTTAGTTTTTGACCTACTTCTATCCATGATATATGCTATATAAGTGCAGTCTATATATCAGTGTTGCCTTGGTGAGATTTTGTGAAAAAACAGGGTCTCCCTCATGAAGGTACTCACCAAGACTTGAGGATGAATTCAATTTCAACACTACTACTCTCCTTTGCTTGCTGACTTTTCATCTCTCCATTCAAATCGTGTTCTCCTGTAAGAGAATGCTATAAGCCTTAACTGGATTCACATTATTTGTGCCACCATGTGAAATGCATCCCCTAGGCTTGTTAGAGGATCTATATTATAACAGCGAATGCTTAAAATAGCGAACACTGTGTAATCGACCTTTAATAATCAAAACTGCAAAAGGCCAAACACATGGAACAGCGATTTTAAATTGCTGCTCTGTAAAAAAAAAAAAATCCCTAACACAAAATAATGTGGGGGGCAGTGCCCTCCATACCCCCCTACTTAAATATACCAACTTTGAGATCGCACCACAGTGCAGGAAATGTCAAAGTCTCGAAAACGGCCCAGTGATTTTTTTTTCCTTCGGAAAAAAATCGCTGTTCCTTGTGTTCGGGATTTTGCAGTTTTGATTTAAAATGCTTGATAAAACAGCGTTCGCTATTTTAAACATTTGCTGATATAATAGGGAACCTTGTTAGATATAGTGAAAGAAGCATAGGGGAGGAAAATGCTTCCTTTAAAAGTGCAACAGAGCATTTTTTTCAGACCTGCAGGAAAGGTTAAGAACCATAATGCCAGTACTAAGAGAATATATTAAGAGAGCACAAAAGGCACAGCAGATATATAACAAGGGAAGATATGAAATAGTTCTTTTAGTACCCACTGCTGAAAAATAAATTCCTTGTGAAATGGCAAATACCTCTTTACATTGTAAAAAAAGATAAGTTAATTAAATGCTAAGGTGTTGCAAGCAGGGAAAAGGAAACCAGAACAGTTATACCACACCTATGTTCTGAAACCTAGGAGAGAAACTGAAGTATGTCTGCAAAAGTTTATACTCTGAACTTAAAATATGGGAGACATAGTGTCTCAGAAGCAAGAAGTGAAGAAATTTGTACTCAGGGTTAAATGCGTGTATTCAGATTTGCCTGATAAAACAAGTTTTAAACCAGCACAACATAGGAATCATGCTATACTGAATACTAAAGTCCCAGCACCAAGCACTTAGGGAAAAAGTACAGAAAATGCATAAGTTTAGGGTCACTGGATATCCCAAAGTAAATGAAATAGCTCCATTGAGCTGGCCTCGAAGACTGATTAATCTGTAAGACCTTGTAGTTATTTCAGATAGTTAAATGGCACATCTAAATTTGATTCAAATAGCATTCCTCGAGTAGATGAACTAATTAAAAGTTTCAGCAAAGCTATGTTTTTGTCCACTTTGGATCTAACAAAAGGCTACTGCAGAGTTCTGAAAGCCCCAGAAGCTGAGTAAACATTGAGTTTTTCCACATCATATGAAGACTTTTTCTGCCAGGTTCTGCCATTTGATCAGCATGGAGCACCTGCAACATTCCAGATGCTGATGCACAAACTTTAAGACCCCATACCGGGTCGGCAGCATAACTACCTGGATGATATGCTAATATGCTGTGCAGCCTTGGTGAAAGCAATCTCTCAAATGTTCAAGCCATTTTAAATTCCCTGTATCATTTATTTAGAGCTTCCTTGTGCCTGACTTGGACACCTGTGACTAGAAGACTTGGATTGCTTCTAAAACCATCTGGACCTATAAAGCTGATATAAGTATTTATTTACTTATTTTTTGCAGTTGTCCTAACTGTCTCACTGCTATTTAACACTTCTGTGGTGCATTTATTGATTTTGTTAAATGTATCACTGTTTTTCAGCCTGCCCATGTTAAAGAAACTCCATCTGTTTGCTACTATTCTGCTCTTAGGTTGTTTTAACAATATTCTGATATTTTCTAACATCCTCTGATACTGCAAAAGCTGTTCTGAGTGAGTCTGTCAAAATATTTCTAAGTTTTGCAAAGTTTTTGTGTGTTGTGAACATTTGTCAGGATTCAGCATGCTTGCATATAAGCAAACCTCTCCAGTTTAAAATCATCTATTGAAAACACTCTCCATAGTCTATCACTGTTCACAACTGCTCAAAGAGTTGACAGTTTGTGCAGAGGGTGGCACCACTGCAGGCCATCTAATAGTAAACTAATAAATACTCTCACTTTGACCTTTAAGTGACTGTCCCTTCTCCTTCCCGTCTAGAAATCGTGTTTCCTTGCTTTACATAACATAGGCTGGAATCAGACTTGCTGAATCAAGACTGTTTGGTATCTCTGTGCTCTCAAACTAGCCATCATGCATTAAATGGGTCTCCCTGCACACTTATGACAGTGTGTAACTCAGGACCCATCTCAGTTAGGAACTGCAGAAGAGAGGCTCGATTTGGGGATTTCCTATTGGTAGCTATTTTACAACTGTTTAAATGTGCCTGTATATAAGCCTTACTTTTGCTCAGGTTTGTGCTCAACTTACCAGAGCTGCTGAACATTTGGCAACTTTAGCCATAAACTAAAAAATTAAAAATAAATATATTTTAAGCCAGCATTGCACTATGCTAACTGTATTTAATTGAATTGCTGCTTCATTTATTCTGTTTGGGACTAAGTCCACCTACCCCACTTATTTCCCAAATACCACATTCAGAAAAATCCTGCCACAATGGATGGGCAGTTTCCCATCACTTCTCCTGCCAGCTTGATTGATATGGGCATCTTGAGACAATGTAGAAAATACTTCATATATGCTGACAGACATTTACTCCTAAAGAAAACTAAAACCCTATGTGAGAGATGCAAATACACTGTGGAATGGAGTCAATTCTCACATGTAAAAACATGCTAGACATCGAACAGGCTGCCAGCATACATGCTTCACCTCTCACACAAACCTCACCTCTCACACAAAATAAGGTCATGACAGATAAATGCACATATGTGGAGGTGCTCACTAAAAGCCTACCAAAAGAACAGAGAAGAGACCTCCCAAATGCACACCACCCACACTCACCTTTAAGCATAAAGAAACCACAACATATAGCAAAACACACATTCGTGTCTCAACAAATACGCTCCTAAGGCAAACATATTAAATGTCTTTGTCTTAGGTGATGCAGTAGTGAGAAACACAGATGTTCCCCTCACCAGATGGGACAAGGAGAAGGTCACAGTCAGCTGCCGATCCTGTGCCAGGATCTGACAAATCATGCACTCAATTCACTCAACAACAAGTACCGTTATGACTTTTCCTTATCCATGCTGGGGTGAATGACTTGAGATGTACCTCTCTGGACTACATGAAGAGAAACATGACAAAATTCTCTGATTATGTGTCCCAGATGGGTATTTCCTTAGCCCTAAGCAGTATCCTACCCTCACCCAGGATGATGTCACAATATAAACAAAAAATGATTGACTTCAACAATTAACTTCTGGCATCAATATAGGGGGATCCAGTTTCTGTCAGCCTGGGAGGATATGATAGACAGACCTTGCAGCTTTGCTAGAGATGGTCTGCACCTGTCTCCCCTAGGCTTTCAGATGCTAGCAAAGCCCCTTGCCTCCCCATAGTACAATTTTTAGATAATATCAAAACAACAGATTTTCCTACATAATAAAATCTAATCAAAGTGAACTCATGGTCATGCTGCTTAATGCTAGGCGTTTAAACATGAAACTGCACTACCTGGAAGTACTCCTCATCTTGGAGGATGCTGACATCTGTGCAGTTACCAAGACGTGGTTCAAGGCCAATGAGGGCACCCTGGTCGTGCAAGTCTACAATGTCTTCCTCATGTTCAGACCTCAAAATGAGCATGAAGGAACCAAAGGTGGAGATGTATTCATTTTAAATAAAACCAAATACACTTCAAGACTGGTCAAACAGCATGACTCTCTCTAACTACTCCATATCCAATTAACTATTGGGAAAGTACCATGTCATATCATTGCTAGCTATAGATCCCCCACCATGAACCAGGATAAGCACCATACCTACTTCGATTTCTGGCATCCCTCGCCATACAGCCCAACACCTTAGTCATGAGAAATTTTAACTATCCTTCCATAGACTAGGGACATATACGGGCAAAAACTTGCTCACCCAGAGGTCCCTATACTTTGTTAACACAAATGCTGGAACAGATAGTCTGTTCCCCCACTAGGGGCTGTAATGTTCTGGACATAGTTCCTCATCAATGGAGCGGGGGTCACTGTACTTCCCCATGCATGATGTCCCCCATGGTTAGGTCAGACCACAAATCCATCTTATTTGAAGTAAGTACTGGAACTGAGACCCTCGCAGGAACAAAAAGTATTAAAAAAGTTACCAAAGCTAACTACAGCGTACTACGCAATGGTATAAAAAGCTTCATACCAGCCGCAAATGCAGACACCAATGATCCCTATGCAGAAGTGTATGCAAATGCCTTGCACAAACACTTAGGCGACTGCATAAACTCTGCTGTACCTGACTGGATCAAAACCAGATCTTTCCGTAAATACAAGTTACCATGGTGGACTTCAAGTATATAGAGATTATATAACAAAAAGAAGAAACTGATGTCCAAAAGCAAGAGGGATGTCACTCTGCAGAGGAAGAGTTTCCTCCTAATCCTAAACAGGAAAATCAGAAATCTTGCAAACTCTTGTAAAGCAAATTACAAAACTAAAATTACATCCTTAGCCAAGGATAATTATAAGGCATTTGAAACTATGTCTGAAGTCTTGAAGGGAATGCCCAGCTATGTGTGAAACTGGTTGTAGATGAGATCACTCATACTATGCGAGAAGATATCACCAACCTGCAAGCTGACAGAGTCAGCATAAATGTCGCCCCCTTATCACCACCTACCATTTTCCAAAACATACCTGACACTAGTCCTCTGCCTAGTACCTCCAGAGAACAGGTAATCTCTGCACTTTCCAAAGCCAAAAATACGGCCCCAAAGGAACCAGATAATATCCCAGGTTGTTTACTAAATGATATAAAACAAGATCAAGTGGGCCCACTTGGTGTTCTCTTTAATCATAGCTTGAAAATTGGCTACATTCCATGCAAAGTGGGGCCATCAAATGACCCTAGGAACTAAAGACCCATAAGTCTAACCAGCTTCATCTGCAAGGCCATGGAAAGAATTATCATGGACCTTATCAAAAAGGACATAGGGGACCTCCAAATGCTGGACTCAACCCAGTTTGGCTTCATAAAGGGTAGGTCATGCTTATTAAACCTGGTAGACTTGGATGAAGGTAAGACAGTGCACACAGCCTATCTCAACCTTGTCAAGCTTTTGACACAGTTCCCCATTCTGGCATCATTGAGAAATTCTCCCAGATAGGGATTAGCCCTTACGTTACTAGATGGGTTGCTAATTGGCTCACACACTCTATCAAAACTGGTGACTCCATCTCCACCAGTAGAACCGTCACCAGTGGAGTACCACAGGGGTCTGTGCTGGGCCCCTTACTGTATGGCATCTATTTCTCAGACGTCCTGGCCAAAGCAGATGGACTTTGGCTCACCAAGGTTGCTGATGCTTGCAAACTGGGAGCAATCATTGAGACCCAGCAAAGTCAATATATTACAAGAAGGGATAACACAAACAAATGATTGGTGACAAAGCCATGGTCTAAAACTAAATGCAAAAAAATATATATTATTATTCCACTTGGCAAAACAGAATTCCCTACACATTACAGTATTGACAGCACCCCTGTGAGATCCAGCCAAGTGGTGCAAGACTTGGGAACACAGGTTGATAGCAATCTGAAACACAAACTGATAAATTCTGTGGTACCAAGAAGGAGGCAACAGTACTCCAAACTCAAAATGTATTAGAACGAGTTTAGCGCTTTTGTTCCATATCATATAGAACTTCCTCAGATCTAAATCTGTTATTAATGACAATTCATTAATACATAATTAAAATCGCATGATACACTGTTAGACCCAAACTACCAATTAAAACTGATTGCAAGGTAAAACCATACACAGTATCTATCTGCCTGGGATGACATGATCGACAGACCACACTGCTTTGCCAGAGATGGCCTGCACCTGTCGTCCTTGGGATTCCAGATACTGGCAAAGGCTCTTGCTACCCATATAGTGCCTTTTTAGGCAAGGTTCAAATGACAAATTCACCACCACAACTGGTACAAGCAAGCAAAATATGAGGGTAATGCTACTCAGTGCTAGAAGTCTAAACCTCAAAATGCACTCACTTGAGGCACTCCTTAAAATGGAGAACATTGACATCTGTGCAGTGACGAAGACCTGGTTCAAAGCTCCAGAGAGCACCCCTGCATTACCAGGCTATAATTCATACCACACTTTTCGGCCACCAAACCTGGACCAAAACACTAAAGGTGGATGTGTGCCCATATTCATGAAGGATATCCACACCTCCAAGCTAGTTGCTCAGCAAAATGCATCCAAGATTATCCAAGTTCAACTAACTCTGAGTAAAACCGCAATCCAGATTGTAGCTTGCTACAGACCCCCTACCATGCCTCAGGATTCCCACTCCTCTTTTCTTGATACACTGGAAAATATTAAGGTACAACCCAACACTCTAATAATGGGTGATTACCCTACCATTAACTGGGAAAACTACTCATGTACCAACTCTTTTGCTCAACGTTTTCTGAAAATTATCAATTCCAATGCCTTGGATCAACATATCTACACCCCCACCAAGGGCAGCAATATCCTAGACCTGGTTATCACCAATATGGGTGACCGGTGTTCCATACCAGATGTCAACTCCTTGTTGGTCAGATCTGACCACAAGCTAATCACCCTAGTCATCCACATCCCGCTCCCACCCCCCATTAGGAAAACAACCACAAAAAATTTCTCCAAAGCCAACTTCATGCTTCATGCTTCTTAAGACAGAAGTGGCAAACTTCACAACACCCATCCAGATGGACAATAGAGGTACGACAGTTGAATCCTACACAAATGCACTTTATAAGCACTTACACGAGTGCATGGATTGTGCTATCCCTAACAGAACCAAGATGCTATCCTCCAAAAAAAGGAAGCCAATCTGGTGGTCTTCTGCCATAAACAAACTCTACAGCAGAAGAAAGACATTGTTGCAACAAAAAGTAAAATTCCAACATTTGGAGGAACTCCCTGGTCAGCCACAGTAAGAAGCTGAGATGTCTCATAAAATCCTCCAAAGCTAGTTATGAAAACAAAATTGCCACTGATTCTAAAGACAGCCACAAAGCATTCTATAGCTATGTCAAGAATCTCAATGCAACACTCAGATCTTCTCTGAGTTACTGCACAATGACACTAAACATACAGAATCAATTGACATTGCCAACATCCCGGCAGATAGGTTCAGTGCTAACTTTACTCCCCTCTCACCCCCTAAAGGGCCCATATTTATACCGGAAGAATGCAAAGTTCCTGTAATCATGACTGCACAGGTAAAAACCTCACTCTCCAAAGCCAAGAACACAGCATCCATGGGACCTGACAACATTCCAGGCTGCCTTCTACACAAACTACAGAATGAACTGGCACCCCACCTAAGTACCATGTTCAGTCATAACCTCACCTCAGGCTTTGTGCCCATTGAATGGAGCACAACGACGGTTATCCAACTCCAGAAAGGGGTGGCCACAACTGACCACGGGAACTACCGCCCTATTAGATTGATGAGCCTGGTCTGCAAGGTCATGGAATGTATCATCATGGAACTCATAAACAAAGACATTAGAGATCTCCAAACTCTGGACACCACACAGTTCGGGTTTGTAAAAGGCAGATCATGTCTCCTAAACCTGATAGACTTCTTTGAAGTAGTCACCAGAGCCATAGATGAGGGTAAGGTGGTTCACACAGCCTACCTAGATCTTGCCAAGGCATTCAACACCATCTCCTACTCTGGAATTATAGATAAACTCACTAAACTAGGTATAAATCCTTATGTCACAAGATGGGTTGCCAACTGGTTTACTGACAGAACCCACACTGCGAATATAGCAGACTCCAAATCAGACTTCAGACCAGTGACAAGTGGAGCACCACAGGGTTAAGTCCTGGGTCCTCTCCTGTTTATTATCTACTTCTCTGAAGTACAGGCTAACACAGAAGGTCTTTGGCTAATTAAATTCACAGATGACTGCAAACTAGGAGCCATAATCAAAACTCCTAACGATGTGGACATCCTACAAAAGGGCCTCACTGAGACAGATGCCTGGTGTCAAAGCCATAGTCTCAAGCTCAATGCCAAAAAATGCATTGTCATCCCCTTTGGTAAAAACTCTGTACTCATGAACTACTACATAGGGGGTAGTCTACTTAACACTGAAAATGTGATAAGAGACCTTGGAACACAGGTGGACAGTAGTCTCTCCTTTGATAATCATATCGCCACAGTGACCCATTATAGAAAACAATGCCCCTTTTGGTATGTACCTGACAAGACATCTACAACAACTGGAAAGGCTGCAAAAATACCTCACAAAGAGGATTACTAAACAGATGCCTTACGCAGACCGACTCCAAAAACTCCAGCTTTACTCCGTCGCATGTCACCTACTCAGAGGCGATCTCTGCCTAATATACAAAGCTATGTCAAACCCAGAACTCTTGGACATGCTCCACTTAAAGAAATTCCAATCCCTCTGAACTACATGCTCTAGGGACCTAAACCTTGTCACTACAATAAACAGAACATGCTGGAGGGATAGATTCCTGTCCCAGAGACTTCCCATACTCTGGAACAGACTACCTATTTATGTCAAAGAGAGCTCCTCATTAGCACTCTTCAAGAAAAATCTTGATGATTGGATGGGTAACAGGAAATTCACCCCAGGGATCACTTCTGTGGTTCTGCTTGACAAGGGCACAGGAAAATAATTTTCTTGAGTGGTGAAAGCCAGGGTACCTTATTGGCTAGGCTTGTATAGGCCCTAGGGCCAATAACCTAGTGCCTACCTATGAACCTATGAACCTATAAGATAAAAATAACAATGAACTATGTAGCATCATAGTATTTCAGCTTTAAAACATATTGTTAATTGCGCATAACTTAGTTTACCATTGTTTTGGGACTATCTTGGAACATTGTTAGCGACTGGTTTATGAGAGAATGTAATTTGCTGTTGTTCTGGGAGTTTAAATTACTACTGTCTGGACATGATTTGCAATGTTTGGGGCTATCTTGGAACATTGCTTGTAATTACCTTGTGAGAGAGTGCAATTTACTGCTATTCCTAGAGTTCAATTTATTGCTTGCTTAGTTGTAAGTTGCATTCTGCCTGTCTGTTTTAATATATATATATATATATATATATATATATATATATATATATATATATATATATATATATTTACTGCAGCTCATTGAAACCCCACATAATTGAAGGCTGGATCGTCAGAGATGACAATATCGAAAACCCATTTCAGTGCACCACGGCAGCAAAGAATATCTTCACAGAACTAACCAATTATCCAAAAAAGTAACCAGGTGGGGGGGCTATGTCCACATACAGCCCCTCACACCCCCCTCACTAAATATACCAATTCCGAGATCACACTACAGTTGGGAAAAAGGTAAAGTTTACCTTTTTTGCACAACAGGTTACTTAACCCTGGGAAGATCTTCATTGCTGCGGTGGTTCGCTGAAATGCATTTTCAGTATTGATGATGTGGTCTTCAATTATATGGGGTTCCAACAGTCTGAAGGGGACCCCCCCCCACACACACACACACACACACACACACACACACACACACACACACACACACACACACACACACACACAAGCTGTGCATCTGAGCTCTTGCTGAACCAGAGTTAATATGTTTTCTACTGGATTTGACTCCTGCCTTCAGTCTCTCAAACACCAGGGAAGGGAGTTTTAATTATTATTTAACAATGGAGACATTTTTTCTGATTTCTGCACATATTCCTAATTGGGCACAACTTAGATTTGCAGTATTTGGGTGTCATTTTGAAACATTGATAGAGGTTATTTTGTAAGGCAGGCTAATTTGCTGAAGTTCTTGGAGTTCAAATCACTACTAGTCAAGTAGAAAGTTATATATTAATTGACTGTATATTTATTATTATTATTATTATTATTATTATTATGACATAAAGCTCTGGTTTGTGTGCCTTATATTTATAGGTTCGTAGGAAAGTTCTATGCAAGCTACCCTTGTGGGACATTTTAAGTCTAGACAATTTCACTTTCAAAGGTGAGACTCAAACTCTGTCCCTTGTGTCAGTGAGGTAAACACCTTAACCATTATACCAAACCCCAAATGCCCTGCCAGTTTCTATATTCTGTTTTTTTTTTTTATTATTATAATATATTATTCTGGTTTGTGTACCATAGCGCTCCAAGTTGTTCCATTTTGCTGACACTGGTTAGTCCTTAGAGTGACCAGACAAATTCAGTGGGTGTTTTGCCATTGGCCATTGGCTAATGTGCTCAATCAAGATTTCAGCATAGCTGTATTACTGGAAGCTGTGCTTCTTACTTGTCATTGTTGTCAGTTTATAGTCAAGCATTTCATCTCTGTGGTATTGCATGTAGGATGATTCATTGTGTGCTGTGCCCTTTAGTGTTACTGCATTGCTACCAGCTGAGCAAACTTTTTACTGCCATAGTAATTTCTGTACCGTATGTGTTGTTCTCACATAGAGTGTGCACAGAGGCATAGACTATCCTTAGCTGCTCAAAATTAGTAGTGCTGTCACCCTACACCTAGCCAGACTACAAACAGTATATCTTGAACACGAAGACTAAGTTAAATCCAAGACCTACCTGAATAAAATAGAAAATAAAACTGCTTGTATTCCTTCTGTTGCCAGCCTTATAACCCTTAGTAACTTAAGACAATGTAGGAACTGATATACGTTCCCAGCCAATGAACGTTTACTTGAAACAAATAATTCAGTCTGTGAGAGGTGCAGATATCTATCCAATCTGGAGGCTTCTCTTTCAAAACTAAGATGGCCAGTAAGAATCATCCATTACAACCATCTTATCATGACCACACTAAAGTGACTCATGCTGAGGCTATAAAAAGTCACTACAGAATCTTCCTAGGAATAAGATTAACAGCCAGATTCATTAAACCCTACACTAAGCATACATGGTCTGTATTGAAGAACATCCCTACAACATTTTTTGTGCTTTCTAGTAACTCAGAAAGATTACAGTAAGAGTACATGCAGTTTACACTTTGTGGTAACCTTTATGAATCACTCTCAATATTTAATGCTGTAAGAAAATCAGTAGGAAAACTAAAATTAGGAGGAAGAAGGTGTGAGGTATGCTTGTGTTGGCTTTTCACCCAAAACGGTGTACACTTGGCATTAATGAATCCCAGGGTAATTCTCAGCAGATATCCGCTACATCAGTACCCATGAGTACCATGCTCGCACACAGTAAGAGATCACCAGAAGACAGAGCATAGAATGTGTAATACGTCAAATTCCATGAGTAAAAAGAATAATGCCTTAGTAATTGGTGACTCTTTACAGGTACATTGACTCCTGACTCACAAGACTAAATAAAGACATGGTTAAAATTTGTCATCTTTCTGGTGCCAGGATGCATGACATCACAAAGCTCTAAAGTCCCTCTTACCACATAAATATATTTATGATATATTGGTATTCTATGTGGGTCTGAATAACTTGAGGTGTATAACCCTGGTGGATATGTAGGGGGATATGTTGGATTTCAGCATATATGAGTTCAATTCAGGAAAGACACTGTTCCTGAGCAGAATCCTTCTGTTATCCAAAATGATTCCTTCATATACAAAGAAAAGATGACTGGCTTCAACAATTGGCTTTTTAGTTAGGTTTTATTCTAAGGAGTTTAGTACGGGTCATGATGACACAGGATGACTGACTGTCCAACTTACTTTACCAAGAATCGCCTGCACCTGTCATTTCATGCACTGTTCTCAGACAGATTACAGGAGATGGACATCACAAAATAGTAGATCTCAGTGCAGCCATTCCCATCCAGAAACTGGACCATATTAAGGTGTCTCTTCTCAAAGACAAAATTCATAACAACAAATTGCCTGATCTTGAGACTTTTCTTCAACTTGAATATACACATTTGTGTAGCTACTGAGACTTGGTTTCAGTGTAAAGATTGCTCTCCCTCCATGCCTATATTTTGTGCCTAACATGTGCATTCAGACCCCCCTGGAACCACTGTGGCACTTACATACTTGTCATGGACTGCATCACAATTACACAGATTCCCAGAGACCCACAAGCTCATTAAACTTCAGCTTACTCTAAACAAGGCGAACTTAATTTAAAGTCTGCCACAGGACACCCTCCTCATCTCTGATGAGAGCATAGGAGTCCTAAGTGCACTTGAGCAACTACCTATTACCAAAAATGTCTTTAGAATGGCAGATTTCAACTATCACGCAATAAACAGGAGCTCCAATACCTCTAAAGATAGGTATGTCCAGAGATTCTTAGATTTAGTAAATAAAAATTATTTGGAAAGAAGAGTTGACAAACCAAAGAGAGGATGTGATATTCTTGAACTGAAAATAAGTAATATAGTCACTACATTTCTCCATCACTAGATGTCTGACCATACACTTGTAATCTTCTCTTTCAAGATCCCTAAAGCCCCTGCCATCAATAATTCTGAATTCAGTGATTTTAAACAGACAAACCTCATCAAACGCTATGTTGAGCTATAGAAATTATCTTGCAACATCACTAAACTGGGCATCGATATAGCTGGTCTTTATACAAAGAATGGGTTGCCAATTGGCTCACTGATAGAACTCTCACAGTGAGAGTTGCAGGCACTAGGTCTGACTCTAAAACAGTTACAAGTGGTGTCCCCCAGTGCTCAGTCCTGGGACCTCTCCTGTTCAGTATATACTTATCAGAGGTACAGGCAAGCACAGGAGGACTATGGCTGACCAAGTTTGCAGATGACTGCAAACTGGGGGGGGCCATAATTGACTCCCCAGTGATACAGACAACCTCCAGAAGGGTCTCATTAAGACGGATACCTGGTGTCAAAATCATGGCCTCAAGCTAAATGCCTAAAAGTGCATAGTCATCCCCTTTGGAAAAAAACAAAGTACCCATGAACAACCACATACATGGTAGTCCCCTAAATACAGAAAATGTAATAAGCGATCTGGGGACCCAAGTAGATAGTAATCTCTCCTTTGATAATCATATTGCCATGGTGGTTAGAAAATCCTTCTATGTGGCCCACCTAATCACAAAAGGGTTTGCATCTAGAACAAAAGAGGTTATTGTGCCCCTCTACTCATCACTCATCAGACCCATCATAGAGTACAAAGCCCCATTTGGGATGTACCTTACACGACACCTGCAACAGCTGGAAAGACCACAGAAGTATCTCACCAAGAGGATTACTGGCATCAAACATATGCCCTATGCAGCTCGACTGAAGAAACTCCAGCTATACTCGGTTGCATACCGCTTACTCAGAGGTGATCTCTGCCTGACATACAAGGCCATGTCCAACCCAGAATTGATGGACATGCTCCACTTAAAAAAAAAAAAAAAATCCCCAAAAGCCACATGCTCTAGAGAGCTAAACCTCACCACAACGATAAATAGGACATGCTGGAGGGATAGATTCCTGTCCCAGAGACTCCCAATGCTTTGGAACAGGATTCCAATCTACATTAGGCAGAGCCCCTCACTAACAATCTTCAAGAGAAACCTTGACGAGTGGATGGAAAATAGAAAATTTACCCTGGGGATCACTGAGTGGCTCTGCTAGACAGAGGCACAGGGAACTAATGGCTCTGCTGGACCGAGGCCCAGGGAACTAATCTAAGGGGGTGACAAAAGCCAGCACATTCTGGCTAGGCTTATAGATGCCCTCGGGCAGATAGCCTAGTACTTACCTATGAACCTATGAACCTAAGAAATTCTGCAATCATACAGATAATAGCCTAGACCTATCAATCTCTGGCAATCAAACACAATGGGAAGTTTAATAACAAACCACCCTGGTGATTCACCAGCTTAAATAAAGTCTGCAACACACAAAAAATATATTAAATCATACAACAGATCTAAACTTCCCCATATTAAAGATTGTATCATAAATATCAATGAGGAACTAAAAGCTGCTAAAAGGGTTAATAATGTTAGCATCTCTTGTTGAGCCCCTCATGAAATTGTTTAACCTGAGTTTAGCTACAGGATTTCAACTCAAAGCATGGAAAACTACAGGATGTCCCTATTACAGAACCATGAATCTGTAGTCCCATTAGTCTGACTACTCTACCTTACAAAGCTGTAGAACATTATGTCAGGTAACATCCACATCAGTGCTACTTTGTGAAAGAATGATCCTACCTATTCGATTTAGTTAACTCCTTTGAGAAGCTCATCCAAGCTGTTGACAGTACCCATTTTGTTAACACAGTTTACGTGGCTCTCGAAATATGTAACAAGATGCCTCATGTAAGTGCTGTAAAAAGATAAATGCCTTAAAAGTAGATTCATA
>NC_056726.1:1255837417-1255852417 GCF_019279795.1 Protopterus annectens
AGCAACACCAGTGTCTCACCTACCAAGGCCTTAAGGCATAACACTCAAAAAACAAATTTTCTTGTCATTGTCGACTCCATAGTGAGACACATGGATGTCTCACTCACCAGGTTAGATAAGGAGAAAGTCGCAGTCAGTTGCTTGTCCAGTGCCAGGATTTGTCAGATCATGCATACACTCATGTCTCTTGGCAACAAGTATCATTATGACTCTGTTAGAGTGATCAACCTAAGGTGTACCTCACCGGACTATATGAAGAGAGAGACCTTTCCAAGTATGTGTCCCAGACAGGTATGTCCCTAGCCTTGAGCAGCATATTACCCTCACCTAGAATGATGCCACAGTATAAACAAAAATATGATCATTTCAATAATCATCTTAGTTTTGAATGTCATTCAAAGGGGATCCAGTTTCTGTCAGCCTGGGATGACATGGTCAACAAACATCTCTGCTTTGCCAGAGATATTTTTCTCCTAGCACCACTAGGCTTTTGGCTGCTTAGCTGCTGGCAAAGGCTCTTTCCTCCCTGATAGTGCCCTTTCAGGCAAGGTCTCAAAAACAAAATTGCCATCATGAAAATTGACAACCATAACAAAATAAAGGTTATGTATCTAAATGCTAGAAGCTTAAACCAAAACTGCACACCATGGAAGCACTTCTATCACTGGAAAATGTAGATTTCTGTGCAGTCGCAGAAACCTGGCTCAAGGCCTCAGGGTGTGCACTGGCCTTGAAAGGCTGCAATGCCTTCCACACCTTCAGACCACAAAACAAACACATGAGAACCAAAGGAGGTGGTGTTTCTATCTATATTAGAAATAAATTCACCACTGACTAGTTAGACTGGTCAACTCCATGGAGTTACTCCAAGTTCAGATTGCTGTGGGTAAGACCCCCATTCAAGTCATAGTTATAGATCACCCGCCATGGATCATGATGTGCACAAGACCTACTTGATCAAACTGGAGTCAATCCAAATACTGCTAAACACTCTGGTTATGGGGGATTTTAATTTTCACATCATCAACTGGGAAACCTACTCTAGCCCTCATTTACTAGCGCAAATGTTCCCTGACTTTGTTAACTCAAATGCCCTGGAAAAAAATGTTCAAACTCCAACAAGAGGAAAAAAACATACTAGAGTTGGTCCTCACTAACATGACAAACAGATGCATCACTGCAACTGTCAGACCCTCATTAGTTAAATCTCACCACAAATCAGTTGCCTTTGAACTGTCCCTAACATCAGAACTCACAAAAGGTGAAGTCAGATGAAAAAAAACTTCACCAAAGCAAACTATACCCTCCTAGGGGAAGGTATAAATGTATTCCAAGCCCCAACCCCAGCTGGAAGTGGAAACTACACCAAAGCTTATACTAAACCCCTATACAATCACTTGTATAAGTGTATAAATTCAGCTGTTCCAGAGGAAAATCAAAGCTAGAACCCCAAGTTAAAAAAGCCGGCCTGGTGGACATCCAGCATCAACAAACTTTACAACAAATTCAAAAAGTTGCTGTCTAAGAAAACTAAGACAAGGCCCCAAAAATGGAAAAGCACCCTCCTCAGCCTGAAAAGGCAAATAAGATAACATGTCAAATCCTGTAAGAGTAACTTTGAGAAAAACTTAGCAATCACAGCCAAGAATAACCATAAGGCCTTTTACAGCTACATACATAGCCTAAAAGGTAGGACCCAAACTTGTGCTGAACTAGTGAATAATGGTATCACACACACTGATCCTACAGAGATAGCAAACCTGCTAGTGGACAAACTTGGCAAAACGTTCACCCTCTTTTTGCTTCCAAACTTATCACAAACCTTGCTCCCAACTTCCTCCCACCCTACATATCCAAAGAGCAGGTCATTAAAGTCTTGTCTAAGGCAAAAACATAGCCTCTATTGGAGCAGAAGGCATCCCAGGCTTTCTATACAAACTAAAACATGAACTAACATTGCCATTAAGTACCCTATTCAATCACAGCCTAACCACGTTTGTTCCTGTAGAATGGAGAACAGCAACAGTTATTTTCCACCAGAAAAGTGGCTTAGCAACAGACCCAGGGAATTATAGACTGACCAGCCTCATCTGTAAAGCCATAGAACATAGCCTCATAAATAAAGACATAAGTGACCTCCATACCCTGGATCTGACCCTATTTGGCTTTGTCAAGGCAGATCCTGCCTGTTAAACCTGGTGGATTTCTTCACAAATGTGACCAGAGCCATTGACAAGGGTAAATCTGTGCACACAGCATACCTTGACTTGGCAAAGGCCTTTGACACAATTTCACACTCAGGCATTACCGATAAACTCAGCAAACTGAATGTGTACCACTTTGTTGTAAATGGTTTGCTAACTGGCTCACAAGCCAGTCACACACTATCAAAGTGGCTGACACCACATTAGCTACCAGACCTGTCACCAGTGGAGTGCCACAATGGTCAATGCTGGACCCCCTACTGTTTGGTATATAATTCTTAGAAGTTCAGCCCAAAACTAAGGGGCTGTGGCTGACCAAGTTTGTGGACAACTGCAAAATGGGTGCAATTATTGAATCTACTAATGATATCAGTATACTTCAGGAGGGTCTTATGAAGACCAATGACTGGTGTTTTAGTCACAGTCTCAAACTGAATGTAAAGAAATGCATCATCATGCCCTTCGGTAAAAACAATCTCCATTCACACTGTCAATTAAACACCAATACCCAATGTACTTATGAGGTTGGAAGCGATCTAGGATCACAAGTACACTGTCACCTTAACTTTGACCACCATGAGTCTACTGTAGTAAGCAAGGCTATCTATGTTACCAGCTTGATTAGCAAAGGCATCACCTCTAGAACAATAGAGGTTATAACCCCTCTATAGTCATCACTAATCCCATAATTGAGTATAATGCCCCATTCAGCATGTACCATACAAAGCACCTGCAGCAATTGGAGAGACCTCAGAGGTTTCTAACAAAGAAGACTATGGGACTCCAGCAAGTGCCTTATACAGACCAACTAAAGTCCCTGTCACTATACTCAGTGTTGTACAGACTTCTTAGGGGGAGAGTTAGGCCTAGTTTACAGACCAATCTCTGAACCAAATGTAATGAATTTGCTGCACATCAGTAAATCAAATGGGAATAAAGCTACCCATTCCATGGACTTAAATATGGCATGCAACTTGAATAGGACATACTAGAGGGACAGATTTTGGAATAGGTTGCCAATTCATGTAAAGCAGAGCACCTCTATGACACTGCTCAAAAGAAACCTGGACAAGTAGATGGGGCACTGTAAATTTATACCAGGGATAGCACCCACACCCCTCCGGGACATGAGCAGTCATTACTAAATGCAATCCTGGACATTGCGTGGAGAATCTATGGTATTACACTGGAATTTAATATTAGGCTTGAAATTACCTCTGGGTTGATAGCCCAGTAGCCTCCTATAATCCTACAGAGATATATATATATATATATATATATATATATATATATATATATATATATATATATTTTCTTTTTTATTTAACATTTATTGACTAGGAAAGTCTGACTTGGAATGAGCCAATACACACACACACACACACACATACACACACACACACACACACACACACACACACACACACACACACACACACATGCACGCGCACACATACGCATGCACATACACACACACACGAAGGATTTATTGAGCTATTAGACTTATAGGTATGCAAAAGTTCTAGTATAAAGGGGTTTCAGCATGAAAGGCAAGGTCTACATGTGTATGATGTCATCATTTCATCACTGCTGCAGGAGTATTAGCCATATGGGATGTATCCTGCTAAGGATATGACAGCCAGACAGGTTCCAAAGGTTAAGGTCTCCTTCTACATGCCCAGACTATTAGCCCTTTAGAGCCTTCCTGGCATTGAAGAAAGATCTTGCAGGCTTTTAGGATCAATGGATGGCTAATGCTTCTCCATTGTTGGGTAGATAAGTTCCAGTGAATGTTAGTTGGGATATTTTGCAGACACTTTAATGGTTATGGACATCAGCTGGGTCCAAAGACCCTGTGTTTCAGAAGTATAGCCAAACAGTCCACTTATGCTGTTAAGGTTTAAGAAGGCCAAAATACACGTTCTCAGCTAGTAGCGTTTGGCTTTATTGGCCTAAATGTATCCACAAAGATTTATAAAGAAAAAGTAAAAAAAGTCATGGACATTGAAAAGCCATATAGCTGAAACACTTAATGCCCTTAATGGGTCATTTGCATATATCCCATGGCCCTCTATTGTAGGAGGTTTACAGTGTCACACCGTGAAAACTCTAGCTTGGTTAGATTTTTTTTGTACCTTTTAGTAACTGGTTTGTCTGTGTGACCTTTTTAATTTTTTGTTTTACCTCATCTAAGGAAAAAAATCATCTTTATGTAATCTTATTTCTTATGTGTTTCAAGTGACTAAACTTTCTTTGAAGTGTAATTATGATTCAACTGATGCCAGTTACAGAGCTGATGCTACTGGGACTGTTATGAGGAGTTTTGCCTATCTGTGTACATAAAACTTCCTGAGAATGCAAAAGCTGAAATTGTGAATTCTCCCTTGGTTAAAGAGGTTCTCACATAGCATGACGCTAGAGAGAAGCTAATTCAGGAAATTTCTCCGATTTTTAGCATTCGCTCTCCAAATTTGCCAGGAGTTTTACAGCCATCTCTGCAACATTTTACACAAAGTAAAATAAGCAAATGCAGCTTAAAAAGCAAAGGCAAGGGGGCTTCAAAAAAAGGAGGTGCCCTTTCCACCCGGGCAAGCCTCTAATTCTTCCCAAAGCTTTGGTCCTCCATTTTTCTCAATGGCTACAGACAGGCTAAGACAAATGGACACTGAAGGTGATTCATCAGGAATACAGATGGCAGAGGCAGTACCTTCCTCTTTGTTTGGAGATTCTTCTTCATTTACCAGATTAAACTTATTTTCTGTCCTCTTGTCATTCAGCATCTGCTAACTTGTAGGATGATAGAATCTGTCACTTCTTCAGATAGGAAAAGTTTTTTTATTCAAGAATATTTCAGGTGCCAAAGAAAGAAATTTCAAGGAGACCAGTCCTAGATCTTTTCTTTCTAAGCCTGTTTATAAAAAGTTTCAAAATTCAGAATGCCATCCCTTCATGACCTGCTACCTCTCATAACCCATTTGAGTTTTTTTATTGACCCTAGATTTAAAAGATTCCTATAGCAATGCAATGCTTATCATTGCATTTCTATATCCCCTAATTCCAAACATTTCCTAACATGAGCTTTCTTTGCTGGTCACACTTTCAATTCCCTGCACAACCTTTTGGGTTAGCCACTGCTCCATGAGTATTCACAATATTTCTAGCTCAAGTAAGAGCCGACAACTGATTGCAAGGTACTCAAGTTTTCCTTAATTAGATGACTTACTTATTTTGGCAGGGTCCATTTTACTTTGTCATGAATATTTCAACTTGGTGAGAGATCTCCAGCACAGAACTGGTTTCAGGAGAACATCCAAAAGTCGTCCTTGAGTTCTTCTCGCAGGACTGTTTTCCTGTGGTAACTCTTGGATTCCACACTTTAAAGAGCTTCTCTTTCACAGGACGAAGTAGATCTATAGCTATATCTATTCCTGAGTTGTTTTACCCTCATGCTAGGAGCTCAGCAAGAGAATTTCTCAGGTTACAAGGATTCATGACATTCATTCTTCTCAAGATTCCTTTAGCCAAACTCGATATGAGAAAAATGTAATGGTACCAAAAATCAATACAGTCTCAACATCAGTATTCCCTGACATTCTGGATTCCTGTTTTGGAATTTGTGAAAAGGGAACTACTTTGGTAGAGAGACAAGTTTATCTGAATCCAGTACTTCCATGTTCCCTTCCAGCTCTAGCACTATCTGTAACTATGGAAGCCCAAGAGTTTGCTTGGGGAGAAGTGTTTACGGGAGTAAAAGTTCAGAGTCTTTGGAACAAAAAAGACAAAACACATAAATATAAAGATGTTGGCAATAATAAATGCCCACAACTCCCTCAATCATCTATGTGTCTCAGTGCCATTATAAGTAGTTACAGACAACACCACAGTAATATGTTATATAAAGAAGCACAGGGAGCTAGATTTTACTGTCTCTGCAGACTAGCCATGACAGCAACAGATATAGCATTTCAACACAATCTCACTTTTTCAGGCATAAAACATTCAGAGTAAAATGTTGTGGTTGACAACTTGAGCAGGAGCCGAAGCTACCCTTTGAAAAGAAACTGAATCAGGGGGTGTTCCATGAATTGGAGCACCTAAGATAGACTTATCTGTCTCCATCTCTGTCTCCATCCACAACAATCAGTTGGAAAACATCTCATCTGTTACTCCATGCAAGAAGCCCTGGAAAAAGATGGATTTCCATTGTCTTTTCTTTGGATAGAGATGCTGCCCGTATATTTGTCTGCTCTCTCCATTGATAACTAGGGTCAGTATAAAGATTCAGAAGGACTCTCCATAGATCACTGTGGTGACTCCCTTCTAGCCTAGCAACAGTGGTTTTCTCTTCTTATGGAAATGGAAATGGTCAAAAGCTGTTACCACAAACTCCTCACAGACTGGACCTATCACATAAGACAGGAAGTGTTTGATACATCTCAACTTGAAACAATTTCAAGTAACTGATGGAATTGTAGAGTTTTAATACCTTTTAGGAGCCTATTTTTTGAGGACATGCAATAAGTATTAAAGAAGGCAAGAAAATCTTCAACTAGGAAATCACATGTTAGCAAAGGGAAAATATTTCCTTGTTGGTGCCAAAACAAGAACCAGGACATTTTAACACTAGTATTTCTCTGGTTCTACAATATTTGTATGAGTTACCACCCAATGTCCTTTCTTACTCCTCTGTCAAGGTTCATTTTTTGGCCATTTCATTATGTCTACCAATGGACAGTCCCCTTTTAATGCATTCCCATCAACATATTTTTGAAGGGGGTGTTACATACCTCCTGTGACACTGCACCACTGGACCAGTAATCAAGGAGCCTCAATTATCATCACTGGCCACAGTGGGGAACATACACTGGGAGGATAACAGGTACACATACTGTATTTCCAGATGCAGCTCTCTGCATCAAGTATAATTTCCTTTAAGAGCTCACAGAGATCACAGTCAGTCCGGGGCTGGTTTCTCCCTCATTCTCCAGATTCCCTATAAGACTCACTACTGGCGCAGATAGAGAGTTGAGATCTCAGCTGAGTGGCCAAGCCAAGGCCTCCAGCACCCTCCCTGTCCACCCACTGTTTCATGTCCCAGCCCAAATTGTTGACACACACACTCTTTGAGGTTTGATTTACACACACACACACACACACACACACACACACACACACACACACACACACACACACACACACACACACACACACACACACACACACATCTGGGAAAGGCTGCCACAGGTTTACTAGCTATGCCCCCTTTTGCCCAGACTGTAAGGTAGTTATCACTGCCACCAGCCAACTCCTTATTAGCTACTTTAAGGCCCTTAACAAAATATATCCAATCTTGCAGTGTAATGTTACTATTAATACAAATGGTAGTTTGACCAAGCACAATATGGAAGTATTCTCAAAACTTAAATATCTCTAGAAAAATCATCCACAATGAAGGATTTAAATATATTTAATAATAAATAATAAAATACTATAATTAGGGACAAACTTTCTGTAGTACCCTGTTGTCCCTATGAATGCCCTCACTGGCCTTTTGGTAACAGGAGCAGACCATGCCTGAATGGCTTTGACTTTGGCAGGTTCTGGTCTTATCTTACCACTCCCCACTCTATGTCCCAGGTAGGAGACCTCTGTCATACCTACCTGACACTTACTGGGCTTAATGGTCAACCCACCCCTCTGTAGCTGCCCAGCACCTCCCTGACATGCCTAAAGTGCACTTCCCAGGAATAAATGTAGATGGCAATATCATCCAGGTAAGCAGGGACAAAATCTCCTGCTCATGCTAGGATATGATCTACCAGCCTCTGGAAAGTCACTGGGGAATTTTTCAAGGTCATCTTTGTGAACTCATACAAACCGAAATGAGTCAGAATGGCTGACGTCTCTCTAGTGTTGGGGGTCAAGGGCAACTGTCAGTAGCCCTTGGTGAGATCAATAGTGGTAAGATACTTAGCCCCACCCAGCTGCTCTAGGGCTTCATCTGTTCTAGGCATAGGGCAAGCATCTGACTCTGTGACTATTTGATTTCCTGTAATCCACGGAGAACCTTGTGCTGCCATCCTTCTTTGGTACCAGCACCACTGGAGAGGCTCAGAGACTGGATTACCCCTAGTTCCAACATTTCCAGTGTCTCCTCACTCAGATTCTGTTTGACTCTCTCAGGCATCCTATAAGAGGCCTGTTTAATAGGTCTTGTATCCATATGGTGCTGCACCAGGTGGGTGCACTCAGATTTCCCAGTGAACAAGGCCCCAAACTCATGTAACACTGCTTAGATTTCTCAAACCTGGGTAGGGGATAGCTGCTGGAATATTGCTACCCCTTCCACTGAGGTGTCAGTCAGTCCTCACTGAGGAGAACAGTCACCAGATCCCCCGTCAGACTCCTCCTGCCACCCACTGCAAATGCTCTGAACAATGGCCTCTCTATCATGATAAGGTTTCATCATGCTAAAATCGTACAATTTTTGCCTCTGCCTCCTGCCTAGCAGTTCTACTGTGTAGTTAACATTAGTGACCTTCCATACCACTTTAAATCATCCCTCCCAAGCTGTCTCTAGATTGTTGTGTCTGACAGAAAGGAGAATCATAACCTGCTGCCCTACAGCATACTCTCTAGCTCAAGCACTCCTGTGAAACCAAAGCTTTTTCTGCTGTGGGCTTCTGCCGGGTTTTCCTTGGCAAAGAACATGAGTTCCCTGAGCCTTGTCCTCAGGTTTAGAATATATGCCACAACAGACTCCTTGTGGGATTCACACTGACCCTCCCACTCATCACAAATCAAATCTAGAGGTCTCCTCACCCCATGCCCATACAACAACTCAAAGGGTGAAAAACCTGTGGATTTCTGGGGCACCCCTCTGTAAGCAAACAGCAGGTGGAGCAAATATTTGTCCCACTCCCTCTTGAACAGGTCTGCAAATGCCTGTAGCATGGTCTTTAGTGTAGAATTTAACCTCTACACCAGACCATTAATCTGGGGGTGGTAGGGGATGGTCTTTAGGTGCTTCAAGCCCACAGTGCTTCCACAGACAAGCCAGCAAGTCTGACATGAAATTGGCACCTCTGTCAGTCAGTATAGCTTTTGGGAAACATACCCTGCTGAAAATCTCTAACAAAGCATTTGCCAACTTTTCGGCCTCAATGGAGTACAGAGCAACCACCTCAGGTTATCTGGTAGCATAATATACTACTATTAGGATGCACGTCTTCCCTGTGGAACTTGGAGTACTCAGAGTCCCCACAATTCCCATAGCTACCCTCTGAAACAGCTCTTCAATCATAGCCAAAGTTATCAAAGATGCTTTGCCCTTGTCTCCTGCCTTGCCTATCTTTAGGCACTGCTCATTGGTCCTGAAGAACCCTGTTGCATCTCTGGAAATCCTAGGCCAATAAAAGTTCTGCATAATACATCTCTTTGTACACTATTTGCCCATATGACCTGCAAAGGAAATGTTATTGGTTATAGCTAGAAGTGCCAGATGGTAGGCTCTGGGCACTTCCAACTGCTGTATTGTCTCACCCTCTAGCCCTTCCTCAGGAGTCTATTCTCTATATAGTAACCCCTTTGTCCCAGTATACAGATTCCCCTTTTCCTTGAGAATCAGGTGCCTCTCTGGATACCTCCCTCAAGTCCTGTAATGTAGGGTCTGAGAGCTGAGCCTGTCTCAACTCTCTCTTTGTAACCCTTCCCAGCTCCCCTTCCACAGGAAGTCTGGTATCCTTTGACAGTGGTGCCTCAGTGTCAGCCTGGGTAGTACTACTCACCTCTGCCCATGCAGTCACTCTGTCCAAGGGAAAATCAGTACCCACAAGCAGTTGTGGCTCAACATCAGTCTCACTGCTACAGTGTAGCTCCCTCCCTGAAGTAGCCACCTCACCAGCCCTTGCTACAAGTGTGCGGAATGTTGGGTCCCCCCCCCCCGACTACCAGACCCACATGCTTGTCTCCAAGCCTGACTGCATATAACTGCATGTACACAAGGTACTGCATTATAAAATTCTTTCCCTATCAGGACATCTGCAGGGATATCCTTAAACACACCAATGTGCTGGCTTCCTTTTCCTCTCTCCCAGTCAAGGTGAACCTGACAAAAGGTATTTGGAATGGGGTGCCTCCTAAAGCTCTGACTGGTGTAGACTGCCTAAGAAAGTAGTGCTCCTCTTTAAATATTGCAGGCTTCACAATGGTTAGGTCAGAGGCTGTGTCTCTCTCTTAGCCATGGCCAGTTTTTCATCCAGTAAGATAGGATATAATGTCTTGTGGTAGTTTGGTACCCTCGTTGACTCCAGAAAATGTACTGCTGAAATTCTGTCATTCCCACTTACTGGCTCTCCCACCTTTTGTTCCTCCCTTGCCTCTGTGGATATCTATATGCTACATGGCCCCACTGGTTACAATTAAAACATTTAACCCTTGATTCTGGCCATGTACCTTAACTAGTGGCTTCCCTTGTTAGAGGTGGATTCCATTGAGGTGGCTTAGGCTGCCTACCATGGGTTCCTTTAGACCCATGTGCAGCATTTGGTATCCATCTCCTGTGCAGTGATGCCCTGCTTGCTAGGTATAGGTCTCCCTTTTACCCAACTAATCTGTGGTGGTGCATTCCTTATCTCCCAACCAGATTCTCATGTCATCAGGCAAAATGCTAAGGGCTTATTCCTTCACCAAAAGGTCTGCCAGCTCTTCAAAACTGGTGACCTGACACCCACTGACCCATCTATGAAAATATGTGCTTAATTCAGCAATACATCCACACACACTTTCATCTGCCTTGTGTCTATGCTTACAAAACTTTTTTTTCTATTAGCTTCAGTTGTTAACTTAAAGCACTCTATTAAGCAACGTTTAACTGTATTATAATTTAAGCAATCAGCATCAGGCAATTTAGAAACAGCATTTACAGGTTTACCATGGAGTAAGGGGATCAGGAATTGTACCCAGAGCCCTTGGTTAACATTATACTGTTTACATATCCTTTCAAACATATGAATAAAACTATCAAAATTATCACCCTCTGTAAATTGTGGAAGAAATTTATTGACCTTTATTGCTTCTGGGGTTCGATTACTCCCTTCCCCATTACCTCCATGACCCTGCCAAAGAATCAGCATCTCCTTTTTATGTTGCTTCTCCCTCTAAATTTCTTCAGCCTCCAAATGTCTCAGTCTCTCATTTTCTTTGGCCTCCAGACATCTCAGTCTCTCTGCCGATTATAATGCCATTTGTTTCTCCTTTTCTTCAGTGTCCAAACACTGCATTCTCTCTACTGATTCTATTTACAACTGTTTGGCCTCCAGTTCAAGTCTCTTTAACTCCAAATGCATTTTTAAGTCCTCTGAGGAAAAGTTGAACTGTCCATTTTCTGAGAGTTATAAATCCCCAAGGCCAGTCTGGTTGTCCTCCTGATGTCTGGTCTGTGATGCAGCTGTGGTTAAGGCTGCAATAATTTCTACTTTAGTCAGGATGGCATACATCAGACCTTTGGCTTGTCACATCTCAGCCAACTGGCTCCTTGTCAGCTTGACATACTCCTCTGATGACATCCTTGCCTGCTCTCCCTTACTAGCTAAGCTAGCAAAAAATAAATAAAACTATTGAGATATGAACCTTTGCATGTTCACAGTGTGGCTGCTTGAGAGTACAAACACCTTATTTAGTGACCACTGTTTACAGGCTACAGGAGCTCAATATCCACACCACTGAATCCCAATATGTGGATATCCCACCACTGCCGATCAATAAATGTGATGCCACACCACTAGACCAGTAATCATGAGCCTCAGTCCTCACCACTGGCAATAGTGGGGGACATACACAGGGAGAATAACAGGTAAACACACAATATTTCTAGATGCAGCTCTCTGCATCAAGTACAATTTCCCTTTAGAGCACACAGGGACCACAGTCAGTCCGGGACTGGTTTCTCCTTCTTTTTACAGATCCCCAGTAAGACTCCCCACTGGCACAGCTACAGAGTCGAGATCTCAGCTGAGTGGCCAAGTCAAGACCTCCAGCACCCTCTCTGTCCAACCAGTGCTTTGCGTCTGTACCCAGGTAGCAGACACACATACACTTTGAGGTTTGATTTACACATACACACATACACATACACACACACACACACACACACACACACACACACACACACACACACACATACACACACACCTGGGAAAGTCTGGCACAGGTTTACTAGCTATGCCCCCTTTTGTCCAGACTGTAAGGTAGTTATCTCTACCACCAGCCAACTCCTTATCATCTACTTTAAGGCCCTTAACAAAGAGTGTCCAATCTTACTGTGTAATGTTACTATTAATACAAATTGTAGCTTGACCAAGAGCAAGACTATTAGGAGTGGCTCACAATGTCACCAAATAAATATGCAGAAACTCTCAAAAACTTAGATATCTCTAGACAGATCAGCCACAATGAAAGGTTTAAATATATTTAATAATAAATAATAAAAGCTCAAGAAAATACTCAGTATGTATTCACAGTGACATCAGAGTTCAAAATCACAGGAAATATTTAAAACAACATCTCAGCACAGTCTCAAATAAATAAAGAAAAATATTGAAATTAAGCTTTACTATATTCCTGACTGTATCTAAGAAAATTACTATACCATAGAAACTTACTTAGAGAGCAAGGCAGATGTGCTGAATGGATCTTCTAGATGTTGTCAGGTCCAAGACATAATATAGAATGCTGCATCTCACTAAGAGACTTCTTAAATTAATATTTCAAATATTACTGCTGGGATAGCTTGCAGAATGACATAATTTCTTGTCATCTGACTTTATCCCAAGTGAACCCCCCACTGCTGGATTCTGGCAGTATTTAGCATCTACCTGTGAAAAAACAAACCTCAAATCTGTGGCAGATGCTGGAAGCCATAAAAAATTACCTTTCCTCATGATTTCAAAACTAGTAATTATTATAGCAATAACCCACGCCTGGGTGTGGGTAATGCGGGATTTACCCATGCTTGGCATGGTTTGGTCCCAGTGCCCGAGGACCAAACAAAGACAACCGTGGGTAAATCCCACATTACCCACACCCAGAAGTGGGTTATTGCTATTATACTATGACATTATTTAAGAAAAGAAATAATAATGCCTCTTTGCTGCCCTTCCGCAGCTGTCTGGTATCCGCGGCAGTTCTGATGTACTGCGCATGCCTACGCAGTACATCAGATCTGTGGCCAAAAGCAAAGGAGAAAGCAAGATCTCCATTGCTTTTTGCTGTTTTGCTATGTTAAATGGGTTTAACATAGCGAGACAGCTTTAAAATAAGCAACGGAGATGTCCTATTTTTTAAACCCATTAAAGCAATGGTGATCTTTTTAAACCTGTCTCGCTGTGTTAAATGGGTTTAACATAGTGAGACAGCTTTAAAATAAGCAACGGAGATCTCTGTTGCTTATTTTAAAGTTGTCTCGCTATGTTAAACCCATTTAACATAGTGAGACAGGTTTAAAAAAAAGCAACAGAGAAAGCAAGATCTCCGTTGCTTTTTACACACTGTGTCGCTATGTTAAAAGAGTTTAACATAGCGAGACAGCTTTAAAAAAAGCAACGGAGATCACCATTGCTTTTTTTAAACCTGTCTCGCTATGTTAAACTTTTTTAACATAGCGAGACAGTGTTTTAAAAGAGACTTATACTAATGGAAAAAGTCCGGGCGACCGGACCTTTTTCCATTAGTATAAGTCGATTTACAACGTGCACGCTGGCCAATCAGCGTGCACGTTTTGGAATATTAATGGGGGGTCATGGTATAATTCACTTTAAAGACAATACAGATAATTCTCTACTATAGACATTGTGTCCCTTGCTGTCATAAAGTAATTTAATTTAAGCTATTTTTCTGAAATTAATCCCCTGTGTTCCAATTTCCACTGTTAAAATATATACATTTAAACAGTTACAATAGTGTATGTACATTTTTGGTCTCTTCCAGCAGGGCACACTTTAGATACACCTTTAAGCTCAGTACCTTTTCAACACACACTTCTGTACCACCAGTTTGATATACATATGACATAAAGTTCTGATACAGTTGTAATACAAGCATCATGTTGATATTCACGAATGACATATTATTATTTAAATAATTCCAGATAGCTGTGCTGGCATTATCTCCCTATGTCACACCACCTATAAACTGTTTCTCCTAGGGATCTTAACAGTTTTGTAGGAAAATTAACTCTTGCTCTATTTAAACCAGCTCATCAGGCTGATTTAAGGTTCCTGACAAGAAAACAATTTTGCTGATTGCCCTGACATTTACAAGAAGTGTATCTGAGTTTCAAACTTTTATGATGGCTGAATTTTATCTCATTTTATTTTCTCAGTGATAGGGTTTCCTTTAGAACTAATCCCTTCTTTATGAATATATTGGTTCCAGAGTTTATCTCGAGCTATCTTGTCCATCTTCTTTTCATCTTTTCAGAGCCTAAAAATGAGGGAGAAAGGATCCTACATACTATGGTTGTCAGCCAACAGCTCAGTTATTATCTTGGCAGAACTAAAACTTTCAGAAAGTCTGATCACATATTCATTTCTTATGAAGGTAAGAAGAAAGGGCAACTTGTGTCAAACCATACTGTCTTCAGATGGTTGTTTCATGTTGTTATGTTTTATTACCTTTCATTATACACACCACGATAAAACAATTCTAAGCAGAGCCAAGGCTCATTCTATCAGGGTCTCGGCTTCATGTTTTTTTTATTCTAAATGTATTCTAGAAGCAGCAAATTGGTCCTGTGTTC
>NC_056726.1:1255857417-1255869917 GCF_019279795.1 Protopterus annectens
GCACATATTTATAAGTACTTATAGATGTGTACAATGTATTTATCCGTGCACCTTGTGGCACATTTCATGGCTGAAAAGTGTCCAAGAAAGATCAATTCCTTGCCAGGTCAACAAATCAACAAATTGTGTTACTTAAATGTTACACTGTTGAATATGGCTAAGTTACTTTCACACCTGTCTGATCTTAGGCCTATACTTTTAGAAGTAGTACCCAGAGTGTATGGAAATACCTTATATAGCCATGAAACACATAATAAAGGAAGCAATAACAACAAACAACAATGCACGGATCAATAATGAATGCATCACTACATATTCTGACAAGGATTAGGCTGATATGCATGCAGGCTATAGTAAACTCATGGCTAAGCTAATCTGTTTTGGTTGAGAAAGGTAGTGTTAGCCTAATAGGAGGCTTCCTAAACTCAATAAATATCTGCTTGACTGAAAATGAAAAATAAAAGCTTATCCCTGATGATTCTGGAAGACGAGATTAGCTGTGGCTTCCATACTTTTCCTCTGCCCAGATTTTCACAGGATTCCAGATTTTTGCCTTATATTTTTGATCTTTTCCTCATAAAATATGTTTTTTTTGGCAAATCATTGAGGGCTAAAGTCACTAAATAATAACTGACATTTGAGTTTCAGACTTCATATCCTTCAGAAAATGCATGCTAAGGCATATCCTATTATTCTAGCAACTTTCCAAAGTTTATAAGAGCAATAATTAAAATCTGTCCCTATTTTTGGGCCTTTGCCCCCCCCCATTATTTTTGGCTTTGTGCAGATTTCTTGTGCTAAGAGGTTGAGAGGTATTGTGGCACCCCCCACTTTTGTTACAGGTGTAGAATCAAGCTACTGTTTTTCTTACATTCTTTTTAAAACAAATGAAGACCATGAAGTGTGCCTACTTTTTTAAAAAGAGGTATGTCTCATGAACCAGATGTTTCCACTTTATTAGTCAAAGCTAGACTGACTTCTGTAGGACACATAAATCCAGTGAAAACTGGTGTATGTGTTCATGGTCTGTATAAACTATGTCTATATCTTCCTACTTTCACAACTGAAATAAAACAGATTATCCACAGTTTTCCTTTCAATTTGTAATTTTTTGCCCATGATATAAGTGCCTATACGGTTGGGTGAAGGACAGCTCATGGCATTTATATGCTGTCTTTTTCTATAGGTGAGCTACAGACCATGTACTGCCAGTTCCTGCTTTCCTCTGAAACAAAAAGCTCAAGGAATGAAACAAAACAAGCAAAAAAAAAAAAAAAAAAAAAAACTTATGATATGTAAGTGGTTGAAGTGGTTGCTTTGCTGAGTTATATAAGCCAGGTGTCCATGATTTCTTGCATGCTTGTGTAATAGAAAGCCTATGAAATTAGAGAAAGGCATTTGCTTATATGATGTGAGACAGGGGATTTTATATTCTATTATAAAATTTGTATATACATATATATGTATTTATATTTATATACACACATATATAAATGTATATGGATCTATGCCAGTTCAGAAACTTAAAATTCATAGTGGTGAGATGATATGATCAAATTTCTGAAAACTCAACCATTACAAAAATAAACAGACAAAAATCTATCTTTTTTTTACATTTTTGCAGGGAGCGGGCAAGCTCACTGCACCCCCACACCCCCTGGTAATTATATATACCAACTCAGAGATCGCACTACATTGCTAAAAACAGTATTTCCTGATCCTCGCTGTACCGCAATCTCCATTCAAAACAAAAGCTTTGGGTTTTCAGAAATTCAGTCATATCATCTCGCCAATATGAATTTCAAGTTTCTGAAAACTCAATCAACTCCATATAAATATGTATATATGGAGAGAGAGAGAGAGAGAGAGAGAGAGAGAGACAGCAAGAGAGAGAATGAGCTACAAACGGGTGAAACTAATGAGCTGTAGTATAATTTTTATGAATTTCCTTAGATGAAATGTCCTAACATTACCTTTCTCCTCTTTCTAGTCTTTTTAAAGTGATTATTACACTGCTGTTAATCTCACAACATTTCTGATTATCAGAGCTAATAATTAACTAGCTGTTTTCACTGCCAAATGTTCTTTAGTCCCCATAAAAAGCAAACTGCGGTCATTGACCAAATAGCATTCACTGCCGTCAAGCGAAGGATATTGTTCCAGTACTGGTAAGTAAGCAAAGGCATGCTTTATATTAGAAATATTATTACACAAAAATCCCAGCTTTCATAAAAGGCTAACTACGGCTAGGGTCTGTAACAATTATTCATTATACTGTATTATGAGAAGGTTGTACTGTGCAGCTCTTAGTTATTTTTTAACTAGGTTATGGGTTGTTTCTTGGTGTACAAGAATGATAAATACATGTAACTCCATTCCATCTTCAGCATTCTTCTCACAATGCAAATTACAGTACAGGATATTTCATGTTTATATTGCTTTATCTTTATAAGGTAAATGGTAGTATTACATCCATAAACTGTTAACATGTAACTTGTATTACTACAATAAGGGTACGTTCTGATGCAGCTCCATCAACACTACAACAAGGAGCCTAATTTTACAGATAGTTTTCCCCAAGAGACAAGTTTATGTGTCGCATCCTAGGGGTGCAGTTTAGTGTAGAAAATTAATACTATGTGCTGTCTAGTAGGCTTAACAAGTTAGCTTATTTATTTGTCATTGAATACCATGAAAGTGCTTCTGGTCAATTTCCTTTTTCACCAGAGACCTGAGAAGAAATATTTCACATTACATACATTTCCATGAGCTATATATTATATAACACTCAGTTCTTTACACACACACACACACACACACACACACACACACACACACACACACACACACACACACACACACATAAGTATAGGTTTACTATGGTAATGTCGGATCAGCATCGAGCGAACATTTACAGTATTGACCTTAAATGTTAAATCTGAAATTTCGAATAGTAACCCACAATGAAGGTGAATACATCGAACTCCATGGTTCAATGTATTTGACATAGCAGGAGGTGACATCACCCACCTCCTGCTATGCACAGTAATGTACTGTTGAACTCTATATTCAACTGTACGTTATTCCTACAATTTTGCATGGGGGCTACGCCCACCTGCACCCCCCCCCCCCACACACCCTCTGCACATTAAATATACCAACTCTGAGATTGCACTACAGTGAAGAACTGAGCTAATTCCCTGTTCCTCAGTGAAGCGTGAAGTCTTGGTATGTCATTTACTGAAAGGTCAAGTGCACCATGCAGCTCAACTAACTGTGGTTGACCACTCTTGATTCGGTTTCCTGCTCCTTGGAAATCGTGATTTCGACAATCAGCCAATCGACTGACTGCCATTCAAGTAAGTAATTGTAAACCTACACAGATATATATATATATATATATATATATATATATATATATATATATATAGATATGTATATATATATATATATATATATATATATATATATATATATATATATATGTATAAATATATATATATATATATATATATATATATATATATATATATATAAATATATATATACACATATATATAGGTTCATAGGTAGGTACTAGGCTATTGGCCTTTATAAGCCTAGCCTAAAAGGTACCTTGGCTTTCGCCACCCAAGACACATATTTTCCTGTGCCCCTGTAAAGCAGAGCCACAGAAGTGATCCCAGGGGTGAATTTCCTATTGCCCATCCAATCATCAAGATTTTTCTTGAAGAGTGCAAATGAGGAGCTTTGTTTGATATAGATAGGTAGTTTGCTCCAGAGTATGGGAAGTCTCTGGGACAGGAATCTATCCCTCCAGCATTCTCTGTTTATTGTGGTGACAAGGTTTAGGTCCCTAGAGTGTGTAGCTCGGAGGGATTGGGATTTCTTTCAGTGGAGCATGTCCAAAAGCTCTGGGTTTGACATAGCTTTGTATGTTAGGCAGAGATTGCCTCTAAGTAGGCAATATGCAATGGAGTACAGCTGGAGTTTTTTGAGACGGTCTGTTTGAAGCTGGTAATCCACTTTGTGAGGTATTTCTGCAGCCTTTCCAGTTGTTGTAGTTGTCTTGTGAGGTACATACCAAAAGGGGCATTGTAATCTATAATGGGTCTAATGAGTGACAAGTACAGGGGAACAATGACCTCTTTTTTTCCGGGATGAGAAACCTTTTGTGATGAGGTGTGCCATGTAGAAGGATTTCCTGACTACTGTGGCAATGTGATTATCAAAGGAGAGACTACTGTCTACCTGTGTCCCAAGGTATCTTATCATACTTTTGGTGTTAAGTAGACTACCCCCTATGTGGTAGTTCATCATGGGTACAGAGTTTTTACCAAAGGGGATGACTATACACTTTTTGGCATTGAGCTTGAGGCCATGGCTTTGACACCAGGCATCTGTTTCAGTAAGGCCCTTTTGTATGATGTCCACTTAATTAGGAGTTTTGATTATAGCTCCTAGTTTGCAGTCATCTGTGAACTTCATTAGCCAAAAAGCCTTCTGCATTAGCCTGTACTTCAGAGAAGTAGATAACAAACAGGAGAGGATCCAGGACTGAATGCTGTGGTACTCCACTTGTCACTGGTCTGAAGTCAGATTTGGAGTCTGCCACTTTCACAGTGTGGGTTCTGTCAGTGAGCCAGGTAGCAACCCATCTTTTGACATAGGGATTTAAACCAAGTTTAGTGAGTTTATCTATAATTCCAGAGTGGGGGATGGTGACAAAAGCCTTGGCAATATCTAGATAGGCTGTGTGAACCACCTTACCCTCGTCTACAGCTTTGGTGACTGCTTCAAAGAAGTCTATCAGGTTTAGGAGACATGATCTGCCTTTTACAAACCCGAACTGGGTGGGGTCTAGAGTTTGGAGATTACCAATGTCTTTGTTTATAAGTTCTATGATGATACATTCCATGGCGTTGCAGACCAGGCTCATCAGGATAATGGGGCAGTAGTTCCCAGGGTACGTGGTGGCTCTCCCTTTGTGGAGTGGGATAACTGTCACTATGCACCATTCAGTGGGCACAAAGCCTGAGGTGAGGTGCCAGTTCATTCTGTAGTTCATGTAGAATGCAGCCTGGGATGTTGTCAGGTCCCATGGATGCTGTGTTCTCAGCTTTGGAGAGTATGCTTTTTACCTTTGACCTTTGTAGCCGTTATTACAGGAACCTTGCATTCTTCCAGTATAGAGATGGGCCCTTTAGGGGGTGAGACAGGGGTAAAGTTAGCACTGAACCTATCTGCCAGGATGTTGGCAATATCAGCTGGTTCTGTATATTTAATGCCATTGTGCTGTAGCAGATCTGACTATTGCCATTGAGATTCTTGACATAGATATAGAATGCTTTGTGGTTGTCTTTAGAATCAGTGGCGATTTTGTTTTTGTAATTAGCTTTGGAGGATTTTATGAGGGATTTCAGCTTCTTAATGAGACTGACCAAGGAGTTCCTCCAATCATGGGATTTTACTCTTTTTTGCAACAGTTTCTTTCTTCTCTTGTAGAGATTGTTTATGGCAGGGGACCACCAGATTGGCTTCCTTTTTTTGGAGGATAGCATATTAGTTCTGTTAGGGATAGCACAATCCATGCACTCGTGTAAGTGCTTATAAAGTGCATTTGTGTAAGATTCAACAGTCGTACCTCTATTGTCCATCTGCATGGATGTCGTCAAGTTTGCCACTTATGTCTTGAGAAGCGTGAAGTTGGCTTCGGAGAATTATTTTATGGTGGTTTCCCTAATGGGGTGTGGGGGTGGGATGTGGATGTCTAGGGTGATTAGCTTGTAGTAGTTGGATCTGACCAACAAGGAATTGACCTCTGTTGTGGAACACCGGTTGCCCGTGTTGGTAATGACCAGGTCTAGGATATTGCTGCCCCTGATGGGGGTGTGGATAAGTTGATCCAAGGCATTGGAATTTATGAATTCCCAAAAACATTGACCAAAAGAGTTGGTACATGAGTAGTTTTCCCAGTTAATGGTGGGGTAGGTGAATTCGCCCATTATTAGGGTGTTGGGTTGTACCTTAATATTTTCCAGTGTATGAAGAAATGAGGAGTGGGAATCCTGTGGCATGGTGGAGGGTCTGTAGCAAGTTACAATTTGGATTGTGGTCTTGCCCAGAGTTAGTTGCACTTGGATAATCTTGGATGCATTATGTTGAGCAACTAGCCTGGAGATGTGGATATCCTTAATGAATATGGACACACCTCTGCCTTTAGTGCTTCTGTCCAGGTTAGATGGCTGAAAGGTGTGGCATGAATTCTACCTGGTAATGCAGGGTTGCTCTCTGGAGCCTTGAACCAGGTCTCTGTTACTGCACAGATGGCGATGTTCTCCATTTTAAGGAGTGCCTCGAGTGAGTGCATTTTGAGGTTTAGACTTCTAGCATTGAGTAGCATTACCCTCAAATTTTGCCTGCTTGTACCTCTTGCAGTGGTGAATTTGTCATTTGAACCTTGCCTAAAAAAGGCACTATAGAGGTGGCAAGAGCCTTAGCCAGTATCTGGCATCCCAAGGGTGACAGGTGCAGGTCATCTCTGGCAAAGTATCATGATCTGTCAATCATGTCATCCCAGGCAGACAGATACTGGATTCCCTTAGAATGACACCGAGAAGCTTAGCCAATTTTTGAAGTCAATCAGTTTGTCCTTGTACTGTGGTATCATTCTAGGTTATGGCAGGATGCTACTCAGGGCTAGGGTCATACCTGCCTGGGCTACAACTTCGAAGAGCTCCTCCATGTCTCTTTTTATGTAGTCCAGGGAGGTACATTTCAGGTCATTCACACCAACATGGACAATGACAGAGTCATATTTGTACTTGTTGTGGAGTGAACTGAGTGCATGCATTATGTGGCAGATCCTGGCACCTGATAGACAGCTGACAGTAACCTTCCCCTTGTTTAGCCTGGTGAGTGGAACATCAGTGTGCCTGACTATAGAGTCACCTATGACTAGTGTGTTGTGTACACTGTTTTGTCTTATGGTCTGTCGTTGAATGGCACACTGAGTCTGTGAGCTATGTGTCATTTGGGTTGTGTTGGGAGGTGGAGGTTGCTTGTGTTTCTGCTTTGGAGGTCTCTGTTGCTTGAGCAGATTTTTATTGAGAGACTCCACAAATGTAGGTGTTTGTTTTGTGTTCCTTTGTGTATTCTTCGGTGGTGCAGGTTTTGAGGGACTATGCGATGAGTGTGGTGCAAGTGTTTACCTTCTCCTCTTGACTGTCTGGTCCAGTCTTGGGTGAAGAGAGCTTTGCTTCCAGTTTGGCTATGTAACTGCATCTCTCACAGGTTGTAGTGTTGGGTGGTAGGAGGAGAGGGTTGTCTGTGTACATGACGCAATTGCTGCATTGCCCCCAAATTTTTTATTAAGTACCAAAAACTGTTTTCCTCTATACAAGTGAGAAAAGTTGAGTGTGTAGTAATCTGTAGCTCATTTAGTGCTTCCAATGAGTTCTGAAAAAGTGCTGAGCTCAAAGAAACATATTTGAGTACTAAAGCTAAAAAAAACTGGCTAGTTCTAAGGGAAAATTTGAAGAGCAGACTTTATGGCACCAGGAATAGTTTAACCCTAGCTAAGTGGCAATGCATAAAGTGTATTTTTTAATATAACAGCAAATGAGCAAACTGATTTAAACAATTTAACCAATTAACCAATAAAAAGCTAAAAACTGAGCCTCGTTTCTGCAGTCTTTGATCAGACACGTTCTAACTGCACACTCCTGCCACTATGGTGCAGGGGAACCTTCTCCAAAAAAAGATGGCCTGGATTAGTGCTCAGGTTATACAAACAAAGCTAGATTCAGCAGATCTGAATCTAGTCTATGCTACAGCAAGCAAGGCATACCACTTTCAGAAAGAAACAGTTCAAATAAGCAGGCACAATAAGCCTTTAACCAGAAACTCCCAGCTCAGAATGGAGGAATCTACCATCTTCTCCCACAAGAGTGCAGACCACACCTTCTGAATGTAAAATAACTGGCCTGAAGCCCAAGTGCTTAAACCAGAACTAATACACTTTTAGAATAACAGAGAGTAAGTCTTTTCGCTGCAAGGAATTGTCTTTATTGTCCTAGTAAACCATACAACTTGCAGTGATAACATCAGTACCTACCTCACCAGCTGCATTAGAACATTTTTCATGCACTATATGTTATATTTTTGTGGTCTAACTGTGACATTGGCATTTAATCTGTACTGTATTTGATAACTTGTGGTCTAGCTATGCCAATAACATTCTATCTGTACTGTGTTTAATGTGTCTCTCTAGATTACCCCACTGTATTTGTCTGTTGATTATCTGTATTGCTTTATGTGCTAGTGTCTCTGTTAAGCATTGGTGCCCACCCTCCATAGTAACAAATGATGTTGTTTGAATGTATTTCCATGCCATTGAGTAGTAGCTGGCACTGTATAAACATATTATTTACCTCTGTAATATCTATTGTTGGTATAGACATGTGCTTTTCACTATATGTAACTGTTAGCTGAATTGTGTTAATGATAGGTGGTAGCTAATTGCTAGTTCTTTACCCTGCACTATAGTTATCTCTTCTGACTCCATTCCTCTCTCTAGTTCTGAGCTTGATTTCCTCTCCTACACCTATTTCCTACTGTCTGACCCCCCCCCTCTCTGCTCTGCCCCCCCCCACTCTTCACTTGACTAAACTGTCTCTCTTACCTCCTTCTCTCTCTCTTCCATTAGGCCCTCTCAGTATAGGTTCCTCCTCTATCCTATCTTTTGCCTTCTCTGCTTTCCAACCCTGCAACTTCTTCTCAGGCAATCCCCTCTAGATTTCTGTCCTAATTCTCCCTTCATTCTCTCCAATACTCTATCTTATCTATTGTTACTCTCGCTTATCTCACTCTTATCCTTATATATGTCTTTATTTTTACAGGTCCCTACATCACTACAAAGACTGGAAAATACATTTCTCAACCCAGGAGGACCACCCTTTCCCTCTATGAGCGCTGTCTTTTCAATGGAGTCCTTCCCAGCAACAGTCAATTTTAAATCAGTGTATGTGGAATATCACTTGGTTTTACACTGGCTTTTTACCTTTTAACTCTTCAAAGCCATTCCTCGTCAGCCTCAACTCATTGCAAAACACCTGCTATCCCCCCCCCCTTAGCTCCCTCTCAGTCACTTAGTTTAACATCTAGCCAATGGTAAGCATTTTACCTTTAGTCTATCATCTGCTGCCGACCTATCTTACAAGCCTCTCTGCTCTGTTCTGCCAGCTGTAGCTGCCCTGTTATTTCCTCTCCCACTACCTAACCCCCTATGCTTAACTGTATACTGTGTCTCCCATTCAATCTACCTTCAGTGTAGTCTAACTTACGTTTTACTATCATTACCTTCAACCCCTGTAGCCCTTATTCCACCTCTACTACTATTTAACCTCATATACCTCTCTGGCTTATCCCTCTGCACTGCAGCCAGCCATTACTTTCCTCCAGAATTTAGTGCATAAAAGTAACTGAGAGGAACCATTCTCACAGGTATCTCCCCAGCCTAAATCACCTCTCTCACTGATTGTTTTTTTTTTTTGCTGATCCTCTATATACATACTCTGATCCTCACAGACAGTGCAGCCCCGCTCCGTTCGCCCTCGCTGATGCTCGGGCTCAATTCGCTCCCCTACCCTGCCCCATTCCCTCCCACCCTACATCAATTACATTTATAGCTATACTCCACACCCAAACATACCTACTCCCAATTATCCAATCTAACCCTGTCAATCATTCCCACTCTTACACCCTTCACCACATCCAATTCCATACTCAACCATTACAACTATTAATAGCACAATTAAACACAACCTACTCATTACACAACCATCCAATATGTCTTACACACATCACAATCAGCATCTATATCCAATATGTTACATATTATGTCTCCTCTGTCTCCCTCTCCTGTCCATTCCCACCTCCTACCACTGCGAAATTTATTACACTCCTCCATCACCATAGCAGACAGACTCCACTACCATTCCCATTAAGTTCAGTCACTGCCTCATATCACCTTGGGAGCTTGCCACCAACCAACCTTTTCCCTACCCATATAATACTCACACTTACAAAACCAGCCCTCAACCCCCCCCCCCAAAAAAAATCAGCTAAGATATTACAGAAACTAAGCAAACTCTACCTATACCTACTCCAAACACTCAAATGCTGGTGGTGACATTCATCCTAATCCTGGACCTAGTACACCTAACCACCAATACTTATCATGCCCAAGCCCTCTATGTCTTAGACCTAGCACATCGCTCCTCCTCTTAAACATTAATGCAAGAAGCATACTTAACAAAACTCAAGACCTTCATGCCCTACTAGCTCTTTACAAACCATATATTGTTGTACTAACAGAAACTTGGCTGAAACCACAGCACCACAACAATGAAATTACTGCTCCGAGCTATAGTATTATACGCAGAGATCGATCTGAAAGAAAGGGAGGGGGTGTAGCAATTCTATACCAAGACCACCTTACTATAGAGCAATTTGAATGTAATTCCAAAGAAGTCACAATTGTTGAACTAATTCTAGCTAAACTTAAACTTAACCCTAACAAGCAAATAATCATTGCAGGTGGTTATATCCCAGCAGGTAACAACACTACCATACTTGAAAGCCTCCTTAACTGGCCGTCATCCTTCCTTCCACATAAAACCATTCTCTTAGGGGACTTTAATATTGACTGGGCAGACTGTTCTAGTCAGAACCCCTCCACCTACATCAACCTGCATGGGTTTACCCAAATTATAACAGCCCCCACAATAACTGATAAAACCTCCAAACGCCAGTTCATCTTGGACTGGATTCTAATATCTGACCCTACCCTAGCTAAAGAATCCGGCTGGCTTCCTGACAGCCCGAGTGACCACCAAGCTACCTACTTAATTAGGAACCAAGCCCACCAGAACAAACAACCCATCCTCAGAGTAGTACTTAACAAGAAGACCTTTAAAGCCAATAAACTAATCAATTCACTAAAGAGCTGTAACTGGACCTTCCTTAAAAAACTACCTCTTGATGAAGCTGTGTGATACTTCAACTCAACCTTCCTAAAAATTCCTTGACAGTCATGCACCCTCCAGAACCATTAGAATCAAAACTAACCATGCCCCTTGGCTAACAAAAGATACTAGAATTACAATGAAAGAAAGAGATAAAGCCTGGTTGTAATTTCACAAGCACAAATCTGGCACTCTGAAACAGACTTATCTTGAACTCCACAACAGAGCCAAAAGATTGATAAAACTTGACAAAATCAACTACCATAAAACCATGCAAGAAAAATATGCCCACAACCCTAAAAAAATCTGGGCCACAATAAATAGTTTACTCCACCCAGGAAAATCACCCACTCCTTCCCCTATATTACCAAACAACCATGACAACATCCCTACTCAATTTAATAAATACTTTACAGAAACAGTCCAAGCTCTAGCCAACACACAAAACACAACTAGCAGCCCCATATCAGGAGATGCCCCACAATATTTCCATATAAGTAATGACTCCTCCAGTTTCTCCCTGCATCCAGTCTCACCTAATACTATTGCCAAACTCCTACAAAAACTCAAACCAACCACACTAGCAGCTGACAATCTACCAGCAGACTTCCTACAGATTTCAGCAGAAGCCATAGCCTATCCCATTTCCATTCTCATAAACAGTTCAATCACAGAATGTAAAGTACCTGACGCATGGAAAATATCACATATTTTACCATTACACAAAGGGGGTAACTCCACTGAACTTGCCAACTTCTGCCCCATTGCGATTCTCTCACCTTTATCAAAAATCTTAGAAAGAGTAATGCATTCACAACTAATGCACTACCTCGTAAAAATAACCTATTATCCAAATCCCAACATGGCTTCAGACCCACCCATAGCACCACCACAGCATTACTTGCCTACACCAACATCGTCAATCAACATAGAAACAATGGATTATTCGTATCCTCCATATTCCTAGACTTGTCCAAAGCCTTTGATATGGTTAATCACAACATGCTCATAGAAATCCTAGCTACCCTCAACATCATGGTTCAACAATTATTTATCAAATTGCCAACAAGCAGTCCTATGGCAAGACCAATTGTCTCCCCTACTGCCAGTAGCCATAGGTGTCCCTCAAGGATCCATTCTTGGCCCCCTACTATTTTTACTATTCACTAACCACATTGCCTCATCCTCACCCTCTGCCTCAATAGTTCAATATGCAGATGACACTACTATTATATGCACCGCCCCACCCTCGATGAGCTAAGAACCATAACCCAAAATAACTTCACCCTAACAGAGACATGGTTCACTAACATCAAACGTATTCTTAACCCCAAAAAAAACAAGCTCATCCTCTTTAGCCCAGGTAGAGCACCTCCACCAAACAATGAATTTACCATAAAATCTAAAGATAATATACTGATCATCCCAACAAAACACACTAAACTTCTAAGTGTAGAGATTGACAATAACCTG
>NC_056726.1:1255874917-1256037417 GCF_019279795.1 Protopterus annectens
TATGTATTGCACATGTATACGTATCTGTAAATATGTATGTGTATGTATGTTAGTGTAGGTGTAGTTATAGGTGTAAGTATCTGTTTAACATACAAGGCCATGTCAAACCCTGAGCTGTTGAATATGTTCCACTTAGAGAAATCCCAATCCCTAGAGCCACACACTCCAGGGATCTAAACCTTGCCATCACAATGAACAAAACATGCTGGAGGGATAAGTTCCTGACCCAGAGACTCCCCATACTTTGGAATAGACTGCCCATACATGTCAAGCAGAGCACCTCCTTGGCCCTCTTCCAAAGGAACCTTGACAATTGGAAGGGAGATAGAAAATTCTCCTTGGGGATCATGTCAGTCACCCTGCTAGACAGGGATCCAAGGAAGTAAATATTGTGGGAAGAAATATCCAGGGAATTCTTATGGCTAGGCTTGTGTAGACCCTAGGGCCGATAGCCTGGTACCAACCTATGAACCTGTGAAACTATAAATGTGAAGTGTAAAGTATTCTTGGGGTGTGGTGTATATGCAAGTGTATCATGTCTATTGTTTATTGATGTGATCTGTGTGTTTTGGTTTATAGTTTTGTATGTGTGCTTTGTATTGGTTATAAACTGATTTTCTTTTTGTGTGTGGGCTTAAGTTATATTGTATATGTGTGATTTTATTTCAAGTTGTGTGGTGCTGGATTACAGGTAGGTGTTGCTAGTGTGTATGTGAGTAGGCTTTTTTGCAGGTTGTGTATGTTGTAGATAGTGATGGATCCGTGTTAAAGATGGTATTTTTTATGTTGTATTTATGATTGAGTGTGTTTTTTGTTGAAGATGGGGTGTCATAATTTTTTTTTTTTTTTTTTTGTGTGTGTTGCAGCTGAGCTTGTATTATGCCTGGACAGTGTGTCTGTGTGTTTAGGGGTTTATTTTATTAATAGTTTAAGCAACATTCTCTATTTATAGTAACCATTTATAATACAGTATATACAGTTTGCAGGTCTTTGCTTCAGCTTTGTTAGTCTCTGTAGGAAGTTAAGTTATATATTGTGTAGTACACTTTAGAGTAGTTTATATCTTTTCCAAGTGTTTAGCTAAACGTTTTGAAGTAGATAGTAAACACTTTTCTTTAGCAATTGCTGGTAGGAGGATGGCATAATGGTTTAGGTGTTTACCTTACCAACACAAGGTGCAGGATTTGATTCTCACATGGGGTAATTAGCTAGGCTTAAAATGGCCCACAAGGTATGCACCTGTTATATGACTGCATTATTTATATACGAATTTTTGCAATGCTTTGTCATATTTTTTTCTATTTTTTTTCCTTTTGGGCATCATGCTTCATTGTTTTCTTTTCTTCTTTCCTCTTGGTCAGCCTATTTGCTCCCTTACATCCTTACATTAGCCTTATTGGCCCAGTCATCTTCCCTGTGAGGTGAGAAGTAAGTTCACTCAATCCTGGGGCAGGGATAGGTCTTTATGGTCAATTTGTTTTCCGATCCGAGGTGAGATTCTAATCTTATTCTGAATCTGGTATAAGAGAGTAGGCCAGTCTGTGGACTGGGCTGAGATGTCACTGAATGCAGTGCCCTGTGTCTTCCCTCCTACAGCTAATTTTTCTTGGCTTCTGTGGAGAGCAGCATCATTATCCTATTAGATGCATCATACAATACAGTTACACTCCTGTAAGTGGTCAGTGGTTCAATGGCCACTCTACCTCCTGCCCTCTAAAATGAATGGATTAGCTGGCAGAAGCCACTAACTCCAATCCCCCTGGGCTTGTACTTCCAATACTCAGTCTCATTAATCAAACTTGAGTTACCAGGGTCACAGTCAGACTTTTATCCACATATGCATATGATCATTCACATCATTTTGCATTCCTTTGTTATCTGTCTTTCTTTTTCATCTAGGTTTCTTTAAGATTTTGGTGATTCTTGTTTAATTTTATTCATTATTTCTTCCTAGATATTTGTGATATAATTTTCAGGTCCTCTCTTTTGTGTAATGCATTCTTCAGCTATGTTTCATGTTACATTTCTGCAATTCTTATTTTATTTTATTTTTTTATTTATTGCTAAGTTAAAGTTTTTCTCCATTGTTTGGTATTATTTTTTATCTGTAGGTTTTTCTCAGTTTTTTCGTATTGTTAATTTTTTATGGCTCCCTGTTGCAACTTCAACATTTGATAACACGAGTCCTGCAACTATGAAAATCTAAATGCAATTTTGCATAAGTAACAGTGAACTTTGGAAGTGAATTAAAGTATTTTTTGCAAGGAGTAAGCACTCATGCACACCATAGTGTGGGGCTTACAGAAACCACATGTTTGATACTTAGAATTACTTACTCTAAGATTACTGTATGTTAGAAAAGATGGAATACTCTGAAATGCAGCAGTTTCAGACTTAACGTATATATTTGCCCTTAACTCCACATAACTTCTCACTATTCTGAGGACTGAAGGTGTAGTCTTCTAACACACATTTGTGCTTTTATTTCTCAGTTCTTTAATTCATTTTTTGAATTCTTGCAATAAACTTGTTGAGTGTTCTTCTTTTAGGCTGAAGTTTTTTTTTTCCCCATTTTTTTCATGTTATTGTTATTTATTCACTTCTTTATTTTGCTTTCTTCAGCTTTTGAATTTTTCATTTGGATATGCTTTTGTTATAATTCTGATTTGTTTCTTCTTTTGAAGATTTTATTTCATTGTGCATTATTTGAAGGATTTCCAGGTTACCTACACAATGCCTTTGAATGCTGGAGTAAAGACGACCACCCGTCAGAAAACTGTGTTGACACACACAGTATAGAAGACACTCTAGCCAAGAATCATCCTTGACACCCACATACAGTGAGGCAGTAGTGTGACAGTACAGTTGTGTACACTTACCATAAATGTAGATGTTCGAGTGTATTCACTGTTGCAGTCATTACATTTGGGTAATCTGCTGGCAGGGTGTCCTCAGTCGGCCTGATTAATAAAGTCTTGGGCCCTGCGTTGGTTGCTGTCCCTTCTTCCATGATGTCAGGTCATCAGGGATATAAAACATGCAGCCGATGCCATTACATCAGTTTTTCTTGCCCCAGATGTCAGGTGCCCCCCAAATGGGGAGAAAAAAAAAATATATATATATATATATAAAAATGTAAAACACAAAATATATACCTCCAAACAAAAGCAAATACACCAAAAAGGCTTTTAAGCATAATAAAATAAAGTAGAAGTATAGTAAGAGAAAAACAGGGGGCTGGAGGGTGGGTAACCAGGACTGCAACAGTGAATACAGTCAAACATCTACATTTATGGTACATGTACACAACTGTACTATGTTCTTCATGTTTCACTGTTGCAGTCATTACATTTGGGTAGATTCCCAAAGCTATGATTGGGAGGATGGGTTTATACAGCATTAGGACCAGCTATAAGGCTCTGCAGGACAGCAGTGGCAAAGCCAGCTCTGGATTTAGAGAAGAAAGGTAAATGGTAATGTTTGGTGAATGTATGAACTGAGCTCCAGGTAGCAGCTTCTAGAATGTCTCTGGTAGGAACACCTCTGAGAAAGGCTGTAGAAGTAGATGCAGCCCTGGTGGAATGAGATCTGATCCCCTGTGGGATAGTTTTACCATGGTGCATATAGCAGAAATGAATACAATGGCTTATCCATTTGGAAATAGTCTGCTTTGAAATAGCCTTTCCCTCTGCCCCTGCAGCAAATGCCACCAGTAGTTGTTCAGATTTTCTTAGAGATTTTGTCCTGTTTAAGTAAAATCTAAGTTGTCTGTGTACATCCAATGAATGCAGAATCCACTCCCCCTTATCCTGTGGATTGGGAAAGAAAGTTGGCAATTGAATGGTCTGATTAAGAGCCACACTGGATACCACCTTAGGCATGAAGGATGGATTGGTCCTGAGAGACACCCCATCCGCATGAAAAATAATGAAAGGCTCCACTGCCATAAGAACCTGTAATTCAGAAATCCTTCTAGCTGAAGTGACTGCTAAAAGGAAAGCTGTTTTTCAGGAGATAAATTTTAGGTCTGCAGTAGCAGCTGGCTCGAAAGGAGGGAGAGTGAGTTTTTCCAAAACAAAATTGAGGTCCGAGGCAGGGGTTGGAGCTCTCCTGGGAGGTCTTATGTTTTTGGCCCCTCTGAGATACTGCTTTAGCAGAGGATGAGAGAAGAGGGAAGGTTCTGTGTTGTAGTGAGCTGAAATGGCAGAGGCATGGATTTTTATGGAAGAAAAGGAAAGGTCCTTGTGAAGCATCTCAGTTAAGTATTGTACAATCTGAGGAATATTGGGCACTGCTATGCTTATTCCTTGTGATTGATTCCAGGCACAGAATCTTTTCCATTTGTCAGCATAAGATTTTCTAGTACTAGGCCTTCTCGCCTCCAAAATGACATCCATCACAGGTTTGCTGAGGGATGCTAAGGGTGAATTTAGGTGATTAGCCACACTACAAGTTTCAAAGTTTGGTGCTGAGTGTGCAGAATTTGGTTGTTCTACTGAGACAGTAAGTAAGGTGTCTGAGGCAGGTGCCACGGTGGAAGGTGTGACACATTGCGCAGGAGTGGGTACCAGTGTTGGCGAGGCCAGTCTGGAGCAATCAGAATCATTTCTAGTTTGTCCTGTCTGACTTTTAGTACAACTTTGGAAAGCAGAGGCAGAGGGGGAAAAGCATAGACTGATAAGTTTTTCCAGCTGAATGATAGAGCATCCAATTTCCAAGCTTTTTTGTGATAAGTTCTTGTGCAGAATTTGTCCAACTGATAGTTCTGGGGTGAGGCAAAAAGATATATGTCTGGACTCCATAATTTGTGTGTCAACATGTTGAAAATTCGTGGTTCCAGTTTCCATTCGTGTGGGTCCATGAGATTTCTGCTTAGTTCGTCTGCCAGAGTATTCAGCTTTCCTGGCAGGAATTGAGCTTGTAGTTGTATTTGATAAGTCAAGGCCGTGTTCCACAATGCCAGGGCTAGTCTACAAAGGGGGTAGGAATGTGCATCCCCCTGCTTGTTTATGTATCACATAACTGTGGTGTTGTCTGTCTTTATCATTAATTGTCCTGGATGAAGGTAGTCCTTGAAGGCTGTCAGTGCATTCTGTACAGCTAGCATCTCTTTCTGATTGATATGAAGGTGCATTTGATTTGGGCTCCATTTGCCCTGATCTTTCCTGCCAGATGAGCCCCCCAAGCATAGTCTGATGCATCTGTAGTTAGGGTTTGGGCGGCAGGGGGTGGAGTGAATGGCAGTCCCTTGTTTTGGTGGCAGGCCTCTGCCCACCATAGGAACTCTAGTTGCAGGCAAGGTATGATAGGAATCATTGTTTCCAGGCTGTGACAATGTTGACTCCATAAACTTTTTAAGTACCACTGAAGTTTCCTCATATGCAGTCTTGCATATGGAATTAGAAGAATGCAGGAGGCCATGAACCCCAAGGCTTGCAGAATTTGTCTTGCAGATAGCAGGATTTTTGTGGCCACCTATTTGAAGTAAGTCACCAATTGAATTTGCTTTTCTGGTGTAAGGTAAGCCATCTGGGCAGTTGTATTCAAGCTTGCACCCAGGAATGTATTTTTTTGAGGGGGTACCAGTTGTGATTTATTTTCGTTTATGGTGCACCCTAGACAAGTTAGAACCCTTTTTACAAATGCCAGATGTTGTAGAAGAATGTCCTTGTTTTCTGCCTGAATTAGACAATCTTCCAGGTTTGGATATATTTGAATATTTTTTGCCTGCACAATGCAATTACTGGAGCCAGGCACTTTGTGAAGACCCTGGGCGCAGTAGATAAGCCAAAGGGCAGTGCAGAGAACTGGTAATGCAAGTAGCCTGCTTTGAAGCGGAGGTATCGTCTGCAAGATTCCTTGAATGGGATATGCAGGTAAGCCTCTTTTAAGTCTAGAGTTACCAACCAGGCATCTTTGCCTAGCATAGGAAGTAACTGTTGAAGAGTCAGCATCTTGAATTTTGGAATGTCTAGAAATGTGTTTAGAGTAGATAAGTCCAGAATTGGACACCATGATTTGTCTTTTCTGGGTGCCAGGAAAAGTCTTGAATAGAAACCTTGCCCTTTTCCTCTTCTGGTACTGGTTGAATAGCTCCCATGTTCATGAGGGACAGAACTTGTTTCTGGGCCTCTGCCCACTGATTTGGGGACAGGTCTGGCCATCCGTTTGGGATTGGCAATGTGTGGAAATGAAATATGTATCCCTCGGATACTATATTTAAAACCCATTTGCCCTGGGTTATAAGTTGCCAGTTTCGTGCATGAAGTGCCAGTTTTTCCCCCCAAAGGAGCGGCTAAAAGGTAAGTGCTAGAGGGAAGTCATTGAGGCTGTTTACCATAGGGAGGTGCCTTGTTGTTTCCAGACTTGGAGGTGGAGGCCCCCCATTGTTTTGTTCTAAACGTCCTTTGTGACTGAACCCTAGAGCCTTTGGAATGTCTGGGTTTGACTTGAGTGGCTCTCGAAGGAACTGGAAAGGACCATTTCTTATTAGGCCAGTGCCTACTAAATCTTGGAGGTTGCACTTGTAAGAAATCTTTCACAGTTTGCATAGATTTACCTTTATCTTCCATCTTTTTTAAAACTACTTCAGCCTTATTACCAAAGAGACGGTCCTGTTGTAAAGGAGAATCCAACAATTTTGCTTTAACATGATCAGGCAGAGTTTGCTCTTTGAGCCAAGCATACCTTCTAAGCACAGACCCAGTTACAGCAGCCCTGCAAGAGGCCTCCAAATAATCAAAACCACATTGCAAAGTATGTTTTCCAACTTGTTCAGCTGAATGCAATAAATCCTGTAAATCTTTATTTTCCACACAGAAATTAACATAATTTTCTGTTTAAGCAGTCCCATGATATGCTGTTGATATTTAAGCATATGAAATTGACAATTTAAAGCACTGATTACCAAGGTTGCAGAAGTGTAAACTTTCTTACACCGTCTATCCAGCGCCCTGGAATCTCTATCAGAAGGGGTAGGATTTTTAGCAGAAGAGGCCGTAATGCCCTTGGGACCCTGAGAAATGGTTTCAGGATCAACAATAGGATTTTTGAAAAGGAATTTGTGGGAGTCAGGAACCCTGTAGTATCTGTCTGGCTTACAAGGGGCCGGAGGCAGAGAATCAGGAGCCATACTAGATTCTGAAAAAAACATCCTCAACAATGTCTAGAACATGAGGTATAGCCAAAGGCCTATGCTGAGGAAGAAAAAGAAAATCCTTAAGTCTCTTTTTAGATTCAGAGAAATCCTGACTTTCCCAGTGGAAATGTTCCCTTAAGGTATGTAAAGTTTCCCCAAAAGAAAAATCCTCAGGGGGAGAAGCAGAAGGAATGGAATCTTCTGCATCAGAGTCCTTATAAGTAGGTATAGACAAATCCTGTTCATTAGAAGAGTCAGAAGAAATAGAATCCTGTTCAGAAGATTCATAGTCAATGTCTTGTCTAGGCCTCTTAGAAGGAGGGCGTTGGCTACCCCTGATCAGAGTAATTAAATATTCAGCCATTTTGATCATTTGTTTTTTTAGGCATAGGAGCCTGCACATGTGGCTCAGGCGTCGGTTTTTTAGACATAGATTTAGATTTTGGCCTTAGTTTTGAAGATGGTGTTGGTCTAATATACAAATCTGTAGGCCTGAAAACACCCTCAGAAGCTGTTGCCTGCACAGCGGCTTCAGACCCTTCTAAGGTAGAGACATCCGCGGGTTCCATAATTGAAGCATCTTGCAGCATACCGGACTCCGAATGGATCTCAGTAGAGGCCTGCGAATCAGAAGTAGCAGGTATCAGGGGCTGCGAAAGCTCCTCACTGAGTACCAGCAAACTGGTGACTGGTTTAGGAGAAGCGTCGTCATCAGTTTTGGACCTCGACAGTCTGTCTCTGTCTTTTTCTTTGCATTTTTTAGGTATTCCAGTAGTTGGATTGCTAACTGACGACATTTCTGGATAATTAAATCGTGAGCCAAAATATTTAGAAGCAAAAATATACCGATATTTAATAGTACATTGATTAAATTTAGCACAAAACTGACAGCAAGGTACGTTGTGGTCCGGGCCTAGGCAAGGAATACAGTACAAATGAAAATCCTTATGAGGTATTTGTTTCCCACAAGTAATGCAATTAGTAACTTTTACTGACATCGGTAAGGAGCAAGAAAAAGTTTCCCCAACGGAGTACTTATCTTTTAGTTGAAGACTTCAGTTCTGAAACTCAAAATCAAAAATTTCAGGAGTCGGCCAACAGGCACTTGCAAAGTGCTTCTGCTTCGGGCACCGTGCAGCAAGAAAGACTGATGTAATGGCATCGGCTGCATGTTTTATACCCCTGATGACCTGACGTCATGGAAGAAGGGACAGCAACCGCCGCAGGACCCAAGACTTTGTTAATCAGGCCGACTGAGGGCAACCTGCCAGCAGATTATCCAAATGTAATGACTGCAACAGTGAAACATGAAGAACATCCATTATTCTAGTCTGAGGTAGTCTGTCATACACAGATACTGTTATCACCTGTGTCTCTGTATGCAAGGCAGTCCTATGTGGGCAGTTGTGTCTTGCATCGTAAAAAAAAAAAAAAAACTTACAAGCTTCCTGAGATTTAAGGACAAACAACATTTTCCTCTGACAGTTGTGTTATTTTTTTATCTGAGACATATTAACGTTATATGAAGTAACAGAAAAAACTCAAATTCTATAGCAGTGAGCTTTTATTTTGGCAAGAAAGTGAAGCCCTCTTCTGTGCACTGGTTGTGGGTTATTCTCATAAAGACACCCCACTTTGGGCACTTGAAAAGGTGGTAACCCTGCCTCTGTATATTGTGAGCAGTAAGGTAAGCTTCTGTTTATTTCATAAAACTTAGCAAATTTATGAACCCTCAGAAAATAAAACATGATCTGTTATGCTTGCTTAGCATAATGTAGACTTCTCAGTACTAAAGTATTTTTCATGTCTTAGTTAGAGACATTATGATAGTTATTAACTCTAAATCGCTGCTGTTAATGTAGTAACTTGAGTTTCTTCTGTTTAAATCCTGCCATTGTATGACATGTAAAGACGTATGCAGGCAAGTAGCAGTTAACTGAAGTGCAGTGCCCATTATTAGCATTATTAAAGTGTGCCACTTACATTTACTTTGCCTTTAGGCTTGTTACTGCTTATATTTAGATAAGGAAGCTATTATTCCCTTGAAGACAACTTTGCAGAACTTAGTGATAGGCTATAGCAAACCGTTAGATCAGACAGGAAAAGAAAACACAGGAAGATTTTTTTTTTATTTTTTCGTGTGTGTGTGTGTGTGTGTGTGTGTGTGTGTGTGTGTGTGTACAAGTGCACTGAAGACATGGAAGAAAGGGAACCAATCCTAGCTGTCCTCTCCCCAACTAAAAGGAGTTGCATGTGACCACTTTGAGCACATTAGAGTTTCCAGGAATTCAACTTAGTATTCAGAGAAAGTAGACGCCCAGCTGAAGAGAAGTGAACTGCATGGACAGGTCATACTACGTGGTGAAAAGGTACATGTAAAAGTGCATAAAAAGCTGGTTAATAATTAAATGCAACAGTTTTAACAATCATAAAAGTTTTTTTCTCTCCTTAACATGCTGCTGCATTTTGTGACTTGCTGTTTCAGAATTAATGCATGTGATCATCTTGGTATGGTAGTAGTTAAGTTTTACTGAGTTTTATTTTGCTTATGCTTATAGCATAGGAGTATCTAAATACTCATGGTTTCTTCTGCACTTCTGCTGTCTGCGCTGCATCTGATGGTATGAGCTCATGCCAGACAAGTGCTAATCTAAAGTGAACTTGGAAAGACGGTATTTAGCATTATGTGAGAAGCTCAGTTAGAAAAGCAGCACAAACGAGCTGAATTGAAAGACCACCAACACTTCGAATTTAAATAATCTGAAAAGTAATACCTATTTAGAAATGGCAGATGATGTACAGAACTAAAATTGTAATCTAAACACCATTTCAGACTTTTAATTTTCCACCTTTTTTCATAACAAACACGACTATAATTGTTGTTGACACATATCTTCTAAAATTAGCGTTCTAGACTTTCTTCCTCAGTTTTTAGATACTAAGTAAAAAAGAATGTGGCCGTAACTTACAAGAAAACGCTTTTGATACTTTTCATGATAACTTTTTTTCGTTTTAGTCTCTCATAACACTCAGCCTTTGAGAACTGAAGTAATAGTACTGGCCTTTAAAAGTCACAGCAAAGGGTACTTTTTGTAAATAAAGGTTTTCTAGTAGAGCTCATATGATTAATGCTGCTGAATTAGTCGTTCCCTTAAATAGTTGTAACTGTATAAGGGGCATCAGGAAATGTTGGAGGAGCAAGTTTAAACCTGAGGGAAAAACTCATAGCTCTACACATAAATCAAAGCACTTGAGTGGTATGCAGACGCATATTGTCTTCTTTCCCAGCATTTTTCCTTCGCTCATTTCTCCACTTTCATGCAAGATAACATTTAGATGTATTATTTTCGTACCTCCTTTTTGAACTGTTGAAGTGTGTGTGTATGGAGGGGGGGAGGTGTTATAATTTTCTTTATCTTAGAAATGGAAAATGTGACAAAGAGATTTGGATTTTTCCTGCTTCTAACTTGTGTCTACTTCATAACTTCATTCACTTTTATTTAAAAAAAAACATCTTTCTACACAAAAAGTAAAACAATTATTTTGTCAGTACCAAACATTTGTCTTGCATTTGCCAAAATTAGTAAGAATGTTTATGTGGGCGGCTTCAGTGGAGCAGCGGTTAGCATTGCTGCCTCACAGCAAGAGGTTATCCAGTTCAATTCCCAGCTGGGGTGTCTTCTGTGTGGAGTCTGCATCTTCTCCCTGTGGTCACATGGGTTTGCTCCAGTTTCCTCCCAAAGACATGCTGTAGGTGGATTGGGCACTCTAAATTGGCCCTAGGTCTGCATGTGTGTGCCTTCTGTGGTAGGTTGGGTGCCAGGCTGGCAACTTGACACTGTAAAACTCCACTGCCAATCATAAGCAGACAGATGATCCACTGTGGCACCCCTAAACAGGGAAAATGCCAAAGTAAGAATGTCTATGTCTCATTCATTTTGCCTTGTTACAAAGTGCTGGAGTTAAACTCTAGACATCAGATTACCCGAGTTATGCTGCTGCATTCCATAACTGTATTGTGCACTGTATCTTTTTTGCATATCTGCAGCAACTTTTCAGCCTAGGCCATGAAGGATTCACCGATAAAATTCACAATATGCAGCAGACGCTTGTGCCAGAATCAGAATCACATATACAGATGCAGCTCATTGCTAATTAATAGTCCCATGTTGTACTCCAATGCAGGGACCCCCATACGATCAACAGTGGATACGTTTCCAAATGACTAACTAGTCATGTGCAAATGTTACAGGGTAGTAAAATGAGGTCTTAATGATACCAAAATGTATACAAAGTAATCCTATTCATGTTTATAATTCTGTACAGAGGAAACTGTGCAGCTCAGTGCGCCTGACTGTTAAAGTGTAAATCACACCAAAAATGTCTTTGCATTTAGTACTAATGTTAGGAGTTGTGGCAGACATCACATAGCAATATAATATAACAGTATATCTTTCAAAATCTGCTTTATATAGCTTACAATATAATGGCACATCTGAATCTGTGATGTTGGACATGGGTGCATTAATAACCCAGCCAATTCAAGTTCGACTAGTTGCTTGTTTGCTGTTGAAGCTGGAAGGAATATTGGGAAAAAGTTGATTTTGTTGGCTTGCCCACTCTGTGTAGGAGAGGATTCTGCCAATAATTGGACATGTCCCTGCTGATGGGTATTGTACAAACATCATGAAACAGATTGCTGTTAGTATATTGGTACTGAAGTGAGACCAGAGCTAACCAACAGTATATTCATTGACACTCTTGACTTTGGTAGCTCCGCCCAGTAAGGATATGCAAAAAGAAAAACAAAAAAAAACTTGGCTTTCAGAGCAGTATATTGGAGCTATTGGGTTCCCTACTCCACCCACCTCACTTCCCTTTCCCAACCCACCGCTGGTGCATTCCAAGTCCCTGAATCATAGTACTGTACACATCAAGGTAAAAGGAGAAATAAAAGCAGTATATATACACACACACACATTGTAGATATATATATATATATATATATATATATATATATATATATATATATATATATATATATATATATATATATATATATATATACACACACACACACACACACACACATATATATATATATATATATATATATATATATATATATATATATATATATATATATATATATATATAGTCATGTAACTCCTGAGCCTTGCAAGTGTATGCAAATTTCAGCAGCATGTAAACAAATTAGGCCAGCAGGCATACAGGTCTATAAGTTTCTATTTTTTGTTGTGTTGCACAGTAGAATAAGCCTTAACATATTACCAATGCTCATCTTTAACAACTTGTGGCAGTAAGCCCATGTTGAAGACCTCCATGGGAACATGGGTAGAGTTAATGCATGAGTAGGCATGCTGCAAAACTCAAGTTGCAGGAATAATTCACAGGCAACCTTCATTACTCTTAAAAGTAACACTGGTTTTAGGGAAAATGCTGGGAATGGTAGCTTCTTTTAGTGCCTGTTGGAATGTTCCTGGACATTTTTGGGAGCACCTCCTGGGCCCCCTATCATGGAACATTTAAGAATATGGATGCCTAATGTGACTTCACTGTAGAGTTTTCCTCGGACATGAGCATCACCAAGATTAAGGAACAGTGAGGGTATCAGTTTAGCATATTATAGGGTCACAGGTAAGTACTAGGCTATCAGTCTGCTGACTATTACAAACCTAAATCAAACCCTGTACCTTGTATCTGTGAGGTAAATGCCTTAGCCCTTATGCAGCCCCTCCCTCTCATTGTGATGACTTGCTGCACAGGGACCCCAGTGAGAAGCAGAAGTTAAGTAGGAACTCCTTGAGGGTATAAGTAATTTTCTATATATTTTTTATATTTTCTCTTATTCTACAGTAAGTTTGGGAATGTTGTTACTACTGCCAAGTAATTGCAAAGCCCATCCTATGAATTAGTTCTAATGCTATGGGGATCACTCATGTCTGGCAGAAGTGGTGGTGAGAGCACTGCATGTGATATCCCTATGCATTTTGTGTAGGTTTTTGTAGGGATTTGTTCTGGGTTATGCTCATGTTGTGCCATGTCACTGTGACTACATATTACCTGGTGTTTGTCTGTTCACCCCAAAGCTTTTTTCCTCTTCTCATTCCTTACCTCCTACTTTCTCTTCCTCTTCACCCTTTCCCTTCTCTGTGTCTACCAAAAATGAGTCCTGATCCCTGAAAAACAGTTTTCCTCCTGCCCAGTCTTGCTCTTATGTATCATCCCTATAGTGCCTTTGTTAGGCAGGGTTGAAATAACAAATTCACCACCATAACAGGAACAGGCAAGCAAAAACTGAGGGTAATGCTACTCAATGCTAGACGTCTAAACCTCAAAATGCACTCACTCGAAGCACTCCTTAAAATGGAGAACATCAACATCTGTGCAGTGACAGAGACCTGGTTCAAGGCTCCAGAGAGCTCCCCTGCATTACCAGGCTATAATTCATACCACACCTTTCGGGCACTTAACCTGGACCGAAACACTAAAGGCAGAGGCGTGTCCATATTCATTAAGGATATCCACACCTCCGGGCTAGTTGCTAAGAATAATGCATCCAAGATTATCCAAGTGCAACTAACTCTGGGCAAGACCACAATCCAAATTGTAACTTGCTGCAGATCCCCCACCATGCCCCAGGATTCCCACTCCTCATTTCCTGATACACTGGAAAATATTAGGGTACATCCCAACACCCTAATAATGGGCTATTTCAACTACCCCACCATTAACTGGGAAAACTACACATGTACCAACTCTTTTGCTCAAAGTTTTCTGGAATTCGTAAATTCCAACCACTTGGATCAAGTTATCCACATCCTCATCAGAGGCAGCAATATCCTAGACCTGGTCATTACCAACATGGTTAACCGGTGTTCCACACCAGAGGTCAATTCCTCGTTGGTCAGATCTGACCACAAGCTAATCAGACATTCAAATCCCGCCCCCCACCTCCCATTGGGGAAACCACCGTAAAAAATTTCTCCAAAGCCAACTTCATGCTTCTTAAGACAAAAGTAGTAAATTTCACAACACCCATGCAGATGGACAGTAGAGGTACAACTGCTGAATCCTACACAAATGCACTTTATAAGCACTTATACGTGCATGGATCGTGCAATCCCTAACAGAACCAAGATGCTATCCTCAAAAAAAAGGAAGCCAATCTGGTGGTCCACTGCCATAAACAAACTCTACAAAAGAAGAAACTGTTGTAAAAAAAAGTAAAATCCCATGATTGGAGGAACTCCCTGGTCAGCCTCAGTAAGAAGCTGAGATCTCTCATAAAATCCTCCAAAGCGAGTTATGAAAACAAAATCGCCACTGATTTTAAAGACAACCACAAAGCATTCTATAGCTATGTCAAGAATCTCAATGGCAACACTCAGATCTGCTCTGAGCTACAGCACAATGGCACTAAATATACAGAACCAACTGATATTGCCAACATTCTGGCAGATAGGTTCAGTGCTAAATTTAGCCCCCTCTCACCTCCTAAAGGGCCCATCTCTATACCAGGAGAATGCAAAGTTCCTGTAATCATGGCTGCACAGGTAAAAAAACACCCTCTCCAAAGCCAAGAACACAGTATCCATGGGACCTGACAACATCGCAGGCTGCATTCTACAAGAACTAGAGAATGAACTAGCACCCACCAAAGTACCATGTTCAGTCATAGCCTCACCTCAGGCTTTGTGCCCTCTGAATGGCACAAAACGATGGTATCCCACTCCACAAAGGGGAAGCCACCACAGAGCCTGGGAACTACCGCCACATTAGCCTGATGAGCCTGGTCTGCAAGGCTATGGAATGTATCATCATGGAACTTATACACAAAGACACTGGTAATCTCCAAACTCTGGACTCCACCCAGTTCGGGTTTATAAAAGGCAGATCATGTCTCCTAAACCTGATAGACTTCTTTGAAGCAGTCACCAAAGCCACAGATGAGGGTAAGGTGGTTCACACAGCCTATCTAGATCTCGCCAAGGCTTTCAACACCATCCCCCACTCTGGAATTATAGATAAACTCACTAAACTAGGTATAAATCCCTATGTCACAAGATAGGTTGCCTACTGGCTCACTGACAGAACCCACACTTTGAAAGTAGCAAGCTCTAAATCCGACTTCAGATCAGTGACAAGTGGAGTGCAACAGGGTTCAGTCCTGGGTCCTCTCCTGTTTTGTATCTACTTCTCTGAAGCACAGGCTAACACAGAAGGTCTTTAGATAATGAAGTTCACAGATTACTGCCAACTAAGAGCCATAATCGAAACTCCTAAAGGGCCTCACTGAGACAAATGCCTGGTGTCAAAGCCATGGCCTCAAGCTCAATGTCAAAAAGTGCAGTGTCATTCCTTTAACTCTGTACCCATGAACTACCACATAGGCAGTAGTCTACTTAACACCGAAAGTGTGATGAGACCTTGGGACACAGGTGGACAGTAGATTCTCCTTTGATAGTCACATCGCCACAGTAGTCAGGAAGTCCTTCTATGTGGAACACCTCATCACAAAAGGTTTCTCATCCAGGAAAAAAAAGGTCATTGTTTCCCTCTACTTGACACTCATTAGACCCATTACAGAGTACAACACCCCTTTTGGAATGTACCTCACAAGACATCTACAACAACTGGAAAGGCTGCAGAAATACCTCACAAAGAGGATTACTGGCCTCGAACAGATGCCTTATGCAGACAGTCTCAAAAAACGCCAGCTTTACTCCATCGCATATCACCTACTCAGAGGTGATCTCTACCTAACATACAAAGCTATGTCAATCCCAGAGTTGTTGGACATGCTCCACTTAAAGAAATCCCAATCCCTTTGAGCTACAAGCTATAGTGACCTAAACCTTGTCACCACAATAAACAGAACATGCTGGAGGGATAGATTCCTGTCCCAGAGACTTCCCATACTCTGGAACAAACTATGTATCTATATCAAACAAAGCTCCTCATTAGCACTCTTCAAGAAAAACCTTGATGATTGGATGGGAGATAGGAAATTCACTCCTGGGATCACTTCTGTGGCTCTACTTGACAGGGGCACAGGAAAATAATTTTCTTGGGTGGCGAATGCCAGGGTACCTTTTTGGCTAGGCTTGTATAGACCCTAGGGCCAATAGCTTAGTACCTACCTATGAACCGATGAAGGTTCTTGAAAGCTCTCTTGACATACATTCAGGTGAGCTCTTTGCATTAATAATATAGTGTCATTGCTTGCTTGTGATCTGAAACTATGTTGTGAAGAAGACAGAAAAAGTTGTTAGGCAAGTGAGTAGCACTGACCAAGAAAGGATTATGTTCAGAACCTTGTTAGCTGGTGAGTCAAAGACCAATTAGTCAAAAACAGACGTTCACATATGTCAGCTTTTAAGTGGCGCATGATTGGAATACTCAGCTTGCATTCTCTCAATACGACACCAATGTATTGCAGAAAGTTTCTTAAATTTTCTAAATTTCTCTACTTGTTTAGTAAATGAACATGGTACTAAAATTCATAAAACTCTTAATCCTGATATGTACTGATGTAAATAATTGTGTTAACTGGGTTATGCACTCTTATTCCTAAATACTTTTGTACATTCATTGTAAATAAATGACATTCTTCTCGAAAAAGCTCTATTACACATTTACTTCTAACTTCTGATGTAAACACCATGCACACACAAGTATATGCTATCTGTCTATTAACAGTCTTCCATTCTCTATGTTCTTATGAGCCCAGGTTGTAAATGTGAAAGGGACAATTGACCAGCTCACCCACACGGTCATCGAATAGTAAATAAATAAATACTGGCTAAGTAGAGCTGCGATCATAGCTACCCTCAATCATTTGATCGATTGATATCGTGTCTCAGGATGACAGTCTCTCATTGTCTACATTAGCACTTACCTTGGGTACCATGTCACATACAATTAATTAAAAAGGACAGTAAGGGGTGACCCCCCCACAAAAAAAAAAATCACTCATTCTTTTCTAATCAGTATCCTGCTAATGAAGTATTTATATGAAAATTAGTCTAACTGCAAGTTTTACTTGGTTGACAAGTCAACAGCTATCATTTCGCTGGCTATGTGACAGCCTGATTTTCTTAATAAGACTGGTAAAGCCCTTTTTAGAGTGTTGCTTTAAAAAAACTCACATAAGGAAAAAAAAATCCCCTGTTTGAATGAAAACTCTGTCAGTTAGTGCAGAGGACTAAAGCTCTGACTTGTTAATGAGCCACTTCCTGTCAAAAGGGTACAGGATTTGAATCTTTCCATCTTCATTTGCCTGCTGTGTGACCTTGAGCAAGTTATTTAAACTGACAGCACTCCAGAGCAATTGAGAATCTGGGCTAAGCTCCTTAATGGTTTCTGGACTGCATGTCTAGTAACTGTCTATGAATCCATTCAAAATATTTTATCCTTTTTACAAAAAGGCTGAATATGATCCCCACGTTATATAATTATGATTAAACTAAATGAATAAATAATTCTGCAAGTAGGCTTACTTTGTTGTATTTGGATCCAGAATCCATGTTCCATTCTAATTAATTTTAAGCTGCAACAAAATGTTCAAGCAACTATGCTCTTTACTGAGAACTCCAGCAGGTAGTCAATCAATGCTTTGTTGAAAGTAAAATTATTGGGGTCTTTCTTTAATCTCCTCATTCATCAAAAAAATAATAAAGCAAAATAGGGGGCTTTTCCTTTTCCTCACTGCAGTCTTAGAATTAGTATATTTATAGGTATTCAGAGGTCAAAGGGTATGGCTGTGCCGAGCATGCATGTTTTATTTTGTCTTAGACATTCTATGATTTTGGCTTCAGTTGTTTGTGATCAATACAACTAGAGTTTTTTTTTTTTTTTTTTTTTTTTTTTTTTATTGTACACATCATGCAAATTGCTGCTGGGCTTCAGGCACTAACACTTAAAGACTAAAGTACTATAAACATACTTGTCATCAATGCATTGTTAACACATCAAATTAATAACACCATTAACTTTACTGCTAACTGCATGAGTTACTACTCAGCCAAGCTCCTCGTGGTCCTACAGATTGGTGCTAGCAGCAGAGGGGCTAAAAGAGCGACTGCTTACCTGATAAAAGTGTTTTTTTCCTGCTACTACCTGGGCAACTGTCCGATCTAGCTAAATAGCAAGTATTTCTGCTTCTTTAACTGTTTTAACTATTTAAAGTTGTTTTTGCACCTGCACTTTTAAAGTTTGTCCTGTTTGTTGCATTTACCTGTTGAGGCTACACACTCAAGTGCACTAGCCTGTGTTACATATTTATTGCATTTTCCTGCTGTTTATTTGCAAAAAAAGAAAAACAAAAAATGATCCTTGTTTCCCACCTTTCCTGACCTAGAATAGTCCAAATACAGGCTTTGCTGTATTCTGGACTTTTGGAAAGTTCCTGTGTTGCCCATTTCCTTTCTTGGATAAAGGGAGGCTTCTTTTTTCACCAGTGGGAGTGGGGAGCTTAGAGCAGCCTATCTATCCCAGGAGGAGTGTTCTCAGCACAAGAATCTGGTAGTGTATTGGCCATTTTGGGCCAATTTCTAGCTCTTTGAAGTCCCCCTGTATAAAAGCCGCTTTAGCGTGGCTTTGAGCGATTTTGCGCATAGCGCAGCATTGGGCAGCGCCGCTTAATTGGGTTTAAACCATTCTCGGCTCCACAAAGTCTGCTCTTCACTTTTTCCCTTAGAACTGCTCTAGTTCTCATAATAAACACCCTTTTCCTATTCTAAAGCCGGGCACTTGCTCACTAAAGCAATTATATAAATCAACACTAAAAAATGAAAAGCACTACACCGCCACAAACTCCCCTTGAATACCTTACTCCCCATTGGCCCTTTTTTTAATTTTAAAGGAGTTCCCTGTATTATTCTAGCATGTCCAAAGGACAATTGGCAGTCTCCTTTCCGGTCCAGCTGGTGAATCTGGGAATCTTGAGGCAATATTACAACTGCCTCATGTACACAGACAACCCTCTCCTCCTCCCAACAAGTTCCAACATATGTGAGAGATGCAACCATATAGCCACACTGGAGGCTAAGATCTCTCAACTCAGTACTGGCGTAACCAGTCAGGAGCAATTCCAGTCTCACATAGACCTACCACGACAGCAAACCAAACACAAACACACAAAAACATACTCGCAGGCTCTAAATAAAAATCTGCCTAAGCAGCAGAGACCTCCAAAGCAGACACCCAAGCAACCGCTACCCCAAAACAAAACACATGCAACACATAGTTCACAAAGCCAGTGTGCCAAACAGTCACAGCCCTTAAGGCTAAATAACACACCTGATACACTTGTAACAGGTGATTCTATCATCAGGCACACTGACGTCCCGCTCACCAGGCTGAACAAGGAGAAGGTCATGGTGAGATGCCTGTTGGGTGCTAGGATCCGCCACATAACACAAGCACTCAGGTCACTCCAAGGCAAGTACAAATATGACTCAGTCATTGTCCATGCTGGTGTGAATGACCCGAGATGTACCTCCCTGGACTACATGAAAAGAGACAGAGGAGCTCTCTGAGCATGTAGCCCAAGCCGGTATGACTCTGACCTTGAGTAGCATCTTACCATCACCAAGAATGACGCCACAATATGAATACAAGATGATCAATTTCAACAATTGGCTTAAGTATTGGTGTCATTCAAAGGGGATCCAATGCCTGTCAGCCTAGGATGACATGCTCGACAAGCCACACTGCTTCACTAAGGACGGCTTGCACCTGTCACCCCTGAGCTTTCGGATATTGGCAAAGGCTCTTGCCACCCCCATAGTAACTTTTTTAGGCAAGGCTCAAAAGACAAACCCACCTCCATATGTATCAGAAGGGATAAGAAACTAAGAGTAATGCTACTCAATGCCAGAAGTCTAAACCTCAAGATGCACGCACTCGAAACTCTCCTTAGCATGGAGAACATTGATATCTGTGCAGTAACAGTAACCTGGTTCAAGGTTCCCGAGAGCACCCCAGCACTATCAGGTTATACCTCATACCATGCTTTTCGGCCCCAAAACTCGGCCCAAACCACAAAAGGAGGGGGAGTATCAATATTCGTCAAAGATACCCACACCTCCAGGTTGGTGGCACAGCACGAAGCATCGGAGACTATCCATGTGCAACTAACAGTGGGTAAAACTGCCTTCCAGTTTATAGCCTGCTACAGACCACCCTCCCAAACCCAGGAACCCCACTTGGCCTTCCTGAGAACACTGGAAAATATGAAGGTCTCCCCAAACACCATTATATTGGGCGACTTCAACTACCCAAACATAGACTGGGAGCATTACTCTAGCTCCAACACCCTAGCCCAAAGGTTCCTAGAATTTATAAACTCAAATGCTATGGAACAACTTGTGACCACTCCCACAAGAGGGGAAAACATACTGGACCTGATCATCACCAACATGGGGATTCTATGCTCCAGACCAGAAGTGTATCCCTCACTGGCAAGATCAGACCATAAATTAATCTCACTGGATATCCACATCCCGACCCCACCCCCTAGCCAGAAAACCACAGTGAAAAACTTCTCTAAAGCAAACGTCACACTACTCAAAACTGAGGTGGAATCCTTCAAAGCATCTGGGCCTGTGGAAAATACGGCCCAGACTGCAGAATCCTTTCTAAACACATTCTATGAACACCTTCAGGAATGCATGGATCATGCAATCCCAAATAAAAACTAAGACCCAATCCCCCAAAGGCAGGCATCCTGTCTGGTGGACACCAGCCATAAACAAACTATACAATAGAAGAAGGAAGTTACTACATGATAGAGCAAAATCCCAAAAAGGAAAGGCATCTCTGATCAGTATTAGCAAAAAAATTACGGGCACTCATAAAATCATCTAAAGACAGCTTCGAGAGAAAAATTGCACAGAACACTAAAGATAATCACAAAGCTTTCTTAGTTATGTTAGGAACCTGGGTGGGAATTCCCAGATATGCTCAGAATTAGTCCAAAATGACAAAAAATACACTGAACCCACAGACATTGCCAACATCCTGGCCGACAGGATCAGTGCAAACCCCCCCCCTCCCCACCAAAAGAGCAAATATCTATTCCAGCAGAGTGCTGCCCCCCTGACATCTCAGATGCTCAGGTAAGAATTTCCCTCTCCAAAGCAAAAAACACAGTATCAATGGGACCAGACGGTGTCCCGGGCTGCGTCCTACATGAATTCCAAGATGAGCTGAACCCAAACATAAAGCTACTGTTCAATCTCAGCCTTACTACAGGATATGTACCCAAAGAGTGGCGTACAGCAACAGTGGTCCTTCTCCACAAAGGTGGTACCTCAACGGATCCTGGAAACTATCACCCCATAAGCCTGACTCACTTGGTCTGCAAAGCTATGGAAAGGATCATCATGGAACTCATAAATAAAGATATTGGGGACCTACAGACACTGGATCCTACCCAGTTCAGCTTTGTTAAGGGCAGATCCTGCCTCTTAAACTGGTCAATTTCTTTGAAACAGTCACCAAGGCCATTGACGAGGGGAAGGTGGTCCACACAGCCTACCTGGACCTTGCAAAAGCCTTTGATACAATACCCCACTCAGGCATCATAGATAAGCTATCCAACTTAAATATAAACCCCTATATCACTAGATGGGTTGCAAACTGGCTCAAGGACAGAACCCACATGGTTAGAATTGCTGGAGCCATGTCAGACTCCAAACCAGTTACAAGTGGCATCCCACAAGGCTCAGTCCTGGGACTTCTCTTGTTCGGTATATATTTCTCAGAGGTACAGGTCAACACAGAAGGACTGTGGCTGACCAAGTTCACAGATGACTGTAAACTGGGCATCATAATCAACTCTCCAGCTGACACAAGCATCCTCCAAAAGGGTCTCATAGAAACAGACAACTGATGCTAGAGCCATGGCCTCAAGCTAAATGCCAAAAAGTTTATAGTCATCCCCTTTGGCAAAAACAATGTGCCCACAAATTACCACATAGGTGGTAATCCATTAAGTGCGGAAGAAGTAATTAGGGACCTGGGGACCCAAGTTGACAGGAATCTCTCATTTGACAACCACGTGGCCAAAGTGGTTAGAAAAACATTCTATATAGCCCACCTAATCATGAAGAGATTCACATCTAGATCACGGGAGGTCATTGTGCCTCTTTACTCATCCCTCATCAGGCCCATAATTGAGTACAATGCCCTTTTTGGGATGTACCTTACCAGACACCTGCAGCAACTAGAAAGACCCCAAAAGTCCCTCACCAAGAGGATCAAAGGGCTCAAACAGATGCCATATGCTGCCCGGTTAAAGAAACTCCAGCTCTACTCAGTTGCATACCGCCTGCTTAGAGGCGATCTGTGCCTGATGTATAAAGCCATGTCCAACCCGGAATTAGTGGACATGCTGCACCTCAGAAAATCCAAATCCCATCGAGCTACGCACTCGAGGGACTTGAACCTCAGCACAGAAATAAATAGGACATGCTGGAGGGACAGATTCATAACCCAGAGGCTCCCTTCACTCTGGAATAAAATACCAGTCCAGGTTAGGCAGAGTCTCTCACTGACTCTCTTCAAGAGGAATCTTGATAAGTGGATGGGAGATTGTAGGTTTATCCTGGGTATCACTTCAGTGTTACTGTTAGACAGAGGCACAGTAAACTAAACCTCGAAAAAGGCATGGTAAAATTCATTTAAATGGGTGGCGAAAGCCAAACACACTCTGGCTAGTCTTACAAATGCCCTAGGACAGATAGCCTAGTATGAACCTATGAACCTATGAACAACACTATAAGTGATGCCATTCTAAATAATTTAAAGGCTCTACCTCATGTTTATAGTCTACCTCATGTTTATAGTCTATGTAAATTAATCAGTTAAGGTCCAAATTTGGTCGGCTTCAAAGTTGGGCCACTCCAGCTGAGCATAATCTTGGGTGGATCAGTTTCTACTATATATTGAGTCAACTCTGACACCCATACCCTACCTGACCCTAATTATACCTTCCTAGCAGTTGACCTTGGTCTGATTCTCATCCAATACAAGACAATTGTGCATTTATTTCTAATGTATCTCCTGTGTGCTGGAATGGGATGCTGTTATATTTCAAGCAGATTATTTCTTAGCAAGCCTTAAAACAAGACTGGATGGGTGATTGCAAATTTTCATAGGTTCATAGATCGGGCAGGCTTTTATAAGCTTAGCTGGAATGTGTTGGCTTTCTCTGCCCCATTATTAGTTCCCTGTGCCTCTGTCCAGCAGAGCCATTGAAGTGATCCCTGGGGTAAACTTTGTTTCCCATCCACTCACCAAGGTTTCTCTTGAAGAGGGTTAGCGAGGAGCTCTGCTTAATGTAGATTGGAATCTTGTTCCAGAGCATGGAGTGTCTCTGGGACAGGAATCTATCACAATTGAAGAGATCCCTGGGGTAAACTCTCTTTTCCCATCCACTCGTCAAGGTTTCTCTTGAAGAGGATTAGCAAGAAGCTCTACCTAATGTAGATTGGAATCTTGTTCCAGAGCATGGGAAGTCCCTGGGATAGGAATTTATCCCTCCAGCACATCCTATTTATTGTTGTGGTGAAGTTTAGATCCCTAGAGCATGTGGCTTGAGGGGATATGGTTTTCTTTAGGTGGAGCATGACCATCAATTCTGGGCTGGACATGGCCTTGTATGTCAGGCAGAGATCACCTCTGAGTAGGCGGTATGCAACTGAGTACAGCTGGAGTTTCATCAGTCGAGCTGCATAGGGCATCTGCTTGAGGCCAGTGATCCTCTTGGTGAGGTACTTCTGTGGTCTTTCCAGTTGCAGGTGTCTTGTAAGGTATATCCCAAATGGGGCATTGTACTCTATGATGAGTGATGCGTTGAGGGGCCCAGTGACCTCTTTCGATCTGAATGCAAACCGTTTTGTGATTAGGTGGGTGACATAGAAGGATTTTCTAACTACTTTGGCAATGTGATTATCAAAGGAGAGGTTACTATCTACTTGGGTCCCCAGATCCCTTATTACATCTTCCGTATTTAGGGGGCTACCACCTATGTGGTAGTTTGTGGGTACTTTGTTTTTTGTCCAAAGGGGAAGACTATGCACTTTTTGGCATTTAGCTTGAGGCCATGGTTTTGACACCAGGTATCTGTCTTGGTGAGACCCTTTTGAAGGATGTCTGTGTCAGCCGGAGAGTCAATTATAGCCCCTAGTTTGCAGTTGTCTGTGAACTTGGTCAGCCATAGTCCTCCTGTGCTTGCCTGTACCTCTGAGAAGTATATGCCAAACAGGAGGAGTCCTAGGACTGAGCCCTGAGGAATGCCACTTGTAACAGGTTTAGAGTCAGACCTAGCTTCCACAACTCTTACCATATGGGTTCTGTCCATGAGCCAGTTGGCCACCCATCTCATGATGTAGGGGTTTATGTTCAGGCTGGTGAGCTTGTCTATAATACCCGAGTGGGGAATGGTGTTGAAGGCCTTTGCGAGCTCTAGGTAGGCTGTGTGGACCACCTTTCCCTCATCTATAGCCTTGGTAACTGTCTCAAAGAAGTCCACCAGGTTTAGGAGACATGATCGGCCCCTAACAAAACCGAACTGCGTAGGGTCCAATGTTTGGAGGTTCCCAATGTCTCTGTTAATGAGATCCATGATGATGCACTCCATAGCTTTGCAGACCAAGCTACTCAGGCTTTTAGGGCGATAGTTCTGAGGTCCATTGTGACTCCACCTTTGTGGAGCAGAATAACCATTGCTGTGCATCACTCTGTGGGCACATAACGTGTGTAGAGGCTGAGTTTAAACAGTGTGATTATGTGAGGAGTTAGTTCATCTTTGAGCTTGTGTTGGACAGAGCCTGGGACACCGTCCGGTCCCATTGATGCTGTGTTTTTGGCTTTGGAGAAGGCTGTTTTAACCTGGGTGTCTGATTTCAGGGGCACTACATTCTTCTGGTATAGTTATGAGCCCTTTTGGGGGTGAGAGGGGGGTGAAGTTTGCACTGAACCTGTCTGCCAGGATGTTGGCTATATCGGTCGGTTCAGTGTATTTTGTGCCATTCTGCACTAACTCCGGGAAGAGCTGAGGATTGCCACTTAGATTTTGACATAGCTAAAGAAAGCCTTGTGGTTATCTTTGGAGTCCATGGCAAATTTTCTTTTGAAGCTAGCCTCAGATGATTTTATGAGAGAATGTAGTTTCTTGCTGATACTGATCAGGGATGTCTTCCCTTCTTGGGATTTTACTTTTTTCTGTACTAGTTTCCTCCATTGATTGTATAGCTTGTTTATGGCAGGGGTCCACCAGACTAGTTTCCTTTTCTTGGAGGAGTGAGTCTTGGTTTTGTTTGGGATAGCACGATCCATGCCTTCTTTTAGGTGCTCGTAGAGTGCATTAGTAAAGGATTTTGCTGCTTGGACAGTGTTATCCTTTAGCATGGGGGCTTTGAAATGTCCCACCTCAGTCTTAAGTAACGTAAAGTTTGCTTTTGAAAACTTTTTCACAGTGGTTTCTTTGACCGGGGGAGGTAACGGAATGTGGATATCCAGAGTGATTAGTTTATGGCCAGATGTAACCAGTGAGGGGTTGACCTCCGGTGTGGAACACAAGTCGCCCATGTTGGTGGTGACTAGGTCTAATATGTTGTCACCTCTGGTGGGAGTGTTGACCAGTTGATCCAGGGCATTTGAGTTTATAAATTCTAGGAAATGTTGGGCAAGGGAGTTTGCACTTGAGTAGTTCTCCCAGTTAATGTATGGGTAATTGAAATCACCTGATATCAGGGTGTTTGGTAGGACCTTTATGTTTCCCAGTGTTTCCAGGAATGCAGAGTGGGGGCCCTGGGACATGGTGGGTGATCTGTAGCAAGCTATAATTTGAATAGCAGTTTTGCCCATTGTTAGTTGTACGTGGATGATCTTTGAAGCATCGTGCTGTGCCACTAACCTGGAGGTGTGGGTATCCTTGATGAATATGGATACTCCCCCGTCTTTTGTATTTCGGTCCGGGTTTTGTGGCTGAAATGTATGGTATGAGTTGTAGCCTGGTAGTGCTGGGGTGCTCTCTAGAGCCTTAAACCAGGTTTCTGTTACTGCACATATATCAATTTTCTCCATACTGAGGAGTGCCTCGAGTGCGTGCATTTTGAGGTTTAGACTTCTGGCATTGAGTAGCATTACCCTCAGTTTTTTCTTACTTGTGCTATTTACGGTGGTGGGTTTGTCTTTTCAGCCTTGCCTAAAAAAGGCTATGGGGGTGGCAAGAGCCTTGGCCAGTAATCAAAAGCCTAAGAGTGACAGGTGCAAGCTGTCTCTAGCAAAGCAGAGTGGCTTGTCGAGCATGTCATCCCAGGCTGACAAGACACTGGATCCCCTTTGAATGACACCAGAAGCTTAGCCAATTGTTGAAATTGATAATTTTTTCTCTATACTGTGGTATCATTCTTGGTGAGGGCAGGATGCTACTCAGGGTTAGGGACATAATGGCCTGGGCTATGTGATCAGAGAGATCCTCCATGTCTCTTTTCATGTAGTCCAGGGAGGTACGGCTCAGGTAATTCACACCAACATGGACAATAACAGAGCCATATTTGTACTTGTTCTGGAGTGACCTGAGTGCTTGTGTTATGTGGCGGATCCTGGCACCTGACAGGAAGCTAACAGTAACCTTCTCCTTGTTCAGCCTAGTGAGTGGGATGTCAGTGTGCCTGACTATAGAGTCACCTATTACTAGTGTGTTGGGTATGTTATTTTGCCTTAAGGGCTGTGATTGCGTGGCACACTGGTTTTGTGAAGTATGTGCTTCTTGGTTTATGTTGGGGGTTGGAGGTTGTTTGGATGTCTGCTTTGGAGATCTCCGTTGCTTTTGCAGATTTTTATTTAGAGCCTCCGAGTATGTTTTCGTGTATTTATGTGTGTTTTTTGTTGGTGCTGGTTTTATAGGTGTATGTGAGACTGGTGGTGTGATGCAAGTTATTCCTTTCTCCTCTTGACTGCCTGGTCCAGTCTTGGGTTGAGAGAGCTTAGCCTCCAGTTTGGCTGTATAATTGCATCTCTCGCATTTATTAGTGTTTAGTGGAAGGAGGAGAGGGTTGTCTGTGTACATGAGGCAATTGTAACATTGCCTCAAAATGCCCAGATTCACCAGTTGGACTGGAGATTACACCTGAAACTGCCCTTTGGACATGCCTTGATAGGTACAGTGAACTGTTTTACTGACTGGCTAGTAAGGTTGAATAGAGAGCCTTGTACTTCTCTACAATATAGGGAGGTCTAGTGCTAAGGTTTATTAGTGCTTGCTATGAGTTTTGAGCAATTGTCGGGATGAGAAGTGAATGGTTTGAGTGCTTAAGTTGAAAGTTTGTCTAGTTCCAAGGGAAAATATGAAGAGTAGACGTTGTGGAGCCAGGAATAGTTATACCCCAGCTAACAAATGCAGGTTTTATAGCAGGGAAATAAAGATAGAAATTAGCCCAAAATGGCCAATAAACTACTAATTTCTGGGCTGAAACCACTCCTCCAGGGACAGATAGGCTGCTCAAAGCTCTCTCTTTCACAGTGAATAGAGAAACTTCCTTCTATCCAAGTAAGGTATGTGCAAACACAGAAACTTGTAACACAGCTCTGAATTCAGCACTAACCTGAAAACTGGACTATACTAGATTAGAAAGGTGGGAAAACAAGTATTTTTTTTTTTCAGAAAATAAAGCAGATACAATCAAAAAATAATTTAAATGCACAGAAATGGCTATCACATTTGAGTGTGTAGCCTACAACAGTTAAACAGGTAATTTAAACACAAAATCGACTTTGTTGAAGTGCAGGCAGTAAAATAAGTACAATATGTAGCTGAAGCAATCTTTTTAAATCACAGAAACTCTAGAAAATCGGCGTTTTAGACGGAATTAGCTAAAGGCAGCAAGAAAATGCAGAAAAATGATACTTAATCACTCCAAAGTCTCTCTTTTGTCTCTCTCCTGCTGTAGAACTCTGCAAGGCACCAGACAGGAGCTTGCTGAGGTGTATACTAGTGCAAAAACCTCACAAATGTGGGTTTTATAGCAGGGAAATGAAAGAGATAGAAATTAGCCCAAAATGGCCAAAAACTATTAATTTCTGGGCTGAAACCACTCCTCCAGGGACAGATAGGCTGCTCAAAGCTCCCTCTCTTACAGTGAACAGAGAAACTTCCTTCTATCCAAGTAAGGTATGCGCAAACACAGACTCTTGTAACACAGCCCTGAAATCAGCACTAACCTGAAAACTGGACTATGCCAGCTTAAAAAGGTGGGAAAACAGGTATTTTTTTTTCAGAAAATAAAGCAGATACATTCAGAAAAACACTTTAAATGCATATAAATGGCTATCACACTTGAGTGTGTAGCCTACAACAGTTAAACAGGTAATTTAAATGCAAAAATGACTTTGATAAAGTGCGGACAGTAAAATAAGTACAATATGTAGCTGAAGCAAGCTTTTTAAATCAAAAAAACTCTAGAAAATCAGTGTTTTAGGTGGAATTAGCTAAAAGCAGCAAGGAAATGCAGAAAAATGATACTTAATCACTCCAAAGTCTCTCTTTTGTCTCTCTTCTGCCGTAGAACTCTGCAGGGAACCAGGCAGGAGCTTGCTGAGCTGTATACTAGCCAGGGACATGTGGATAAACTAGCAGTGCTTTCTTCCACCAGTACTGGGTGATTTGGCTGAACTTCTAGATGGTTGCCTTTGGCCATAAGCTTAGCAAGAACTCATGAACAAACTACTTTATTACAATATGCAGACAGTAAAGAATATAATCCATTTCCTTGGATGATTTGTTGGCTCAGTTATACTCCCTGCAACAGCTCCTGCTCTCTAACATGCAGGCATATCTATTAATGAAGCAATGTAAACCCTGCGTAGATATTAGTTCTGGATGTTTCTACAGCAAAGCTATATATAATTTGACAATTATCCCAAACTGTGCAATTCACTGTGTCATAGCTACCCTGCACCCATTCCCCTTGAAAGGTTGGTTAAGATCCAGCAACCTTGGCACCTGAGATATCTATGGCTAAGAGAGATACCCTCCACCAAAGAGGCAGCATCACTTGACAACTCCAAAATTTTTGGAGCTTATCATCCTCCTGAGTTTGGCATTATTCAAACAAACCAGATTGATAATATCCATTGTATGCCTTTCTCCATAGTTGCCAATAATCCTTACAGATAAGTCACAGTTGCTGAATCAATACAAGCAAATTAAAATCTCATTGATAATTCATCGTATAATCTTTCACAGACACCAACTGTGTAGAAATATTTACCTGTCCATGCCATGATAAAATTCAGACTCAAAATCTTCTCCCCAGAATTAATCAGCTTCCACTGCATCAAGAATGAGGGAATGATTCAGTCAGTACTGAACACTTTTATCCTTAATACCTGTTATGAGCTAATATGTTGTTCACCAAATATTTCCTATAACATCCTCCTCCTTCACTGAAGGGCTGAGTGAGAAATAAAGATTTCGGTAGATATGTTATATATTTGTAAGCCATTGTAAACAATTAGCCTTTTCTGTCTTAGTTATTGCCTCCTGTGAGGAAATGTATCTGGCAAAGAATCATTGTCTTTGACAATGCAAAGTCACAATATTATATCCTTCAACTAATTTAAGCCTATAGCACATTTTTTGCATACTTCCATTTAACAACCATAGCTCCTTATGGGGTCAAGATCTTTCCTGAGTTTCTCTTCTTTAACTATGTGCTTTACCAGCTTATAATTAACAGTATTAGAAAGAAAAATGAGTTATTAATACAGTGACACTAAGATTGTTAATGTAGGATGTCCCTTGATTATCTTGTGCTTTTTAAGTTAATTTTTACAGAAAATGCTCTGGAATGTAAGGATGTGTGTAGGCTGTAAGAGGTGCGACATTCCACTTCTCATAGGTGTTAACGAGTTAAAAACCTCTTCAGTTCCTTCCCCAAAACGTACCCATGCTGGACAAAAAATATGCCTCCACTCTGCATAATATTTATATTTCTCTGAGGCATGTGCAATCATTTGTCTTTTTAGAAAAAGTTGAAAATTGTAGTTCACTTAACCACAGTGTGTTGTACTGTTGTGCCTGTGGCACAAATTTGGAGAATTTTCTCAGTTTTTCCACTCTGTAGTGTGACTTCAAAGTTGGTCTATATAATTTAGAGGACATAGTGGCCAAGACCCCCAAATGGGAGGAGCAAACAAGGCTTGACCCTTGCACAAAAGTTTTTTCTGTTTTTTTTTCTTTTTGCTTATGATTTCTAAGTTACACTTTTTGGAACTGGATTTTCAGTAAAGCATAACTTGAATTCTCTTAATTTGGTCGAACACAGGGAAACAGCCTACTTTCTTATTCTTATTATAATACCAACAGATTGGGGTGCTGTATCAAAACTTGTGAGCTATTGTTTTTGGACTGTGTAAAGGTAAACGATCATCTGTGTAAATATATTCCATGTTTGTGGCATATGAGGACCCCTACAAGATCATCAGTTTATCAGTCACTGTATTTTCTTCTGCACCAACCTTAATCTACTGAATTTAGGGTCAGAACTAAAACCATAACTTTTATTAGGGATGACAGCAAGCCTGTAGATGTTTCTTTCAGTCCCATAACCTACACACAGGGCATATAACTCATGTTCATTGTGTCACTTCCACCACTGTGTAAATTAAATTAATTGACTATAATTATTTAAAAAAATCTGTTTGTTGGAGACAGATTTCACTTTAAGGTCACTTACCATCAACTAAATCAAGACTTTTCTATTTCTTAAAATATTAGGCAATAGTGAATATTGGATTTTAATGACCTCCTCTGAAATTTACAGAATAGGCAACAAACCAACAATTTACTGAGATATAGTGAATACTGGATTCTAATGACCTCCTCTGAAATTTACAGAATAGGCAACAAACCAACAATTTCATGAGATCCTGACAGTGTTTTGACAGCTATCATAAAGTGCATAGAAGATGAACTTTCAAAATGTTATTGGTTCACTGAATCTATCCTCTTATGCTGTCTGATAATCAATACATTAGGCACATGAGTAACTCTAGCTCTTTCCATGGCATCCAGATGTAAATGAGTAACCAAAATATACAGCGATGTGTTTCAGTTGCCCACCTGAATAATTCCACATCAGGAATACCTAGGTCAGTAATCTTTATAACCTCCAGCCCAATGAGCTATGGCTGCTGTTATTTTTTTAACCAAATAAAAGTCATAATCATCTTTCTCAAACAGTTTAGATGCTGGGTGGGCATCCCCTAAAGCCTCGTTATTATATTTTCAGAAGTGGAGCAATTTCTTCTTCCTAAAAAAATCTCTGCTCTTGCATACTGGTAAGTTTAAGAGTAACCCATCAACTAATATATTTTTCTATACATTTATTTTTGGAATTGATTTTGTACCTCAATGTCTGCTGACCATCTCAACACCGTGAAGTCCATTTATTTCCAACTTTATGGGGTGAGAGCGCAGCTGTGGTGTGGTCATTATCAAATCTGCAATCTTGACTTTTTTTTGTTTTGTTTTACTTTATAACCATATGCTGTTTTCAAGTGCATACCCATAAATGTCCAAGGGAGGGCATTCAGTGAGACATTGTAAGGAGTGCCAACCACTTCTGTAAAAAACATAACTTTGGCCTTGCTCTCGCTTAAAACAAATGCCTACTTTTAATATCCAGTCACTACTGGGGATTCTAGAAGAGTGTATGGACCCTGGGATTGAATGCCCTTCCTTACCCTAAGACAGGTGAGCAAACATTTCCTTGTCACTACTCAGTATCTAACTTGGAGCCAAACCAACAAATACTAAGAAAAAAGCACCTGGAGAACAGCAATCAATCCACGTTCTATTATGAAAGTAGAAGGTCCACAAATTTGTAACAGCAAACCAGTCCACGCTTTATTGTAAAAGTAGATAATCCACAAAGTTGTTTACCTAGGTTTTGTCCCCACAACAGGACTTCATCAGAACAGTCAGAAATTCACATACATTCCTTTTTATGTGTATCCACCCAGTACACCAATTAATTTCCCTCCAAATTATTTAAAGCAACATGACCATATTCTCTCAAAACTTACTAAAAATACATTCAACATATTTATATAAATAAAATTGATAAAATACTTTGAATATTTTGTTTTTGTATAAATATAAAATTCATAATACTATTATAATTTCATTTAACACATGCATATAAGAATTATAATTCTAAAATAATAAATATGACACCCCAAATAGACATACTAACCTAAACTAATCCAGTGTTAGCTTAACCACCTACCTTCCCAGTATATTTTTTAACTTTAATATAGGGGAAATGCTAACACTATCATTAATTCCCAGATAGTTTTGGGCATCCAGCCCAAGTTGCCATTTGAGTTCACATATATATAGATGGACATCTAATACCTTACCATGAATGTCATTTTTAATTTGTTGAATTACACAAAATTTAAAATAATGCTCTGGATATTCAGCAATCTGTCTGGCAAGGACATTGGTGGATTTAAGATGCCTTAAGTGTTTGGAAGTTTTTCCCACATAGAATGCAGGACATGCCTCACATTTGGCTAAATACACCACATTTTGAGTGTAACAGTTATAATGCCCCATTAAGGAGATAAAATAATTATTCACTTTGATGTTTTTACCCATCTCCATAATGTGTTTGCATGTGCTGCATCTGCCACATTTAAAGTTACCCATCATTCTCCCAGCATTAGATGGCTGTTGATGGGACCCCTTCTCCAAGATCTCTTTGAAGGATTTGTCCTTCCGAAACACAAACCTGGGGACACCACCCATCTTACTTTCTCCATTCTTGTCTAACTGTAAGATGGCCCAGTTTTTTTTTTTACCATCCACTTGAACCAATCTGAATCCTGGTTATAAATAGTGATGAACAAACCTTCACCTTTATTTTTTAATTCTACTTTATCAATATTAACTGCCAATGATTAGAAACTTGCCCAGCAGCCTCTATCAGGATCGCCTTATACGTAATGTTATCCCTTTTCTGAATAATTTCTTCCTTAACATCCATACATAGGGTCTCTGGATATCCTCTTCTTTTATATATAGTGATCATAAATTCCATTTCTGTAAGGAACTCCTGGTCATTACTGACCATCCTGGCTGCCCTCACCATCTGACCCTTAACAATGGACCTTTTCTGATGGTGAGGGTGCCAGCTGTTGTAATCCAAATATGAAATGGAAAAGGTGATTTTTCTATAGATGCTGGATTTCAAACATTTCAATTCCCTATCTATTGTCAATTTGATATCTAAATAGGTTATCATTTCTGCACTGTACTGATAGGTAAATTTTAAAAAGTCCACTGTGCTATTGATGTAGTTCATAAATGCCTTCAACTGCTCACAATTTCCTTCCCAGACGATAAAAATATTGTCCAGGAAATGCGTGTATTGTTTAATGTACTTGTTATGGACACTTTAATACATATTCCTGTTCCAAAAAGCACATTATGTAATTGGCATAAATGGGGGCACAAGCAGACCCCATCGGTACACCAGTAACTTGTTTATAAAACTGCCCTTCAAAATACAAGAAATTATTGTATACTACTACTTCCATCAGGGTAAATACATTCACTTGGTCTTGATCATACAGGCCTGTCTTTATCAGTTGACACTCTAACTTAATCCAATTTCATGTGTAATAACCGAAAATAGATTACAAACGTCAATTGTAACTAATATGTTGTTATCAGTAATAGTTATTGTATTTAATTTTCCTAAAAAATTCCAAGAATCCTTGGTAATATATCCAAAGGTACCTAGACCTTTTTGCATATAATAATCCAGATATTGACTCATGAAGCATGTCTTGCTTTGTCTGCCATCCACTATAGGCCTGAATTTAACATCATCAAGGCCTTTATGCAATTTGGGAATCCCAAATATCTCACTTACTACTGAATTGGGATTCTTCAAAAAACTCACATTCTATTTTGGTTATTTGTCCCTGAAAAAGCATGTCTTCAGTAATTAGATCAAGCTTCATATATGCCACATTAATTTCATTAATGCTACTTTCCTCATAGTTGCTACTTTCCTCATAGTTGTCTTCCATTAACATACTTATAGCATTTATATAATCATTTTTGTCAACCACCACAGCACCATTACCTTTATCAGGTCTCCTTATGCACACCCCTTTGTTGTCAGCTAACTCACTTAATAACTTGCATTCATTCGGGGCCAAATTAGTGTACCCATCATGTTTTGATTTCTTAAAATGTTCCCTTATATCTAACTCACAGGTTTTTTCAAATAGACAAACCATTTGATTGGTTGGGGGATTAAATTTACTGGATTTGACCAAACCACTTGGTTCATAATTGGCCCCTTTGTTTATTAAACCACATCCTAATACTCATTTTGCGTGCAAATAGTTTCAAATCAATTAGCATTGTTGATAGTGTCCCCTTTCTACATGGCACAAATGTAAAACCTTTTGATAGCAAGTTTGCATGCCCAGCATCCAGTTTTATCTTTGAATAATTGTATACTTTATAATCAGCGAAAGTGTTAGTAATTATTTCTGGATTTTTCAAAACATTAAAATTGAACATTTCTTGATTTTCTTCAGAAATCTCATTTGATGTCACACTTTCAATATTAATCATATCCTCAAATGCTGGGCTTATGCCCCCAAAAAGTAAACCACTTGACTGATCTACCATACTTTGTGCCTGTAAAAACTCTACTTTGTGGTTAAATTGATTGCCCCTTCCCCATTTTTGTTTTGATCCATATTTGACAAAATCACATCATTACCCAAGCAATCGTTTTCCGTTTCAACCACAGTAGTTGTTAAAAACATTGTGCTGTTGAATAATGAAGGCTCTACTCCATCTAACTGAATACCCCCACCCCCATTTTTGCTTGAATCAATATCGGACAAAATCACTTCATTCCACAACCATTCACTTCCCACTTCAAACATTTTAGATGTCGAGTAAACACTTAACTCCAATAAACTTTCATTTGAAATTATGGAACTGTTTTAATCATAATTTAACACACAATTACTACTACTTCCGATGACTGATGAATTCATTGCATTTAAGCACTCAAACGTTGCACACATATTGGGTTCTGAATTCTGATTAAGAACCCATTGATTAATTGTTTCAGAATTACAGATAAATCTTATTTTTTGTCCAATTCAAACCAATGTTAATGTCAGTTAATGTGTCTACCACCGCACACTTAGTTTCCCTCAAAGACACACTAGTGGCCATGTTATACAAGCTTTTGTTGTAAGCGTCTTTGATATTCAAGCTTGTTGACTCGTCAAGCCTGTCCTTACATACAATTTTGTGTAAGCCAGTTAACTGACCTGCATGAGACTGAAAAACATTACTTACTCGAGGGGAACTGTGTGTAGATTCTGTCATCACTGCCTCATTGCATATCCATTGTACGCCTTCTTTGGATAATTCCAAACTTTGGGTTGCGCTCCCTGCTGCACATACTGCCTCTTTACTTCGCTTGTTGGTTTGTAGGCATCTTGCCCTTTGCTGTGCAGCCTCACTGACCACCTGGGTCCCTCGTCTAAAGGATCTGGTGCCTGCTGACCATAATTTAAATTTTCTTCCCCCGCTGTCATTTCATCGTCACGATCTACTTCCTCATTGGCCAAACTCCCCTGATTGCCTCGGTAACCCCAGTTACCTCTGGAAAGTGGATAAACACTTCAGCTGCATATTCCGTCATGTCTCTATTTTATTCAGCTTTCTTATAAAGATGGCCTTAGAACTGTTTCCACATTGTCGAAAATGTTGCCATAGTTTGTAATATACTAGTCAAATAACATGTCTATTTGGGGTGTCATATTTATTATTTTAGAATTATAATTCTTATATGCATGTGTTAAATAAAAAGATAATAGTATTATGAATTTTATATTTATACAAAAACAAGATATTCAAAGTATTTTATCAATAATTTTATTTATATAAATAATATGTTGAATGTATTTTTAGTAAGTTTTGAGAGAATATGGTCATGTTGCTTTAAATAATTTGGAGGGAAATTAATTGGTGTACTGGCTGGATACACATAAAAAGGAATGTATGTGAGTTTTTAACTGTACTGATAAAGTCCTGTTATGGGGACAAAACCTAGGTCAATAACTTTATGGATTATCTACTTTTACAATAAAGCGTGGACTGGTTTGCTGTTGCAAATTTGTGGACATTCTACTACTCAGTATCTGCCTGACACCTCCTCCACTGCCCAGACTACAAATCAAACCTGAGTCATCTGGTTTCTAATTAAATATTTCCCCTATATGCCAAATAACTGGCATATTCTTCTGTATGCTCTAATACCTCATCATAGTTCAGATTGTGCTATTTGTACTTAATTATTAATTGGTTATATGGATCTGTCAACTGACCTTTTTCAGGTAGAAAAAAAATTAGGTTGCTGTGTATACAATATGCATGGTATTTACACTATATAAAGTAATTTTAGATATCAACTGTAACACAAAGCCTAAGAGCTACTAAGACAGGTATATTGAGTGAGTCCTAGGGAACATGAGTCAAGCCAGTAGAATCCCATTATCTCAACATAGTGTTCATTTAGGGTATGCCTGAATGAGAATATTATTGGAAACTCCTGGTGTTCTGGCTGAAGTGTGATTCCCAAACAATCTGGAAATATATCATTGACTGATGAGTATATTTCTTGGCATTTTAACCTTTCAGAGTTCTGCATTGTCTTAATGTTGTTGCCTGACTGAATTAGTGTTTGCCTGAATGAATTATTTTATATATTTTCTGGCATTGTTTTATGTTTCTCATCTGCCCCCCCCCCTACTTCCTGAGGTGGATTTTCTAAAACTGGTCTAACAGCTTTTGTGTTATCTGATTGCTTCAAGGCTTGCTGATTTAAAAATGGTTTGTTTGTAAATTATTGCATACACTGTTGGAAACTCCTGGTGTTCTGGCCCGTGTGTGATTCTTAAACAATCTGGAAATATATTGCTGACTGATAAGTATATTTCTTGGCATTTTAACCTTTCAGAGTTCTGCATTGTTTTAATTTTGACTGACTGAATTATTGTTTGCCTGACTAAATTATTTTATATATTTTCTGGAATTGTTTTATGTTCTCATCTGTCCGGAAATTACTTCCTCCCCTCTTCCTGAGGTGGAGTTTATAAAACTGGTCTGACAGCTTTTGTGTTATCTGATTACTTCAAGGCTTGCTGATTTAAAAATAGTTCCTGTTTGTAAATTCTTGCATACACTGTTGGAAACTCCTGGTGTTCTGGCTGAAGTGTGATTCTCAAACAGTCTGGAAATATATCGCTGACTGATAAGTATATTCCCTGGCATTTTAACCTTTCAGAGTTCTGCATTGTCTTAATTTTGCCTGTTTGCCTGACTGAATTATTTTATATATTTTCCGGCATTGTTTTATGCTTCTCATCTGTCCTGAAACTGTTTCCCCCCCTCCCCCCACTCTATTCTTGTAGTGTTGTTATAGTTGGTGGCTTTGCAGTTGCCCGCCCCTAATGTAAATTTGATCTGGGACACCACTCCCAGTCTGGTGTTCACTCTACTTAATACAGAGAGAACATACGAGAAGGCCAACCCACTTAGGTCCTTAACCTTGAATTTTTCTTCTGCTCCTCCTTCCTCTCTCCTTGCACTTTACTAATTAAAAAAAATCACTTTATTTTGCTTTTGCCCTTCTTAAAAGTAATCAATTGTATTTATTCTTCTGCATTTATTACTGCTTGTAGTAGCCTCATTAAATTGTAACTGTTATTCTAAGCCTTTGGTTGAAGCACTTGGGCTTCAGACCAGTTGTTTTACATTAAGAAGGTTTGTGGTCTGCATGTTATGGCAGGACAGGTAGCTTACATTCTTCTAAGCTGAGAGCTGCTGATTGTAAGCTTAGTGTCTGTTATTCTAAAAGTGTATTAGCTCGGGTTTAAGCACTTAGGCTTCGGGACAGTTATTTTGCATTAAGAAGGTGTGGTCTGCACTCTTGTGGGAGGAGAGGGTAGATTTTGCCTTCTGAGCAGGGAGTTTCTGGTTAAAGGCTTATTGTGCCTGCTTATTTGAATTGTTTCTTTCTAAAATTGGTATGCCTTGTTTGTTGTAGCATAAACTAAATTCAGACCTGCTGAATCTAGCTTTGTTTGTATAACTTGAGCACTAATCCAGACCATCTTTTTTGAAGAAGGTTCCCCTGCACCCTAGTGGCAGGAGTGTGCAGTTAGAACTTGTCTGATGCAAGATTGCTGGAACGGGGCTCAGTTTTTAGCTTTTTATTGGTTAATTGGTTAATTTGTTTAAATCAGTTTGCTCATTTGCTACTGTTATATTAAAAAACAAAAAAAATACACTTTCATAGGATTCATAGGTTCATACTAAGCTAGCTGCCCTTGCGAGCCATTTTAAGCCTAGCCAATTATCCCTTGTGAGACTCAAACCCTGCACCTTTGGTTTGTAAGGCAAACACCTTAACCATTAGGCCACCCTCCCAACCATCGCCGCTTAGCTAGGTTTAAACTATTCCCAGTGCCACAAAGTCTGCTCTTCAAATGTTCCCTTAGAACTAACCAGTTTTTTTAGTTTTAGCGCTAAAATCTGTTTCTTTGAGCTCAGCACTCGTTCAGAACTCCTTATAAGCACTAAATAAGCTACAAATTACTACAGCACTCAACTTTCCTCACTTGTCTAGAGGAAAACAGTTTTTAGTACTTAATAAATAAGCACCTATCCAGGCATGTCTAAGGGTCAGCTCCCTGTGTTTTCCCCTGTCTATCTGATGAATCTGGGCATCTTGGGGAAATGCAGCAATTGTCTCATGTACACAGACAACTGTCACCTCCTACCACCCAACACTACAACCTGTGAGTGATGCACTTATATAGCCAAATTGGAAGCAAAGCTATCTTCACCCAGGACTGGACTAGTCAGTCAAGAGGAGAAGGTAAACACCTGCACCACACCACACTCATCACATAGTCCCTCAAAATCTACAAAACCAAAACACACACATAGGAGCATGAAACACACACCTACATTTTCGGAGGCTCTTAGCCCACAAACTCAGTGTGCCACTCAAACACAGCCCATAAGGCATAACAATGTACTCAGCACTCTAGTCATAGGTGACTCTATAGTCAGGCACACTGATGTTCCATTCATCAGGCTAAACAAGGAGAAAGTTACTGTCAGCTGCCTGTCGGGTGCCAGGATCCACTACATAATACACACACACTCAGGTCACTCCACAACAAGTACAAATATGACTCTGTCATTGCCCATGTTGGTGTGAATGACCTGAGATGTACCTCCCTGGACTACATGAAAAGAGACATGGAGGAGCTCTCCGATCTTGTAGCCCAGTCAGGTATAACCCATGCCCTGAGTAGCATTCTGCCATCACCCAGAATGATACCACAGTACAAGGACAAAATGATTGACTTCAACAATTGGCTAAGCTTCTGGTGTCATTCTAAGGGGATCCAGTATCTGTCTGCCTGGGATGACATGATCGACAGACCACAATGCTTTGCCATAGATGGCCTGCAACTGTCGCCCTTGGGATTCCAGATACTGGCTAAGACTCTTGCCAAAAGTATAGTGCCTTTATTAGGCAAGGTTCAAATGACAAATTCACCACCGTAACAGGTACAAGCAAGAAAAATTTGAGGGTAATGCTACTCAATGCTAGAAGTCTAAACCTCAAAATGCATTCACTTGAGGCATTCCTTAAAATAGAGCACATCGACATCTGTGCAGTGACAGAGACCTATTTCAAGGCTCCAGAAAGCACCGCTGCATTACCAGGCTATAATTCATACCACACCTTTCGGCCACCTAACCTGGATGGAAACACCAAAGGTGGAGGCATGTCCATATTCATTAAGGATAGCCACATCTCCAGGCTAGTTGCTCAGCATAATGCATCCAAGATTATCGAAGTGCAACTAACTCTGGCAAAGACCACAATCCAAATTGTAACTTGCTACAGATCCCCCACCATGCCCCAGGATTCCCACTCCTCATTTCTTGATACACTGGAAAATATTAGGGTACAACCCAAGATCCTAATAATGGGTGATTTCAACTACCCCACCATTAACTGGGAAAAGTACTCCTATATCAACTTTTTTGCTCAATGTTTTCTGGAATACATAAATTCCAACACCTTGGATCAACTGAACCACACCCCCACCAGGGGCAGCAATATCCTAGACCTGGTCATTACTAACATGGGAGACCGGTATTCCACACCAGAGGTCAGTTCCTACCACAACTGACTCAGCCTAGATATCCACATCCCACCCCCACCCCCCCCATTAGGGAAACCACCGTAAATAATTTTCTCCAAAGCCAACTTCACACTTCTTAAGACAGAAGTGTGAAACTTCATGACACCCATGCAGACGGACAATAGAGGTACAACTGCTGAATCCTACAGAATGTACTTTATAAGCACTTACATGAGTGCATGGATCATGCTATCCCTAATAGAACCAAGATGCTATCCTCAAAAAAAAGGAAGCCAATCTGGTGGTCCTCTGCCATAAACAAACTCTACAACAGAAGAAACTGTTGTAAAGAATAGTAAAATCCCATGATTGGAGGAACTCCCTGGTCAGCCTCAGTGAGAAGTTGAGATCCCTCATAAAATCCTGCAAAGCTAGTTAAGAAAAAAAAATTGCCACTGATTCTAAAGACAATCACAAAGCATTCTATAGCTGTGTCAAGAATCACAATGGCAACACTCAGGTCTGCTCTGAGTTACAGCACAATGGCACTAAATATACAGAACCAACTGATATTGCCAACATCCTGGCAGATAGGTTCAGTGCTAACTTTACCCACCTCTCACCCCCTAAAGGGCCCATATCTATACTGGAAGAATGCAAAGTTCCTGTAATCATGGCTGCACAGGTAAAAAACACTCTCCAAAGCCAAGAACATAGCATCCATGGGACCCGACAACAGCCCAGGTTGCGTTCTACATGAACTACAGAATGAACTGTCACCCCACCTAAGCACCATGTTCAATCATAGCCTCACCTCAGGCATTGTGCCCACTGAATGGTGCACAGTGACGGTTATCCCACTCCACAAAGGGGGAGACACCACGGACTCCGGGAACTACTGCCCCATTAGCCTAACGAGCCTGGTCTGCAAGGCCATGGAACGTATCATCATGGAAATTATAAACAAAGACATTGGTAATCTCCAAATGCTGTACCCCACCCAATTTGGGTTTGTAAAAGGTAGATCATGTCTCCTAAATCTTTGAAGCAGTCACCAAAGTGTAGACGAGGGTAAGGTGGTTCACACAGCCTATCTAGATCTTGCCAAGGTTTTTGACACCATCCCCAACTCTGGAATTATAGATAAACTCACTAAACTAGGTATAAATCCCTATGTCACAAGATGGATTGTGAACTGAATCACTGACCGTACCCACACTGTGAAAGTAGCAGACTCCAAATCCGACTTCAGACCAGTGACAAGTGGAGTGCCACAGGCTTCAGTCCTGGGTCCTCTCCTGTTTGGTATCTACTTTTCTGAAGTACAGGCTAACACAGAAGGTCTTTGGCTAATGAAGTTTGCAGATGACAGCAAACTAGGAGCCATAATTGAAACTCCTAACGATGCTGACATCCTACAAAAGGGCCTCACTGAGACAGATGCCTAGTGTCAAAGCCATGGCCTCAAGCTCAATGCCAAAAATGTATTTTATTTATTTACATTTGTTTACCGGGAAAGTCTGACTGGAAGCAGGTCCTTTTTCAGCGGATGCCAGGGGAGAAAAGATCCACGCCATGTACATGATAGAGATACAAAGTTGCAGCAATAGTAAACAACATTACAGGTTGTTGGCTTTAATACAATAACAAGATATTGATTATCAACAGTATATACAGAAAATGTTGCAGGTTAAGATAGTTTCTTGTCATTTATAATATTAGTAACAAAGTTGCCAGACAAGATTTTAAAGTATGTAAAGACAACTAACTAATTCTGACTGTAGTTAGTAGTGGCGATAGTATAGTTGGGTTAAATAAAAAAAATGCATTGTTATCCCCTTTGGTAAAAACTCTGTACCCATGAGCTGCCACATAGGTGGTAGTCTACTTAACACTGAAAGTGTGATAAAAGACCTTAGGACACAGGTGGACAGTAGTCTCTCCTTTTATAATCACATCACCACAGTAGTCAGGAAATCCTTCTACATGGCACACCTCATCACAAAAGGTTTCTCGTCCAGTAAAAAAAGAGGTCATTGTTCCCCTCTACTCGCCACTCATTAGACCCATTATAGAGTACAGCGCCCCTTTTGGTATGTACCTCACAAGACATCTACAACAACTGGAAAGGCTGCAGAAATACCTCACAAAGAGGATTACCGGCCTCAAACAGATGCCCTTTGCAGACCATCTCAAAAAACTCCAGCTTTACTCTGTCGCATATTGCCTACTAAGAGGCAATCTCTGCCTAACATACACAGCTATGTCAAACCCAGAGTTGTTGAACATGCTCCACTTAAAGAAATCCCAATCCCTCTGAGCTACACACTCTAGGGACCTAAACCTTGTCACCACAATAAACAGAACATGCTGGAGGGATAGATTCCTGTCCCAGAGACTTCCCATACTCTGGATCCAACTACCTATCTATATCAAAGAAAGCTCTACATTAGCACTCTTCAAGGAAAATCTTGATGATTGGATGGGAAATAGGAAATTCACCCTGGGGATCACCTCTATGGCTCTGCTTGACATGGGCACAAGAAAATAATTGTATTGGGTGGCTAGGCTTGTATAGGCCCTAGGGGCGATAGCCTAGTACCTACCTATGAACCTATGAAGATTTCTTCTATAAGGAAGTAGTGAATTCCATACAGTAGGAATTAGTTTGTGGAAAGCACTGTCTATATAGTATAATGTATAATGTTTTTTTTAAATGGGGAGTAGCTTTTGTGCCTGTACCGCAAGTTAAATTTGTGGTTCCTTGTTGTGATAAGGAACTGGAAAGGAAAGGAAATACATTTGGAAAACATTTTATATATGAAGGCAGTAAATAAAAGAAAGGTTCTAAGATCAACACTGAGCATGTTAGTAGAAAGAAGCAAGTTAGAGTGATGAGCTCTGCTATGAAATAGATTAATTAGGCATCACTTTTCTATAGTAGATTACTGTAGCGGATTACTGTAGTGGATTACGGTCTTTTATAGTGTCTAAGGTAAAAATCTATCAGTTAGTGCACAGGATTAAGGCTATGACCTGCTAAATATTTTATCCTGTAGTCTTGGGTTTGATTCCTTTAGTCTGTGTTTAATTATTAATTCAACATTTCTTTATAAGGTAGTTATGCTGGTCTAAAGTCACTTTCCAACCATGACTAAAGCATGACATACAAATTTTGTCACAGCCATGCAGTATAGATACAAGTACAAACATGTAGCTGCAGATTCATGCATACAGGTATATGTACTTATAGTGGCATACACAAAAATAAGTAAAGTAGTACACATGTATGAAAACCATGTTTGATATATACAGAATAATATATTATATAAAAGCCACTGTTTGATAATTGAGTAAGTATTAAGTATTAATTGGACAGCATTATTGATCTATTGTTGTAGATTAGCTAGTATCTATCAAAGATTTGTTTTCAATATCATTTGCCTGCTGGGTGATTTTAAGCAATGTTATTTAACCACACAGAGCTCCCAGGTCACCCTTGAAAAGAGGCTTGTGCCAAGTGGGTTTACTCAGATAAAATGAATACAATTAAACTGAAATAAAAGAGAGTGAGGCAGTATTCAAGCTTAGGGATGAGTATATTCTGGCAGTATACACCTTCATAACTTAATTATATTTCCACTTATAGACAAGCTTCTGCATTAGTTGTCTTGGGACCCCTTTCTAGTGCCTCTGTTTTCTGATCCTTCCTGTATGCAGAGCTGCTCTTGTACTCACTTTGATAAGTGGCCTCAGTTTTCTCCTTCATCATCTTGGCACCCCATTTACAATAATTATTTTCATACCCTGCCCCTTACTGTTTTATCTAGCACCATTTAAGTTTTCATGTCAGTTTTATTTTTGCCAAGTATTCAAAGCTCAGTGCCTCTGCACTTTCTCAAATATTCCCTTCTAGTTACACATGCTTCTTTTACTTTCTCCTTCAGCAGCTCATACCCACCCTTCCTTTTCCCATTAAACCCTTCCAGAAGGCCTCTGATATTCAGCTACAAGTTTTTACTCTCCCAACACTTTATTCTTAGCTGAAACTTCATTTTCCTGTCTCCCTAGTCCTGTCCCAAACTGTTAACTGGGGATGAGATGCTCACCTTGCAAGCATCTTCCTTGGTGTCTCCACAGCACCCTGTTGTTTGGCATGTATATGCCACATAATATAAATATACATCAGGAAGCTAAATAGAATGGCAAGGTTCAAGTGAATATTTATTGACAGCAATGGAAAGATCTGACAAATTGTTCTCTGTGATGCAATTTAAAATACCTGGGTTTGAGATTAGAATTGTGATGGGTTTCTTATAAGAAAAAAAAAAAAAAAGAAACACCCCTCGATCTCCTCTAAGTCCATTGCCCAAGCCACTCAAATATTTTCTAAAGCTATTCCTTTGTTAAAGTTCAAGTATACCCAACTTATGATCGTAAATAACGCATACTACACCCCTGCTTTACTAAACAAGATGTACAATGAAGTCCCACCCTTTTGCCAATTTTGCCCTTTGATGGAAGCAGATATCATTCACATCTTTTGGAGTTGCAAATGCTCATATAAACTTTGGTGTGCCCTCAGAGTCAAATTAGAAAAAATGGGTTATGAAAAATCTACGCTTTCATGGCAATTCGCCCTCCTTCATATACCCCCGGTTGGCATAGACATTAAGAATATTCATTTTCTAATAACATCTTTTATGCTGATAAAATACTATATCACCCTAAATTGGAAAGATAGATCGGCTCTTTCATGGGAAGGACTCAAACGGATAGCTGGGAGGCATTTTTCTGCTCACAAATACTTGTGGTATTCCATGAGGCTAAATCCGTCACAGAGGGAGGCATGGAAAATGGTGTATGAATTTATACTAACATAATCACACAGCAGTCAAACCCCCTACTTGGGGGCTCTGCATAGATGGGCTTTGTATATAGTTACCGAATGTAGAGGAATTTCTGTTTGTACTTTTCTTTTTGACATGCTGTTTGATATGATTTGTTATGATATGATTAAAAATCAATAAAAAGAATTTAAAAAAAAAAAAAAAAAAAAAAGAAAAAAAGAAACACAAGGTTTGGAGATCTGGTGGTTTATAATAATAATAATAGATATAAGTTGATGGCTATAGTCTTGAAACATGATCTATGCACATCTAATAGCTCAATTATGCATGGGAATAGCAGTGGATATACATAATGGCAGCCATGGCTACATCTGTAATTGATTATGTAGTAGTTTCACCAGAGTTAAGACAATAATTCTGATTAGATATTAAAATTACAACTGAGAATGATCATTTCCCTTTAATCTTAAAAATAACATTTAGATAAATGACAGATAATGTGGTTGACCAATATACTGATTATAAAATAAACAAAAAATAGGAACATTAGAAAGTTCAAAGAAAAAAAGTATCACTTTTGCATACTACCTACTTAAACAAATAAAGAAAGCTGAACTGCAGAAGATCATTGGATAGAAGAATGATACGTTTGTGAAGTCTGTTATAAATGTTACCAACTGGTACGAAGTGAGCAAAGAAGAAAGCTGAGAAAACACAAAGACACGGTTTCAATGAAGAAATGCTGAACCAGACGCAGTACCCAAGAGTTAGAAAATGGACGAAAACAATGGATGCCTGTACTTATGCTGAGATGAGAGGCAACAAAAAATAATATAAGGGCAATGATCAAAGATAAAAGCGGTAGTACAGTAAGAAAAGATGAGAATATATGTTACAAATGATAATAAAGAGGGATAACAAAATGTAATGGGTATTGGCTGCTTGTTATTCCAGTAGGATTTCCAGCCCAGGAAATTAATTGATAGATGAGAAGACATAGATTAGTTTATTTAGAGAATTTTGGATCGGAAACTATGGATAATACTCTAAGAGGAAAAAATAATTAACTAATAATGGGTCATAAATAAGTGTTCAAGTTATTACTGATACCATTCCAGAATTCATTAGACATTTAAAAGGAAAGAGAGCATTTGGACCCACTTGGGGGGAGGAAGTATTTATAGTCAACATGAAGAAGTATGGGCAAAACCGGTGACTTATCAATATTGGTATATTTGGAATGTGCTGACTTCCTTTTTCCTGGAAAGAGAGTATAATACTTCTTATAGACAAGTAAGTCCAAAAGTGTATTATTGCATTAATCTTTGGGATAGCTTCCTAAAAACTGTTTCCAGTGTAATACATGAATTAAACAAATGGGGAAGATACAAGTTTGCTTTCATGCAGAGAAAGTCAAATTTAGATGCTTGCCTTGTCTTTGACCATATAATAAAAAATATGTAACACACAAAACCCAAAGGTTTTGTTTATCGACTTAGAATTAACATTTGACTCAGTAAACAAAGGAATATTATGAGGAATTCTGAAGACAGCTGGAATTTTTTGATGAGTTAATAGCCATAATAAGAATTATATATTACCCGACATGGGTTAGGTAAAAGTAGCTCAAAATGGTTGACAGATAAATTTAAAATTATGAGGGGAATAAAATAGGTTTCATTTTGGTTTCTTGGCTCATTTTGGTATGTATTGATGATATATTTAAATTCACAGCATCATAGAATAATAGAAAGTTACTAAACTAACGGCTCTACAGCCCTTTTCAGTCTAGCCATTAATGTCACAATATTCACAATTATCAATGTAGATAGATTAGATTAGCTTTGGTATATATATGTGACTTAGGACATCTAGAAACTGCCCCTGTCCATAATGACCGCAGGTGACAAGCCAGGAATAATTTGCAATTTCTCAGCCATCGGTCCAAATTGCATTTGAATAAACCTAGGGAAAAACTCTGTTTCACATAAATGGGGAGTCAGTTCCAGAGAAGGGGTAATTCTGAGACACATACCTGTCCCTGAAACATATTTTGTTTATGTAACAGATGAGTTTTAGAGCCTTAGCTTGGGTAATTCTAGTGTTGTTTGTTTTGTGAATGTGCAGCAGATACATCAGAGCTAGATTGCAGAATGCCTTGTAGGTTAGGCATAGATCGCCCTTTAGTAGTCTACAGGAGACCAAGTACAGGGACAAGGCTTGAAGTTGATCCACATAGGACATGTTATTTACACTGTATTCTTTTAGTGAGGAACCTATGTGGCCACTCCAGCTGTTACAAATTCCTGGTCTGGTACACGCTGAAGAGTGCATTGTACTTGATTATTGATCTAATGAGGGCCGAGTGTAGTGGAGCTATGATCTCCTTAGATCTGGATGGCATGCCCTTACTTATTATAGAGGAAACTGATGGAGAATTCTCATATATTAAAGGTACACCAGATCGCCCTTGCATTTTGCAGATATCTAATAATATTAACAGCCAGCTATTGTATAATCAGAAGGCAAATAACTTTTTTAGAGTTTTTCACATAGCAAAAAGATCTCACAGTTAAGGTTCGGAAACAGGATGGTGCTACTTAATGTAAAAGGCGGATATAGGATGATTAAAGTAAATAAGTAAGAGAAATTAATTCCTTCATAGATTCATAGGTAGGTTCATAGGTAGCTACTAGGCTATCGGCCCAAGGGCCTACGTAAGCCTAGCCAGCAAGAATCCATAGCCTACGCCACCCAAGAAAGTTATTTTCCTGTGCCAATGTCCAGCAGAGACACAGAAGTGATCCCCGGGGTGTATTTCCTATTTCCCATCCACTCATCAAGATTTTTCTTGAAGAGTGCTAATGAAGAACTTTGCTTGACATAGATGGGTAGCTTGTTCGAGAGTATAGGAAGTCTCTGGGACAGGAATCTATCCCTCCAGCATGTCCTGTTTATTGTGGTGACAAGGTTTAGGTCCCTAGAGCGTGTAGCTCAGAGGGATTGAGATTTCTTTAGGTGTAGCATGTCCAACAGCTCTGGGTTTGACATAGCTTTATTTGTCAGGTAGAGATCACCTCGGAGTAGGCGATATGCTACGGAGTAAAGCTGGAGTTTTTTGAGGCGGTCAGTGTAGGGCATTTGTTTGAGGCCAGTAATCCTCTTTATGAGGTACTTCTGTGGCCTTTCCAGCTGCTGCAGATGTCTTGTGAGGTACATTCCAAAAGGGGCGTTGTACTCTATAATGTGTCTAATGAGTGACAAGTATAGGGGAACAATGACCTTTTTTCCTGGATGAGAACCCTTTTATGATGAGGTGTGCCACGTAGAAGGACTTCCTGACTACTGTGGTGATGTGACTATCAAAGGAGAGGCTACTGTCCACCTGGGTCCCAAGGTCTCTTATCACGCATTCGGTGTTAAGTAGATTGCTGCCTATGTGGTAGTTCATGGGTACAGAGTTTTTACCAAAGGGGATGACACTGCACTTTTTGGCAATGAGCTTGAGGCCATGGCTCAGACACCAGGTATCTGTCTCAGTGTGGCCCTTCTGTAGGATGTCCACATCATTTGGGGACTTGACTATGGCTTCTAGTTTGCAGTCATCTGCGAACCTCATTAGCCAGAAGCCTTCTGTGTTAGCCTGTACTTCAGAGAAGTAGATACCAACAGGAAAGGTCCCAGGATGGAACCCTGTGGTACTCCACTTGTCACTGCTTTGAGGTCAGATTTGGAGTCTGCAACTTTTACAGTGTGGGTTCTGTCAGTGAGCCAGTTGGCAACTCATCTTGTGATGTAGCGATTTATACCTAGTTTAGTGAGTTTAGCTACAATTCCAGAATGGGGGATGGTGTTGAAAGCCTTGGTGAGATCAAGATAGGCTGTGTGAACCACCTGACTCTCATCCACGGCTTTGGTGACTGCCTTAAAGAAGTCGATCAGGTTCAGGAGGCATGATCTGCCTTTCACAAACCTGAACTGGGTGGGATCCAGAGCTTGGAGGTTACCAATATCTTTGTTTATGAGTTCCATGATGATACGTTCCATGGCCTTGCAGACCAGGCTTGTCAGGCTAATAGGTCGATAGTTCCCGGGATCAGTGGTGTCTCCCCCTTTATATATTTGTGATAATGTTATCCAGGAATAGATTCCATAAATTAGGTAATGATTATATAAAAACAAAGATAAAAAAGTGTCTGAACGCACATTGAGAGGTAACATAGGAAATATACTTTATCTCAGTATACAAGATAATCAGGATATTAAAACTACCTCAATCATTTCTCTCAGTTTATCAGAGAGAAGAATTGAGCTTGACTCAGGACATTTCCCAGATCTTGGCAATATGGATAATATTTAGCATGAAAAAAAATTATCTTACATCTTCAGAAGCATGGGATGAGAAAGTGAGCTGATGAAATAAAGAGATTAGAAGATGTACAGTGACAGACAGCATACAAGGTATTCTATACTTATATGGGTATAATTCCCTGATATTGTACCAAGCAAGGAATATTATATCAAGCATATATTATGTGCAGAATATAAACTGAATGATTAGGAGCTTTTCAGCCATGACTTATTTACATAAGACATATGCAAGTAGCTAGGCTCAAATGTGGAAAAAGGCCTTCATCATACCCCTGCATAAATGGGGTAACAATAATAATAATATTACATACTTCCGCCCTATCGCCATCCTATCCACCATCTCTAAACTCCTTGAAAAATGCATCCATCTACAACTTCTACCCTATTTTGCCGACAATCACTTACTAACTTCCACACAACATGGATTTAGACCTGGCCACAGCAGTACCACTGCCCTTCTTTCTTCCTAGAAATGGTTAATAAAGCTCGTGACTCTGGCTGTATTATATCTACCCTCCTACTTGACCTCTCTAAGGCCTTCAATACCATATCTCACAACCTTCTCCTAGCTAAACTCTCTAATCTAAACCTATCCCTTTCCACCCTCAGCTGGTTCCATAGTTACCTCTCAAATAGACAGCAAGCAGTCAAATGGAAAAACAAGTCACCTCCTCCTTCTTTAACACCCCCTCTGGTGTCCTCCAGGTTTCCATACTGGGTCCCCTACTTTTCAATATATTCATAAATGATTTCCATTGCTCAATCCCTAATGCAAAACTTATCCAATATGCACACGATTCAACTATAATCTGTTCTGTCACCTCCATCCCCACTCTCATAAAGCTAACACAAAAGGCTTTCTCTACCACTGAACAATGGATGTTAGATAATCACCTAGCACTCGATGCCTCAAATACCAAACTAATGTTATTTACCCCTTCTAAAACAACCATTATTGAAAAACATCACAACGCACAACCAACAACTGAATAAAATCACAAGAGACAGATTATGTCTCAACTAAGCTTTATGGTACAATTGAAGCTCGACTCGAACAAGAAAGATATAAATATTTAATCACACTCCAAGCTCATAAAAAACGGTCAAGCGCTTTCATCTGTATATTACAGACTTCTTCAGAACCATTATACTAACAGCTGATAACAAATTTAAAAACTTTTTGGCGCCATTTTATTCAAGCGCTATACTTCTTAACAAAATTTAAAGTGCTACTGCAATGTTATAAAAACATATATCTTCCTAACACATTTATTTATATACACCTACTATAAATACACTTATACTCAACATGCATATACTGTATTAAAATATAAAACTTAAAACATCAATTATCTAACAATATTATTGCACTATAATAACTGTAAAAAAGGTTTTATGGAAATAAAATCATTTATGCCAGGAAATTTTGTTGCATTAGTCAACATTTGCCACTGACTTTCTTTTCTACCTAAGTAGGCTTTATAATTACCACCACATTGTGATATATTTATATAATCAATGATACCAAATATGAAATTATGTGTATCACCTTTGTCCATTATATGTCTGAACAATGCATTTTTGGTATCTTTCACCTTGATCTTATACCTATGTTCATATATGCGTTTTCTAAACTGTCTTTCTGTTTTCCCTATATAGAAAGCAGTACATACTGTACATTTAGCGAGATAAACTATATTCCTACTATTGCAGTTTCCCTTTTTAAACTTTATATACGTACTGTTGACATAATTTAATCTACATCCAATTACTTCATTTATAACAGAACACTGTTTACACATTCCACATTTCTTAGTGTGTGTGTTTTTACACATTTTTTGAGAATTCAATCCATTCAATAAGTGTTTTATATTTCTACCCATTTTATATACAATACAAGGTTTTTCTCCTACTACACCTTTAGCTTCTTCATCTCCTACTAATTTATTTCAATATTTTTCCAAGATTTCTCTGACATAATTAACATAAGGTGTATAAGTCAATAAACATACTCTATGAAATTCATCATTAACTTTATTCTTCCTAATATTTTTTTCTATACCAATACCTAAAATGGGGGTATACTTATTACCCCACTCAGTGATAATATATGTCGATATATCATTTAATAATGTTAAGGGGTAACCCCTATTAAGAAACATATTTCTTATATTACTAATTTCTCTAACCATTGTGTCATAATCAGATGTCATCCTTGCCACCCTTATATATTGTCCCTTGAAAATGTTTCTTCAAATATATTTAGGATGGTTACTTGTGTAATCTAGATAACCATTAGAGAACATTTCCTTTCTAAATAATTCAGATTGAAAACCTGTATCAACATGTTTAATGTATGTATCCAAGTATGCTATACCTTCTGTATTGATATTATATGTAAATTTCAGAAAAGTACTTGTCGTGTTTAGATAATCTACGAACTTATCTATAAGTTCTATAGGTCCATCCCAAAGCAGAAACATATCATCCAGAAATCTTGTGTAATATACAACATATTTGTAATACATACTAGTAAAAAGATACTTAATTTCCCATTGAAGCATAACTAGATTAGCGAAAATAGGTGCACAGGAGGCACCCATGGCAACTCCCCGTGTCTGTTTATAAAACTCGCCTTCAAAATATATATAGTTATGCTCTAGTACTAAACCCATCATATCTGTGATTAAATTAATATGATCCCAACTTAAATTTGAGTATTTTCTTAAGCTATCACAAAAATAATCCAATCCTTCATTTCTAGGTATGGATGAAAAAAGGTCTATAACATCAATGGTTATAAATATTAAGCTCCTTTTCCATCTATTAGGTGGTAATTGGGATAGAAACATCCAGGAATCTTTAACTAAATGTGATGTATTGTCATAAATGTGCTTAACCCACCTATCAATAACTACCCCTATGTTAAATGTCTTAGATCTACTCCCTGAAATAATAGGTCTAAATAGGGGATTAGCAATATCTTTGTGTATTTTCGGGATGCCAACTATTGTAGCTAATACTGGAAACTCTACCTTTATGAATTTGTGGGTATCCTGAGTAATTCTGTTGTCCATCAAATACTCGTCCAGTGCTAAATCTATTTTGCGATATCCTATATTAATTTCATTTTGTGAAATAATGTCATAATTACCAGTATCAATTAGTATACTTTGTACTTTATTAATATAATCTATTTTGTTATACAGTACTATTCCCGCTCCCTTGTCTGGCTTCATAACTCTTATTTCATTATTATTTATTAATTCAACCAAACAATTCAAGCCAAAAGCTTAGTTGAGACATAATCTGTCTCTTGTGATTTTATTATTGAAAAACAATTCATTCTCCATCAAAAGCCAGAACAACATATCTCTCGAATTAGTATCTGAGGCCAAACTCCTAGGTGTCCACATTGATGACCATATCAAATATAAAAAAACCCCCCAGAAACTTGGCATGCTTTACTGCCACAATCGCTATCTCTCTCCTTCTAAGTTCATTCTCTCTACCACATTTCTCATACCTTCTCTTCTTTATCGTGCTACACTCCTAACAAACCTACAATCCTCTCTTAAGACAAAACTCTCCTCTTGCTATCATAAAATTGCCAAGTTTGCCACTAGCCACAAGTCTTCCACCCATCACTGTGAAGCCCTTTATAAATTAAATTGGTTAGAGCTCCCCAATTATCTCACCTATATTCAACTTATTCATGCACACAAACTCATTTTCAGCCACTCCCTCTGTCCCTCCCTATCCTCTACCTTTAAAATGCACCTACCTGATAGACTCTTATGATCTAATAATCAAAACCTAATTCAGCTGTTTAAATGTACCCATCCCCCAGGCAAAAATGTCCTATCCTTCACCTTTGCACGTCAGTGGAGTTCCCTACCACCATCCATCCGTACCACCAGAAACCTCTCTTCCTTTAAAAACTCACTTCACTCACACCTTATATCTCAGTGGGAGTGCTCCTGCTCCCACCCCACATAATCTCTTCTCCTCTGACTTCTCCTATTTCATATATGGTTTAGCAGGAACCAGTCCATGTGTATATAACTACTCTAGATTTACAATGCTGAATTTTTATCTCAGAAATTGTTTCTTTAAATGCAATGTTTTATTCTGTACTTAATGTAACCAAAACTTTGAGTGTAATTTTTGTTTCAGAAATTGTATGTTTAAATTCAGTGTTTTTACTAGTACTTTTGTACTTTCTGCAACAAAAGGGTTGGGAGGGTGGCCTAATAGTTAAGGTGTTTGCCTTGCAAGCACAAGGTGCAGGGTTTAAGTCTCACAAGGGATAATTGGCTAGGCTTAAAATGGCTCGCAAGGGGAGTTAGCTTAGTACTAATCTATGAACCTATAAAAGCTTTTATTTTAATTTTGTTTGTAATTTTTGTTTGTTCTTGGAGCTTTTCCCCTCAGGACTCCATTGAAAATGGGTTCTTCTTGGCCAAATAGACTATCCTGGAAAACCAACTGCAAATAAATAATAATTAAAACAATCTACTTATAGAACTTCAGCTCTAGAGATTTTAATACTGTATTAATGCACTTTTACATTTATATACAATAATAGATGATTTGAATGTTTTGGGATTGAAGGCCCTGACCCGTCCACCTTACTAATGTGTGATAACCTTAATATTACCCCTACATATGCTACTTACCCCAACCCTATTTGTCAGAGTGCTGAATATCCTTTTCTTAATAGTGCTATTCTTGAGGCAAATTATGCAGTAAAGTATCTAGGGTGGGGAGAGAGGCACAACTGCCCTGGGCACAAAGTGTGGGGAGGGTGCAGTCAGCGATCACAATCTTTCTTTAATGCTATACTGGCTTTTAAAACCCAGTAATGCATTTGCAGTCAAACCAGAGCAGTCTAGCACTCTATGTGTGGTCTAAACTGTAGCCAACTGCTCTGCTGCATTATAGTGCTATATGTAGGCAGGGTAAAAACTGTAGACACTGTTTGCTACATTTGTAGCAAATAGTTTGCTATAGTTTAAAAGAAGAACTTTCTTTTTAAATAAAATATGTTAAAGGAGGACTGGGGGAAGGGCAGTGATATGGCACCTGAATGGCTAGGGCAGGAGAGAGGGGTGTCTGTGTCATGCATCTGGCTACCTGGTTGGTGTGCCAGTTGAAGGAATGCCTGTTTCTTTTTTGCTCTTCCATGGAAGAGCTGGAGGGGGGATGTAAATCAAAATGTAATAAGCCAATCACTTAACAGTATAATGATCATCATATTACAGTGAAGTGCTTTTTTTTTAACTTCACTTGAAGAGCTGAGGGTGTGGGATGTTGATTCAGAGCACTGGCCCAGCTATGCATCTGAAATTATGTCTGAAGTATTTATTTATTTATTTGACATCTGTTTGCCAGGAAATTCCAGCTGAGCCCAAAAGTGCCCATTTTCAAAGAAGGCTCAGGAAGAAAAGCTCCACTATCACAAACTTTCAATAATTAATCACAGATATTTTAAATCGCAAAGCATCATGTTACACTACAAACACAGAAGGGAAGAAATGTTATAATGAGAACAACACCATTTGTTTGTTTATTTATTTATTTATTACTTTAACTGATTAGAAAATTAAACTATTTGATGGAATGAGTTTTACAGCTGAAGGTAAGTTTGATGGTTTTAGATTAATTGTGATGCAGACTTTCATGAGTGTGATTATTAGTAATATACACAAATATATAAACTCGCATGTGTGTGTGTGTGTGTGTGTGTGTGTGTGTGTGTGTGTGTGTGTGTGTGTGTTTGTGTGTGCAGAGAGAGAGAGAAAATGTAAAATGACAGAATTAATGGATTATTCTAATAGAACAGAGATAGAGAGACAAAGAGTGTTGTATGTAATTTTCACTTTTTTTCTACACCTGAAGGTTAGTAATAGATAGCCCAAGATATTTCATTAGCTAAAATTAGAGTCTAGACTAGATAATAGCTACAGTTTGCTACTTCATTTTCATTTCTTTTACAAGATAACTTTTTCTTGCATATTTACTGATTGCGTTATTTTATTTGTTTCAAGTAAAGGATTAATTGTTCAATTTTAAATAATTGCGCCCGATGGTTTATTTATCTTCTAAAAGGGTTTGCACATTGATCTGGTATAATCAGCCATTTGGAATCTGCCTGTCAAAGACTGACTGTTCACAGCTAAATATAACCATTCAAATATTTAAAATTTCTTTAGCTGATGGTAATATTCTGATAAATTAGGGGAGAGGATGTTGGTACTGTAAACTACCACTTGCCTCCCTTTTCCAAAATGGATCTGTATCACTTCTACAAAAACACAAGTACTGGAACATCTATTCATCGACCCCAATACAGTGAACAGCTGTTTAACGAACATTCACATCAGGGAACCTTTTTCCCAGGGCAAAGAGATAGCTGTCCAACATTTGGAAATTGCTCTTTTCCACACTGTAGTGCGATCGTGGAGTTGGTATCTTTAAAAGGGCAATTTCCAAATGTTGGGGAGCTAACTCTTTGCCCGGGAAATGTTTAATTGATGTGTAGGTTTGATGAAAGGAGTGTTCGCTGTATTGGGGTTGATGGATAGGTGTTCAAGTACTTGTGTTTTCGTGGAAGTGATATAGACCCTTCCAAAATGTATTGTGTGTTTGCTTATGTATAATGTAATTATATATATATATATATATATATATATATATATATATATTTATATATGAATTATTGTTGGTAAGATTGCAGTATTAGGTGCTGATCTCATACTAATGTAGGTGTATTCCTGGCAACCAGGAATTAAAACTGTGATTTTTATCTGTACAATACAAAGCTTATTGAATGCAGCACGTTTTGTCTATTACTCAAGGCAGAAATATGCATTTACCATGTACCCATAAGATGAAGTATCCCATTATTTGGCTTGCAGTAGTATGAAGTGAGACACCATACCCCTACTTTTTGTATATTGTTTTGTGACAGTTCATGCGCTTCACATTTCCTATCAACACAAGCACTGTTTTTAACAACTTTTCTCCTTAGACTGTTAGTCTGTGACAAACCATCCAGTTTAATTCTCCCAAATTTAGTATACTAATTAAGGTACAAAGACATTGATCCATCTGATGTTCTCACTTTTTCCAGTCGGAAAATACATTTTCAGTATTAATAAATCAGTCCAGTAAATATAACCCAAAGGCAAACACAGCAAACCTGGTGATCCAGTATATCAAAAGAAATCCAAGTATATAAACTTTCCGTAACTTGATACTAAGATCTCCATTCACAAAAAGATATTCCGTTAGTAAAAAACAGGTTTATTGGCATGCAACAAGTAAGCGCTTTCACATTAGCTTCATCAGACCGTTAAAATTCAAACATTTTTCAATTACTATCTGTATATACAAAACAGTGACGTACTAATGAGTGAAACAGAATCAATTACTCCTTTAAAGATGTATTCACTTTTACTGTCTTCTATAGTTTAAAATATATAAAAATTCTCCTTCAAATAAATAAATATAAGCATAAGCACGATTGCAATGTTTTTAAGACATTGTCATCGTCGCTATTGTTGTTGTCATCTTATATATTTATTTACAACTACTTTAGCATTTCGCTTAGTTAACACTATAATTGCTCCCTACCCACTTAATCAACTTGTAATACAGTAACATATTTTTAAAAACTAATATGTGAACATATTACTGAACTTGATTATACATTTATTACGATTTATACTACCTGAATAGTAAGCTAAAAAACAAGCAGTTAGCGTCTCATTTATAAAAGCTTGCTTGTAACAAGGCCAATTTAACATCAGCTCACTTAAGCCCTATACTAAACGTGATCAAGCACTTATAAATTCAATTTTATGTTTTATCCACCTCAACTTAATCCTAGTGCTTCTATCTCTCTCTCTCTCTCTCTCTCTATATATATCTATATATATATATATATATATATATGCTTAAAATTAGAATTAAAATGTACTAACATCTGACTAAGCCACTAATGTGCTTGTCAACTACCATGACTGCATTACAATTATTAATACTCATCTGACTAAATTCTATATTCTTATAGAGTATTGCACTCCATTGGGCTTACCACTACACCTGATGAACAATTTTACAGATATCTTCTACATGTATATCTATAGATGTACAGATGTTTACAGTCCAGTAGTCACTATGCTAATAATTCTTACTGCTATGATTTTTCTAATATTGCCTCTCTATTTGTGCACTTGCTAAAGTTGTAAACACCTTCTAGGTTCATTTTATGCTGTTATGCTAAGGTGTTTAGTGCACATATAGGGCTCATTCACCATCAGAAATAAGTCCATGCTTTAACTAATTCAAAGTACACTTGTATTATCTAACTAATTTCCTGCATCGTGCTATTCTTATTAAAATTTTTATTTTCAGTTCTTGGAAACATCGGGACTACATAATACCTTCTGAATTCTTATATTACTACTATATTGAGAGATTCTTTAGATGCATATATACATATTTGTTACTATCACCAATATACGGCTGATTCAACTACTGATGATTGTTACTACAGATGGATATTACCTCCAATATATGGCTGGCTTGACTACTGATAGATATTTCTACCTAGACTTATTCTCTATAGACTAGTATTAATTGACTGGTTTTCTATATAGTCCTTTTATTAATATCATTTCTGTTGTAAAATTCAGTGACTACTAAACATCTACTAAGCTGACTATCTCATTTAAAGTCTCATTTAACATGTGACAATACAAGTCAGAAACTCAAATATTGGTTAAAGATGACACTTTCTTAACAGGTCCATGTGCCAATATGTTCCTTAAAGAACATAAGTCCAACTAGGGCTAAATGCTATGATCATAAAGGACTTGGTAAAAAAAACGGACTTGGTAAATACATATCATGGCATATATATCATCACTTTTTTGGACACTCCCAAATGGGTCCTAATTCTGATTTTCCATTCATCCATAACATATGTTAACTATGCCTTTTTATGTTTGACCTATAATATTTACCCTCTTATATAATCAGAATGGATCCAAGCATGATGCAGTAATAAAAGGTTATAAATGCCAATATCCTTACGTTAATCTCCTACCTAACAACTAGGTGTCTAGCCTTTAATATGGGCTTAATTGATGCCCTATCATTTAGCCCTTTGCCTTTATCTGCTCTCATTCTCATAATCCATTTAATTTCTTTATTTTCTCTTGTATTACGTATATCGTCCTCTCTTATAATAGGGGTAACTAGATCTATAACTTTAAACCGAAATGAATGTTCTTGGCCATTCAACATAATATGTTTGGCCAGAGCATTAGTGGTATGGCCTATCCTGATAGCATATAGGTGTTCTCTAATTCTGGTATGAAGTGTCCTATCCATTTTGCCAACATAATATGATTGACATAGATGGCAAACAGCTACATATACCACATGCTCAGTACCACAATCTGCAGACACATGGAACTTGTAATGATGCCCCGTATCTGGATGAATAAAATTGTCTCCTATTTCTATATACATACAATAGTTACATCTACCACACCTATGATAACCAGTTTGTTCAAAAAATTCATGTAAATTCAATAAAAATTGTTTAGTATCCTTAAGTATATGTTCAACTTTATTTATTACTGGTCTTAAATGCTTTTCTACATACAAAGAAAAGAGTTCAGTGCTCCATCCCCTGCCAGAGACTATCAGTCTCATGGAGGGATTATTGCCATCCTTATGCACCTTAGGGGTCCTCCCTTATTAATGAAAGGAAGGCATTGCGCAGGCTGGAACAGGATGATACTATAATTTTTAGACCAGCTGATAAGGGAGGACCCCTAGTAATAATGGACAAGATGAAATATCAAAGTTCCATGATTGCTGTGCTCTGTGATCATAGATATTATGAAATTATAGACAAACAGAAATTAGACGGAATTAAGTCCAGTATATATTACACTATAGTAGATATGGTTGATAGTCATATTATAGACACAGGATTAGCTAAATTCCTTGAAGTTGAATATCCTACCATACCAATTATTAAAGGGATACCTAAGGTGCATAAGGATGGAATAATCCCCCCATGAGACCGATAGTCTCTGGCAGGGGATGGAGCACTGAAGCCTTTTCTTTGTACGTAGAAAAGCATTTAAGACCAGTAATAAATAAAGTTGAACATATACTTAAGGATACTAAACAATTTTTATTGAATTTACATGAATTTTTTGAACAAACTGAATTCCAGACCAATATGATTTTTGTGATATTAGATGTACAATCCTTGTTCACTATTATACCCACTGGACTAGGAGTAGATACCATTAAAAAATATCTAATCAAGCATAGTGAATACACAGAACAGAAAATAGACTTAATCAGTATGTTCTTGGAAATAATTTTGGAAAATAATGTATTCGTGTTTGATTATAATTTCTATATTCAACATGATGGCGTGGCTATGGGCACTTCATGTGCCAGTAGCTACGCCAACATGTTCCTAGCCCAATGGGAAGAAGAAGAGCTATTTAGTAACTCATGTCATCAAGAAAGGATTACTTTTTACCGACGATTTGTAGACAATGTCTTTTTTATTTGGGACGGTAGTATTGAGGAGTTGGAAAGATACATTATGTATATGAACAACATGACTACGTTTTTGAAATTTACTTTCAAATATTCAAGATATAGAATAGAATATTTGGATATATACATGGAAATGGTACTGGATACACAAGTCAATGAGGTTAGCATAATGGTTAAGGTGTTTACCTTACAAACACAAGGTGCAGGGTTTGATCCTCAGATGGGGTAATTGGCTAGGCTTAAAATGACCTACAAACAAGGGTGGTTAGCCTAGTACTAATCTATGAATCTATGAATCTATAATCTATAAGGAGTTTATAGGAAGAAATGCTATAAGAACACATACCTTCATCATCATAGCATGCACCCGCCGTATACATTCAACAACATTATAAAAGGGCAAAGTATGAGAATATCATGGTTGAATGCAACAGAAGCAGGTTATCAACAAGAAATTAATAATTTTAAACAAAGATTACTAAAACGAGGATATAAAGAAAGTGAAGTTAGTATAGGATTACAGAAGATTGATCAACATAGGGAAAGTAGAGCAGCCCCATATTATTCGGCAAATGTGCAGTTTTATCAATGACCATCAGGTATAATATCACAACTTAAGATACCAATGTATTATACCAGTGAAAATAGAGAAATAATGGATCTAATTAGTAGACATTGACGCATTTGACCATGGATGAAGATATTAAGAATATTGTGGTGGAAAAACCTCAATTTCAATACAAGAATAAAGCAAATTTAAGACTATTATTATGTCAACCAGGAATGACAGTCAATCAGAATCCCCATCTAGGTACCCATAGGTGTGGTAGATGTAACTATTGTATGTATATAGAAGTAGGAGACAATTTTATTCATCCAGATACGGGGCATCATTACAAGTTCCATGTGTCTGCAGATTGTGGTACTGAGCATGTGGTATATCTAGCTGTCTGCCATCTATGTCAATCATATTATGTTGGCAAAATGGATAGGACACTTCATACCAGAATTAGAGAACACATATATGCTATCAGGATAGGCCATACCACTAATGCTGTGGCCAAACATATTATGTTGAATGGCCAAGAACATTCATTTCGGTTTAAAGTTATAGATCTAGTTACCCCTATTATAAGAGAGGACGATATACGTAATACAACAGAAAATAAAGAAATTAAATGGATTATGAGAATGAGAGCAGATAAAGGCAAAGGGCTAAATGATAGGGCATCAATTGAGCCCCTATTAAATGCTAGACACCTAGTTGTTAGGTAGGAGATTAACGTAAGGATATTGGCATTTATAACCTTTTATTACTGCATCATGCTTGGATCCATTGGGATTATATAAGAGGGTAAATATTATAGGTCAAACATAAAAAGGCATAGTTAACATATGTTATGGATGAATGGAACATCAGAATTAGGACCCAATTGGGAGTGTCCAAAAAAGTGATGATATATATGCCATGATATGTTTTTACCAAGTCCTTTATTTTTACCAAGTCCTTTATGATCATAGCATTTAGCCCTAGTTGGACTTATGTTCTTTAAGGAACATATTGGCACATGGACCTGTTAAGAAAGTGTCATCTTTAACCAATATTTGAGTTTCTGACTTGTATTGTCACATGTTAAATGAGACTTTAAATGAGATAGTCAGCTTAGTAGATGTTTAGTAGTCACTGAATTTTACAACAGAAATGATATTAATAAAAGGACTATATAGAAAACCAGTCAATTAATACTAGTCTATAGAGAATAAGTCTAGGTAGAAATATCTATCAGTAGTCAAGCCAGCCATATATTGGAGGTAATATCCATCTGTAGTAACAATCATCAGTAGTTGAATCAGCCATATATTAGTGATAGCATCAAATATGTATATATACATCTAAAGAATCTCTCAATATAGTAGTAATATAAGAACTCAGAAGGTATTATGTAGTCTCGATGTTTCCAAGAACTGAAAATAAAAATTTTAATAAGAATAGCACGATGCAGGAAATTAGTTAGATAATACAAGTGTACTTTGAATTAGTTAAAGCATGGACTTATTTCCGATGGTGAATGAGCCCTATATGTGCACTAAACGCCTTAGCATAACAGCATAAAATTAACCTAGAAGGTGTTTACAACTTTAGCAAGTGCACAAATAGAGAGGCGATATTAGTAAAAATCATAGCAATAAGAATTATTAGCATAGTGACTACTGGACTGTAAACATCTGTACATCTATAGATATACATGCAGAAGATATCTGTAAAATTGTTCATTGGATGTAGTGGTAAGCCCAATGGAGTGCAATACTCTATAAGAATATAGAATTTAGTCAGCTGAGTATTAATAATTGTAATGCAGTCATGGTAGTTGACAAGCGCATGAGTGGCTTAGTCAGATGTTAGTACATTTTAATTCTAATTTTAAGCATATATATATATATATATATATATATATATATATATATATATATAGAGAGAGAGAGAGAGAGAGAAGCACTAGGATTAAGTTGAGGTAGATAAAACATAAAATTGAATTTATAAGTGCTTGATCACGTTTAGTATAGGGCTTAAGTGAGCTGATGTTAAATTGACTTTGTTACGAGCAAGCTTTTATAAATGAGACGCTAACTGCTTGATGTTTAGCTTACTATTCAGGTAGTATAAATCGTAATAAATGTATAATCAAGTTCAGTAATATGTTCACATATTAGTTTTTAAAAATATGTTACTGTATTACAAGTTGATTAAGTGGGTAGGGAGCAATTATAGTGTTAACTAAGTGAAATGCTAAAGTAGTTGTAAATAAATATATAAGATGACAACAACAATAGCGACAATGATAATGTCTTAAAAACATTGCAATTGTGCTTACGCTTATATATATTTATTTATTTGAAGGAGAATTTTTATATATTTTAAACTAAAGAAGATAGTAAAAGTGAATACATCTTTAAAGGAGTAATTGACGGTGTTTCACTCATTAGTAGTTCACTGTTTTGTATATAAGGATAGTAACTGAAAAGTGTTTGAATTTTAACGGTCTGATGAAGCTAATGTGAAAGTGCTTACTTGCTGCATGCCAATAAACCATTTTTTTACGAACGGAATATCTTTTTGTGAACGGAGTTCTTAGTATCCAGTTATGGAAAGTTTATATACTTGGATTTCTTTTGATATACTGGATCTCCAGGTTTGCTGTGTTTGCCTTTGGGTTGTATTTACTGGACTGATTTATTGTTACTTTGTCACAACCTGGAGGCATTTACCTCATTGGGAGCAAATATATTACTTTGTTTTATCAACATCTTCAGTATTACTAATACAAATACTATTTGTCTTGGAGGATTATTATTGATTGCTTCTTGTAAGTCCTGAAGTTTCCTGCTGAGTTATTCTTGTTTGGAAACAGAACTCTGCATGATGTTTGGTTTAGCATCAAATGCTTATTATCTTATGAATTAATCTGCTTACTCCATGGTAGAGATGTTAAAAGACACTATTCATAACAGGCATGTTATCCTATTGTATGCATTGTTTATTGGTACTTTTAATCTTTTTTCTCTTGGATTTCTAGTTGTTAGATTGTCAAACAGATAGCATATATGCATCACTAGATAGTGCTATATACTAAATGCTAAACTGACTCTGGGTTCAGATATAATCTTAATTGCAAATTGATAGCTATCTGTACTGCTGGTAGTAATTAAGTGCATTTGTCTGCAAGTGTAACTGTCAGTTATTAGCCTTTATTTATACTCTGTTGCAAGGATATAACTGTAAAATATTTAGTTAATTGCCTAACATTTAGCCAGCCTGAATATACTCATTCTTGTTTTTCCCTTGCTCCCTATCTTATACATAACTTCTTCCTTGACCTGCAGATTCTCCTCCTTCCCCTCCTCCTTGTACTCATCTCTCCCTCCTCTCCTCTATAACTATCCTGCTTTTTAGCCTAACATTCTGAGTAATGTTTTATCATCTATATTTTTTATCAGGCAGCACACTCAACCCTGACCTCTCCCTTTATCAGCCAAAACAAAAAGAAAGTCTGTGGAAATATTAACTAGGAAAGTAGTTATCAACATCCTGGAGGGAGCCACTGACCATTTGCGGCCAAAAGCCCAAATTGTGTACTGGGATTGTTTATCTTCCTATACATTGTATGTACAGATTGAAATGTATATTTAATTTTCAGCCATTTTTCCCTTGTGTTAAGCCTACTGTCCCTCATACATCACCACTGCTAAAGTCTAACCCCACTTTCCTTCTTACTTCTAGTCTCTAGATTCCCAACCCACTCTAGCCTTCTTGGTCACATATCTGTACTATTAGGACTAAAGAAGCATTTCTTCCACTGAGCAGTTCATGATAACTGTTCTTTAATTCACCCTAATGCCTTACTGTGCTGTTACTTGTAAGCTCTCTCCACTCTATCTCCCATCTAGCCTACTCCTCTGTATTAAACCATACCTGCTTTCTAGTCCTTAACATAATTCTCTGCTACTCTAAATCAATGTCACACTTCCCTAACACACTCCTATAACAATACACTCTACTATACTTACTTGTTTCATTGATTGTTTTTGCAGCTAGTTCTGTTCAACCTGGGCCAGCCCACTTCATTTGTCCTTGATCCACTCGGGCTCACTCCACTCCCCTACCCTACCCCCATTATCACCCATCCCTGCATCAATTACGTTCAATCTCACCATAACTCCTCCCCTTCCAAATCCATTATGCAATAAGAATTAACTCATCCAAAGCTAATCTACAACCAATCTAGTATCCTAACATAATTTTACCTACCACACCACCCATCCATACCATATGCTATAACTTTTAAACTACTACTGATAAACAACTTCACTTAATAGTTTTTCCCCTTATTCACGCCTTCTGTCTAAACACCTATCTCTCTACTTTGCCCCCTTGCCTATTGATATGTCTCTTACTTCAACTAACATCATCACACATAGTTCTTATACCTCAAACAATAACTTCTATAACTGCTACACAATCCTCAGCTCTTTCCAGTTACTCAGATATATCCCACAGCCTGTATGCACTCAGCATACTTCTACATACCAAATTAAAATTACTTCCCCTACTAAAAAAAATCTACAACTATGTATCTATCTCTAGCCACTTAAAAAGAAACCTGCCACCCTTTACTTACCTTTACCAGCAATCTAACATATCCCTATGTGGAGATATCCACCCAAACCCGGAAACCAAACCTTTGAATGTCAACTTCCCTAGCTTATATAAATCACTAAATATCACAACAATCAATCTCCAAAGTATCAGAAACAAAATACCAGAATTCCATGCACAGATATCCCTTAAACTAGATATACTAGCTGCAACTGAAACTTGGTTGAAACCCTATATAAAAGACTCAGAATTCCTCCCTCCAGGCTATGCTTATCTAAGGGCTTATAGACCCAGTAAAAAAGAGGAGGCATTGCAATGCTCTTTCCTAACAACTTCACCATTGTCTCATATTCCAACCCCATTCCTCAGTTCTCTACAGCTAAGATACTAATATCACTTCTTAAACTAAACATTTCTAAAAACATCTGCATCATAGTCATATATATCCCTACAGGTAACAACATTCCCCTGCTAGAAGATATTCATGCCTGGATATCAAATAATATAAATAATGAAGCAATTATCTTAGGTGATATAAACATAAACATTGACTAGATTTCTCAAGTCACTCTCCACCGTCTAATATCATCCTCTTCAATTCTACACAGCTAATCACAGATACAACTAGACCTAACCAAAATAAAGACAGTGGCTCAATTCTTGACTGGATATTAGTCTCTGCCCCAAATAAAATCTCAGCAGCAGGCACACTTCCTTGTAGCATATGTTCATAGGTTCATAGGTAGGTACTAGGCTATCTGCCCAAAGGCCTACGTAAGCCTAGCTAACAAGGTTCCCTGGCTTACGCCACACAAGAAAGTTATTTTCCTGTGCCACTATCGAGCAGAGACACAGAAGTGATCCCCGGGGTGTATTTCCTATTTCCCATCCACTCATCAAGATTTTGCTTGAAGAGTGTTAATGAAGAACTTTGCTTGACATAGATGGGTAGCCTGTTCCAAAGTATGGGAAGTCTCTGGGACAAGAATTTATCCCCCCTAATCCCCATCATCTCACCCTAAACCCCAATAAAACCAAATTGTTACTATTTATTCCCAAGAAAAACATCTTGGTAAACAAGACAGATTTTATCATTCATTCTCAAAACAAGAGCACTATAGAGATTGTCTCCTACACAAAATTACTTGGAGTTATTTTGGATGAAAACCTGACATTTGACCTCCATGTCCATAATAATATCAGAAAAACACACCAAAATTAGTTCTGGTTCACTAACTATCAAAAAACAGACAGCAATCTAATAGATGGTTCAATACTTTGTCTCCATTGCTTGAGTCTTCCGCAGGTGTTCCCCAAGGCTCCATCTTAGGATGGCTTATTTTCAGTATATTTATAAATGACTTTCACTCCACTCTTAATAACGAATTAGTAGTACAATGTGCAGATGATTCAACCATTATTTGCTCTGCCAAATCGACAACAGAACTTATGTAAATAGCCCAGAATGCCTTTACTCCTACTGAAATTTGGATGGCCAATAATCATCTCACCCTAAACCCCAATAAAACAAAACAACAGCACTATAGAGATTGTCTCCCACAAAAAATTACTTGGAGTTAGTTTGAATGAAAACCTGACATTTGACCTCCATGTCCATAATAATATCATAAAAACACACCAAAAATTAGTTCTGGTTCACTAACTGTCAAAAAACAGACAGTAATCTAATAGATGGCTCAACACTTTGTCTCCATTTCTTGAGTCTTCCACAGGTGTTCCCCAAGGCACCATCTTAGGATGGCTTATTTTCAGTATATTTATAAATGACTTTCACTCTACTCCTAATAATGAATTAGTAGTACAATGTGCAGATGATTCAACCATGATTTGCTCTGCAAAATCGACAACAGAACTTCTGTAAATAACACAGAATGCCTTTACTGCTACTGAAATTTGGATGGCCAATAATCATCTCACCCTAAACCCCAATAAAACCAAATTGCTTTTATTTATTCCCAAGAAAAACATCTCGGTAAACAAGACAGATTTTATCATTCATTCTCAAAACAATAGCACTATAGAGATGATCTCCCACACAAAATTACTTGGAGTTATTTTGGATGAAAACCTGACATTTGACCTGTCCACAATAATATCATAAAAACACACCAAAAATTAGGCACCCTCTATAGACATAAACACTTTCTTAACTGCTCTACAAAGTGAACTCTCACCTTAACCTTTCTCCTACCTTTTCTCCTGTATGGTGCTCCTCTCTTTACTAATATACTTTCCTCCCTAAAAACCAAGCTTGAGTCCTGTTACAATAAGTTTGCCAAGTTTGCAACCAATGCAAAATACTCTTCCATTCACTGCATCTCCCTATACTTGCTTAACTGGCCAGAACTTCGACATTGCCTAACCTACTTACACCTAATCACACCACACAAAATAATTTACAAACCATTAGACTCCCAGCCCATTGTTACATTTTAACTCACTATCACCCAAATAGACCACTCAGATCTTAAAATCAACTTCTACACCAAGTAGACAAACCAAAACTCCCAGCTGGCCACATGCTCTACTCTTTCTCTATTGCCAAACTATGGAATGCTCTCCCAGTAGCTACGAGGACCTCCAGTGAAATCTTCTCCTTCAAAAAAATCTCTGCGGCAGCACCTCTCCACTCTATGGCAATGCAGATGCCTCAGTTCTCATCCTTCCATAACCTGATTCCCCATACATTGTCATATTACCCTTATTTACATATTCACCCCTTCTAATCATTCCTTTACTACTAGTTAAAACATGTATAAGATATCTATCTGTGCCTAAGTATCAGGGACTAATTCAATACACATTGCCAAGCACCATTGTTCTGGCTGACACTCTTAGACAACCTTGAAAAGCAAAGTAATACAACTGTTTTAACCACTATATGTTCCTTTAAATGTATAGTAATATGATTGTGAAAGTTACTATGTATGCTTTAAAATGTATTACTCTGTACAAATTGTATGTTACATGCAACTTACTTTGTATAATACTGTTTGTATTGACTAACTGCTTTGAATATCATGTACTGTCATACTAACTTTCTTGTGGAGATTTTCTCTCTGGGCCTCCACTGAAAATGGGCTGTTTTGGCCCAGTGGACTTTCCTGGTAAACAAATGCCAATAAATAAATAAGTAAATACAATAAACGTGCTTGTTTTCTGTTAGGTTTATATTTTACAACATTAATTACTGCACACATTAAGTACTTCATCTTTTTTTTTTTTTACAGAGCTTTCCACCAATCATGAGTGACCATTATATGTTGCATGATGGAATCTTATTTCCAAAAATGGTACATGATGACATAAGCCTGAATTATGCAACCAATGAATTTCAAGTCAGAGATGATGACGTCTTCAATGTTACTTATCCCAAGTGTGGTATGTAGAAAAAGTAAAATACTCTTAAACATTTCCTAGAAGGTGTGCTGTTTATTTAGTAAAGCAACATTGAATTAGTATTGAAAAATCTAGTATAAAATTGATAAAACAGACTGCTATTTATTGTCTAGAACACTTCTTGGGATACAGAAAGGACAACAAAACATTCAAGTAAAACAGATTAAAGTTAAACAAAATAACAGCAAACCTTATGCAGAAAGGTCGATCAGATTTTCAAGTAAAACAGATTTTAAGTTAAACTAACATCAACATTCATAAAGACCCCTTTTGTCAAAAAGCGTACATTATTATTCAGAAAATACATGTAGCATTGCTTTTAATCAGAATAAATCTCCCACAATATCTAATTTGAAGAATGCTGTAGTCCTGTTTCCATGAAGATGATACACATTAAAAGAAAAAGATATCCCACCATTGTAGTGATCATCACCTTTGTGATAGTTACTCTATAAAAAAATACCAGCAGCAACAAAAATTACACAAAGACATCATAAAAAATATACCCTACAAGCATATACCAACTTAAATGAAGTTAGTCAACTATCAAAAAGATGAAGATTTGCACTAATATGTTCAAGCTGACTTTACTTAAACAGCATTTACTGAATATGTTGCCTGTTAATGGTTTGATTATGGCACAGCAGTCCTAAGGGCTGTGAAGTTGATTAAGACCCCTGCAGCTATGTAGAAATCACAGGTCTGCTCTCACATGCATGGGCTGCCATACAGTCTTAATAGGCAGGCATGAGCCTCTCTGCACAGTTAAGGTCCAGAATGCATTATGTTAAATAGGCAGTTCAGAGAGATTCACTCTAAACTGAATTATTATCATCACTGCCTCACTACATGCCCAAACCCTGGATGATAAAAACAGCTGTTGTGATTGTACTAGTCATTGTGGTACTGAATTTTGCAGAACTAGTGAGCTGAACACATTTTTGTGATATTGTTGTCAAGCTACAGAGGAAAGCACTGTTCTATGGCTGCTATGTTAAGGATACACAAGCCACAGGAAATTGAGGAGCATGACTGGATATCTGTGATACTCTTTTATTGTTTGAGAAGTGGTTGGTCCACAACTACCTGATGACAGTGGGGTGAGGGAAACAGGAGGGCTGAGCTGGAGCTCTGCAGTAACTAAAGTGGTCTACACATTACAGGAGAGTGGCACATCTGACTGGGCTAATGTACTTAGTCCACAAACAGACAGAGGCATTGCTTGGATAACTTCAAGACTCCCGTGTTTTTCTTCATGCGAGATCACTGCACAGCCACATGCTAACAGGGGGATGGAGAACACCTGGAAGATTTCAACAATGGATGAGCAAGGATAGGATTTAGGTGCAGGCAGAGGTAGCCCATCAAGGATTTGGCTGTGTGGGTGTCTGCAATGCAGTACCACCACTGGTATGCAGCTCATATGAACAAAACTGTGGTTTAATGCACAACATCTGTGTGTACATTAGATAGGGACCATAGTAGGCAAGATGAGATGAGAACGGCACAGAGGATAACCAATACGTGTTGAGGTTAATATGCAAGGCATATAAAGGTTGTGCTTTATTGGGCACAGGCAGGCACAGTCTGCTATTTCTGTGTTGTACTGTGCCCATCTCTGACCTTCATGGTGTTCCCCTGTGGCCAGTTTTTCAATGGCTCCTCACCCAGCATCTACCCCTGCTGCTGACTCCTGTCTGTCTGGTTCTCCAATGATAATCCCATGCTCTGTCTGTTTGTATACCACAATGATGTGCACAACTGCACAGACAGCAAATATAATTGCAGCAGATCTCCAGAGCATAAAGCAGGTACATTCAGTGACCCCCTGGAACCTCAGGGAAACTAGTTATTTCATAGAATGCATGTATAGTTTTGTTTCTCTCCTCTGTGATCCACATATTTTATTCCACATGCTGCAGCATAAAATCATGGAGTTAATGACATATTAATTAGACAAAGACAATGATTTATCCACCTTGGAGTCCCTATAACAAGAATTGTTAAAGTTATGCATACCTTAGTGTTCACAAGGATCTGTATTCCACACATGTCATGAGATTTTTAGTGACCATGGCATACTTGCCAGCTACTGTATTGCGTTTCTGTCCAAATGTTAGTGCTGTCTCTGTTATGGAGGTGATGGTATGTTAAGAGAATTAGGAACCTTCTGTGATGTGGAGGGTGATGATGTACTCATTCACAAGCACTAGCTACAAGAGTGGCCTCTAACATGCAATGACTGCATCAGGAGCAAAGTGTTGTGAGAGACTACCAGCCTAACCCAAACATCTATTAATGTAATATTGGCTTTTAAAAGCTGGTGTTGTATGAGTGGTCCAACCTGAGTACTGTAGTGATCCACATGGGGTCTAAACTGTAGCAACTGCTTTCAACATTGTAGTAGTTTGCTACAGTTTAAAAGAAAAAAAATCTTTTTTGTTTTAACTAAAACTTGAGCAGTGTAGCACTACATGCAAAGAATGTATAAACTGTAGCATCTGTCTCCTACATTTGTTACAAACAGTTTGCTAGAGTTTAAAAAGAAGATTTTTTTTAACTGAAACATGAGTGCTGTAATGCTCTATGCAGGCAAGATATAAACTGTAACAACTGTTTGACACATTTGTAGCAAAAAAATTGCTACAGTTTAATTTATTTCTTTATTTTATTATTTCATTTTACATTTGTTGACCAGGATAGTCTGACTGGATACATGTCCATTTTCAACGGAGGCCCAGGGAGAAAAGCTCCAAGTTAGTCAGAGTCAAAAATATAACAATGTAGACATAATTACAGGTAAATTATTTACAGAGGATAAATGAAAAGACATGAGATAGGAAAGTTCACAGGTATAGTTATCCCTAGTTTAAGTCAGGGGAATACATTGACAGCTTAAAATAAATTTGGATTGTAGACAGGACACAGAAAATGGACCTGAATGGCTGAGGCAGGAGGGTTTGGGGTGTATCATGCATATGGCCACCTGGTTGGTGTGCCAAAAGAAGGACTGTCCATTTTTTTTTATCTTCACTTGAAGAGTGGAGAGGGTGTGGAGCTGTTTTACAGTACTAGCCCAGGGTACTGGTTGAACCAGCTATGCTTCTGGCTCATTGCCATAATGTTGCTAATTTCCATATCATTATATGATCATTAGCATGTGATGCCAACTGTCCAATTTCACCTACTTGTGCAACTGCACTTCCTGTTTCTGAAATGACTCCATTTTACACGGCAGTATTTGTTGCTCTTTTCTGCTTATTGCCTTGTACTACTCATTTGTGAATCCCAAACAATAAGTCGGTACATTTCAAAATATTGTTCATTGATTACACACTTATTCTTAGCCTTCCTTACAAATACAGTGGTCTTATCCTCTCAAAGTCTTAATTTTGTTTGATAAATATAATTAAGATAACTAATTCCAATTGCCAGAAGCATATATTTTTTCATATGCTACCTTTTCACTCTAATTTTGTCATACCTTATAACTATTTTAAGACCAGATTAAGTAAAACTTTCATGAAAATAATTATTTCTGCTTAGTGTGTGTGTATATATATATATATATATATATATATATATATATATATATATATATAGATAGATAGATAGTTGTTTGTGTACAAATATAATATATATATATATATATATATATATATATATATATATATATATCCATATATATATATATATATATATATATATATATATATATATATATATATAGTTGTTTGTGTACATATATATATATATATATGTATATATATATATATATATATATATATATATATATATATAAATAATATATATACATGTATGCATGCATGCATATATGGTGAAAGTAAAGGAAGGACCCAGATGTCAACGTTTATAATGTTGACCACAAACCATAAACTTTACTATGCATGCACTGAGCAATAACCTAAGTACATGCAAAATTAAAACAAAACAGAAGACGTTAAAACATTGTTTTTTGCAGTGGAGCAAGCCCCCTGCACCACCAAAGCAAGATTTTTTCCCCAAATATGCAGATAATTATATATGCTAAAGTCATATAACACTGGGGAAAAGGCATATTCCCGAACCCAAGAATTGTGGGATTTTGCACACCTGTCAATCATCTGCTTAGTCGACCAAATTTTGTTCATTAAACAGATGTCAGCGTTCCCAAATCCGAGCAATGCCCACCCTCGACTTGGACAACGTAACCATACCTTTGTAAAACAAAGTAACCAACGTAACCAACCGGCAGGATTTCGGACCAGACCAGGTAACAACCGACAGAACAACAATAGGCCCGGTCCCAATACTGACGATTTTTCTACCAATGAAGAACATGCTATGGGGACAGGGGTTTTAATTGAACACGATCCAACATCAGACGTGTTTGAAGAAGACGACTGGGTTATCCCAAACCAACAACAAAAAAACTACAGAAGGGGGAGGGGGTCGAGCTGGAAACAGAAACGACCAGTGGCTCCAGTGAGACGTTACAACACCCGGAGCACCAACCAACAGTGGGACTGACCCTATTTGAGACAGTGACTAATAAGGATGCTGACTTTAAAATTTATAACTACACAGAGTGTCATGTTGACAGCGAACTCATTGAACTGTTTGCAAAAGGACTTACGTTTGTGCCTTCACAGGCTTGTAACATTGTAGATTTATTACTGGACTTTAAAATGTTCATTAGGAAGCTCAACCTCAACATGATGTTTAACAACTCTGACTCTAGCTTCCTAGTTGACCCACTGCGTGTCCCTAGTAGTTTTAATCCACCCCTCAACAACTCACTTCACTTTTTTGAACACCTTTGTGAGTTAGAATTCAGGGAAATAACTTCCCGAACAAAGAATACTCACCAATTTAATATTTCCAAAGATGAACAGGAATTGTTGACTACATTTAGGAAATTACCGGTGAGATTGATGAAACCGGACAAGGGGGGTGGACTTGCAATAGTTTACAACACTGATTACATGAACATCATGTTTACATTAATGGAAAGGGACACCTATGAAATGGTCAGCAGGAATCAGCTTAACCAAGCCCACCAGCACATTAAGTCACATTTAAATGACCTGTTTATTGACAGGTTAATAACAGGTGAACAAAGTCAATACTTAACCATGCTTGCCCCTAGGATCCCCAAAATTTTTGGGATTCCCAAACTTCATAAAAGTTTGGAGAACCCACCCTTTCGCACGCTTGTTGACGCCCGTCAGTCAATAACTTATCCTGCTGCGAAGCTAGTTGACTCAATTCTCAAAAGATTTGTGGAGGGAGAGGACCAAATTCTCAAAGATTCTTGGTCATTTCTGGAAAGCTTACGGGACGTGACTTTTGACTGTTCTTTGAACTTCTTAACGGTCGATGTATGTGACCTCTACTCCAGTATCCCCCAGGATTTGGGAATTGAATGGGTAGTCGAGTTCATAGGGTCAAGAGGGGCTTCCAGTGACCAATGCAACTTGGTCGAACAATTGTTAGACATCATTTTAAAAAACAACTTTGTCTCATTTGGAGACAAGTTGTTCTTGCAAAAAATTGGAGTTGCTATGGGGTCACCAGTGGGTGCCAGTTTCGCCAATTTGGTGATGGCCCACTGGGAGACCTCATATCTTTTCAGCAGTAGTTGGTCATCTAGTATTTGCTTGTACAAAAGATACCTGGATGACATCTTCATTCTCCTGAAAGGAGACGAGGCAGACGCAAGGGATTTGGTTGACTTCTTCAACTCCACTACTGGCTTTCTGAAATTTACCATGAATTTCAAAACCAATGACATCTGTTTTCTGGACACTATTATAAGTAAAAGGCAGAACCAGTACACGTCCCAGATATATAGGAAGAGCACTTTTTCAAACACCTACTTACACTTCTTAAGCTCCCATCCTTACTACCAAAAGAAATCAGTAGTGAAAGGCCAATTGGTAAGACTAGCAAGAATGACCACCCTTGCAGAAGACTTTTCTAGAGAGTGTGACAATCTATACATGTTTAGACACAGAGGTTACCCAAGTTCATTTCTAGACAACATCTTTGGGGAGGTCACGCTGAAAAGAGAGCGTGGGGTCTACACAGCAATTTTGGGTATTCAGAACAAGTTAGATTTACAAACTGAACAAAACAATGAGGAACTGTTGAGTAGCAGTTTGACCAGTACCATCAGTCCTGAACTTACTGTAGTTGGATCATTGTGGAGACGGAAAAATTATGTTAACTCATTTACCTTTGTCTATTGCCCTGAGGCTATTGAGATTTCTAAAGTAGTCAAGAAATACTGGTTTTGTCTTTCCCTGGAGAAAGATGTCACTAAATTAGTTGGGGTTGAACCTACCATTACCTTTAAGAGGGCAACAACATGAAAGAATTGCTAAAGGAAGCCCGTAGTAACAAGGACTAAGGAGGCACTTCAAAATGTGGGGCATGTAGGCAGTGTGCTTTCATTAATACAGCAGATTCATTTCAATGGGTTCACATACTTTCAGAATTTGGAAACGTTTCAACTGTAACAGTAGGCATTAGTTTATCTAGCACAGTGCAAACAATGCCCGCTTTTACATAGGGAAGACTGACAGACGCCTGAGGATAGGGTATATGAGCATGGTTATCGATTAATAACAGAAAGGATGAAAATGCCCTTGCAAAACATTGTGGCACTAATGTGGATCACAGCTTTGACTTCATGGTCATCGATCAAGTATGCCCTACTAATACCATTTTGCCCAATGAAAATTTACTTAGGTTACAATTAGAAAAGAAAGAGTTATGTTGGCAGTTACGTTTAGCAGCACATAGAGAACCTGGCCTTAATGAATACTGTTCAATCATTTGTATTCTTAAACTGAACAGCTTATTTAGATAGGTATATGTCCTTCTAACATAACTATTCTGATGGTACCCATTACTGCTATCTTAGTTATTTATCATCATATATTTTATGCAGTATTCTTTTGTAGTACTTTCTTGTAACACTTTATTGTAATTTTCTTCAATACCTCATTGAATTGTACAATTTTTGAACATGACGTAGTTGGGTGATCTACTTTAATAGCTTACCACATTCATACTGGTATTTAGGTATTGATTTGTCTAAATTCTTACTAAACATTTTTATCAAATTTCATAATTAATAATCTAAATGTACATATGTAATATACTAATTTTTGTAATTATCATATACAACTTTCTTATATATATATGCTTTGCACAATTATAGGTCAGGTAGGCATTGTTAGTTTGAACTATATATATATTTTTTGTTATAAGGTCATTACCAACTGAAACTGTTAAGCATGTAATATCATTAATGAACCTACATACGACATTTCATTCTTAATTATTGCTTAATTTATTTTAAACATTATATATATATATATTTTTTATATTTCTTTATATTTTTTACATTATTAATGCACTACACAATTTTTTTGCTTTTTTGTCTTTGTATGTAGTACTTGTTCAGTTCTATATACATTCAAGGCTGGATATTTGTTTGTCGTACTTCTTAAATGATGTACTACCTGTTCAATGATGTACTGTGACGATACTGTTCTGTCTTTGGATTGTGGTACAGTTTCTATTAAACCATTGGATTTTACTACTTCGGAGTAGCGTGGCTTTTTACTGTTTTTGCCAAGGTTACCTCACCGCTTGTTTTCGTGAACTTTTTGGCTCCCGCCAGCACTCGCCAGCCAGGATACTATTGTGGCACTTCCTCCCATCTTTGTGGTTTGTTTTGCTGTTTAAAACCTTTCCTCAGTTCACATTTGTTGACCAGGATAGTCTGACTGGATACATGTCCATTTTCAACGGAGGCCCAGAGAGAAAAGCTCTAAGTTAGTCAGAGTCAAAAATATAACAATGTAGACATAATTACAGGTAAATTATTTACAGAGGATAAATGAAAAGACATGAGATAGGAAAGTTCACAGGTATAGTTATCCCTAGTTTAAGTCAGGGGAATACATTGACAGCTTAAAATAAATTTGGATTGTAGACAGGACACAGAAAATGGACCTGAATGGCTGAGGCAGGAGGGTTTGGGGTGTATCATGCATATGGCCACCTGGTTGGTGTGCCAAAAGAAGGACTGTCCATTTTTTATCTTCACTTGAAGAGTGGAGAGGGTGTGGAGCTGTTTTACAGTACTAGCCCAGGGTACTGGTTGAACCAGCTATGCTTCTGGCTCATTGCCATAATGTTGCTAATTTCCATATCATTATATGATCATTAGCATGTGATGCCAACTGTCCAATTTCACCTACTTGTGCAACTGCACTTCCTGTTTCTGAAATGACTCCATTTTACACGGCAGTATTTGTTGCTCTTTTCTGCTTATTGCCTTGTACTACTCATTTGTGAATCCCAAACAATAAGTCGTACATTTCAAAAATATTGTTCATTGATTACACACTTATTCTTAGCCTTCCTTACAAATACAGTGGTCTTATCCTCTCAAAGTCTTAATTTTGTTTGATAAATATAATTAAGATAACTAATTCCAATTGCCAGAAGCATATATTTTTTCATATGCTACCTTTTCACTCTAATTTTGTCATACCTTATAACTATTTTAAGACCAGATTAAGTAAAACTTTCATGAAAATAATTATTTCTGCTTAGTGTATATATATATATATATATATATATAGATAGATAGATAGTTGTTTGTGTACAAATATAATATATATATATATATATATATAAATAATATATATACATGTATGCATGCATGCATATATGGTGAAAGTAAAGGAAGGACCCAGATGTCAACGTTTATAATGTTGACCACAAACCATAAACTTTACTATGCATGCACTGAGCAATAACCTAAGTACATGCAAAATTAAAACAAAACAGAAGACGTTAAAACATTGTTTTTTGCAGTGGAGCAAGCCCCCTGCACCACCAAAGCAAGATTTTTTCCCCCAAATATGCAGATAATTATATATGCTAAAGTCATATAACACTGGGGAAAAGGCATATTCCCGAACCCAAGAATTGTGGGATTTTGCACACCTGTCAATCATCTGCTTAGTCGACCAAATTTTGTTCATTAAACAGATGTCAACCAAAATGACATTTATGGTACACACACACACACACACACACACACACACACACACACACACCCGCATACATATAGATAGATAGATAGATAGATAGATAGATAGATAGATAGATAGATAGATTGATTGATACATAGATAATAGTTCTTTTAAATTCATCTCCAATGTCTCTCATTTATTTAGTAGGATGTGTATACTTCCCTCAAGAGCTAACATAACAAAATGTATGTAGATCTATTCATTTGTCAAATCTTTAACTTAGATGCTATGGTACCTTCCCTTAAAGAAACCTTTATTCCCTCATTGTGCTACATAAAAAAGCTTAGTAATTGCAGTATTCGTGGTATGACAGTACACTGTTACAAACCAATTGCCCTGAAACAGTGAAGCTGTCTAGATAAATACAAGTAGTAAGACACAATGGGCAGGATTGACGAAGGCTTGCACGGAGTCTAAGAGTAGTGTAAGACTCCATGCAGCCCTTGCGATCCAGGAACAGCCTGAAATTCCGTGTAAGAGACCAGCTAAAATGTCTCTTACACAGAGTGGGCGTGGATATGCTAATCACCTCACTTGCAGCCGAAGGGCATGCAAATGAGGCAGATTAGTGATCCACGAAGCCCAGACCAGCCCATGTAAGAGCCGTTTTAGCTGCAGAAATGTACTCAGTTGACAACTGAGTGCATTTCTGCAAACAACACAATGGAGCCATATCAGCTCTAAATAAAGGGTGCATATGTGTCAGGCAGCATGCCAATGGTCAAATATGTGGCCACTGGCAAGGTACCCCGATGCAAAATTGAGAAATAAATATTTTTTTTTCGTCGATGTTTAAACGCAGTGCAGCCCCACGCAAACGGGCTGCGCTATAGAAAACATAAAAATGAAGGTTATAAACCCACAAATGTGGGTTTTATGCAATATATGGATTTACAATGCAGGGACCAGCAGACCAAAAACAACATGGCCACCATTTAGTGGTTCCTAAGGGGGGAAGCTGAGTCTAAGACATGTAACTAAGCATTATTAGGCAATCTGATGTAAATGAGTATTAGGATACTGAATCGCACTGTCACATAGCAAATGAGCACATTCTGAGTAGTGTAAGAGTTACATAAGGGGGAGGAACAAAGTAGGAGATAGGTGACATCACAGGGGGGAATGGCAGAAAGAAATGCAGTTCATTGGAGATCAGTGTTACATGACAGATGTCAGACACATATAGGTTCATAGGTTCATAGGTTCATACTAGGCTATCTGCCCAAGGGCATTTATAAGCCTAGCCCATTGTTTTGTGGCTTACGCCACCCCTTTAGTATGGGGAACTATACCCATTATTTTGCTGTGCCTCTGTCGAGCAGTGACACTGAGGTAATTCCTGGGGTATATCTGCGATCTCCCATCCATTGGTCAAGATTTCTCTTGAACAAGGCCGCTTAGGTGCTCTGCCTCACATGTACCGGGATTTTGTTCCACAGCATAGGAGTCTTTGGGTGATGAATCTATCCTCCAGCACGTCCTAATAGCCGTGTCGAGGTTTAAGTCTCCCGCCTTGTGGCTCTGATGGATCTAGATTTTTGAGGTGAAGCATATTCATCAAATCTGGGTTTGACATGGCCTCGTATGTTAGGCAAAGGTCACCTCTGAGCAAGCGTAAGCTGAATAGAGCTGGAGTTCTTTCAGTCGGGCAGCATAGGACAGATTTTTGAGACCCTTTATCCTTTTGGTGAGGAACTTTGTGGCCTCTCCAGCTGCTGTGCCAAAAAAAATGCATTTTGATCAATCATTGGCATAGTGGGAAAAAGGGGCCTTTTAAAAATTGTCAATGAGTTTCATTGGGAGGTCTTTTCTTGGAAGAAGTTTAAAAATTCCCCAAAAACCTTCTTTGCAAGAAACCCTTTTTAAGGAAAAACGATTTTTCATTTTTCTTTAGGGGCAATGTTTTGGCCCTTGAAATAAGAGGTTTCTTAAACCCCGGGTTTTCAACCAAACTTTTTGTCAAACCTTTAATTGGGTTTTTTCGGGTAAAACGCCCCCCTTTTTTCTTTCCCCGGGTTTTTGGTCCCCCTTTGAAAGGGGTTGAGCGTTTTTTTCTGGTAAATTTTTTGCCCCCCGCTTCCGGGGTTTTTCCCAAAAATTTTTTATTTTTGGTATTAAAGGGTTTTACTTTTTTGTGGGGGATTTAGGGAAATTTAAACTGTTTTCCTTTAAAACCCCCCTTTTTTTTTGGGGGGTTTCCCCCTTTTTTGATCCCCCTTTTTTTAAATAAAATTGGATTTAAAAATATTTAAAAATTTTTTTTTTTGGGGGAAAATATTTTTGAGGTTTTTTTTGGGTTTTTTTAAAAAATTTTTCCCAAACCCCCTTTTCCCCGCGAAAAAAAAGTCCCCGGGGCAACCCTTAAGGGGTTTTTTTGGGCCTTTTTTCGTTCCCTTTCAAATTTTTTGGAAGTTTTTTTGAAAAATTTTTTTAAACCCTTGAAATTTGGGTTTTTCTATTTTTGGTTTTTAAAAAAAGTTTTTATTTTTTGGGGAAAAAGGGGGGTAAAATTTTCCCCATTTTTTTAATGTTTTCCCTTTGGGGAAACTTTCCCTTTTTCCCCAAAGTTTGGGGAAATTTTTAAATGGGGAAATTTTCGGCCCCTTGAATTTTCAGAAAATTTTTTAAAAACCTTTTTTTTTAAAACAAGGAAAAGGGGTTTTAAAAAGGGCCCTTTTTGGGAAAAAAAGTTTAGGGAAAAAACCCCATTGGAAATTTAGGGTTTTTAAACCCGGGCCTTCCCAATTTTTGGGGGGTTTTGGGAAATTTCCCTTTTTTTGCAAACTACAAAGGGTTTTTTTTTTGGGTTTTTAAAACAATTTTCCCAAAAGAAAACCCCAAAAATTTTAAATTTCCCAAAATTCCCTTTTAAAGGTTTGGGGTTTCCCCGGCCCAAAAAATTTTCCCAAAAAAATGGGGTTTACAAGGGTTTGGAAAGAAAAAAAGAACCGTTTTGGGGGGGAAAATTTTTTTTCCAAAGGTAAATTTTGTGGGAAAAGTTTTAAACCATGGGGGTTCAGGGGGGGTGGGGAAAAGTTTCCCCAAAACTTTTTGGGCTTTTTTTTTCCCCCCGTTTAAACTAAGGTTTTTTTTTGGGGCCGAGGTTTTTTGATTCTTGGGGGAAAAAAAAGGGGCCCCCCCCCCCCCCCCCCCCCCCCCCAAAAAAAAAAAAAAAAAAAAAAAAAAAATAAAAAGGGTATTGGTAAAACTGGCAATCAGAGCAAAATTTGGGGTAAAAAATTTTGCCCCAAAACCCAAAAGGGGGGCCCCCAAAGGGGGTTTTTGAAAGTTCTTGGGTTTTAAACCCTGCTAAAAAAAGGATGACAAAAAAGATGGGAAAACAAGTGGGAAATGTACCTGGCCACCAAAGTTTCTTGCTGGGCGTGCATCATTTGCGTGTGCCACCCGCGCCATGAGGCAACAGCAGTAAGACGGTGTGCGCGTGTAAAGGCAGACTGAGCATGTGGAGCCTGTTGGCCAACGAGCTTAGTAAGACCATTTGTGCTGGTGTGCGCTTGTTTTAACCTAAATAAGAAGATTCTAAACCGCCCGCTAAAAGCATGTGTCGCATGTGTGAAAAGCCACTGTGGCGTGTTTCTGCTGAAATATGCATATTTGTTGCTCCCCCTGAAACAGAGGAAAAACAGCAACAGAATTAGTAGGAAAGCTAGCAGGAATACTGCTGGAGCTAGCAGGCTTGAACCACAATTGAGAGCAGACAGTTAAAACAGGCCGTGGCTGATGTTAGCCCAACCAGCACTTGAAATCTTAAATCTCTAGAACACCAGTGCAGGATGTTTTCTTTTTTTTTCTCAAGAGAGACACTGCTGCAAGACAGGGGAGTAAGCTATTAGAGTGAGTGAAACTGACTGAAAGTTGAAGTTGAACTCAGGCAAATGCTAGGCCAAGGCTGCTATAGCTCATAAGGTGACATGGGCGACTTGCTGAGGTGGTGACAAGTACAAATGGTGCTTACACAGCCCACAGTGAGAGGCGGAGAGAATGTCTGAGCCTGGGTCACCTACCATGGGTTACATGAGCTGGAGATAGTGGGCGCTATAGAGTGAACAAAAGAAAGACCTCCTGCAGCAAATGATTTGAGCTGTGCAGGCCACGCCTCACTTTAGAATAACAGAACCCATCGAGAGGTGGAAACCAAGGTATGTGTTGGCCTAAGAGTACTAGCAACAGGGTACCTTCCAGAGACCAACTGGTGATGATGGGGATATCCACAGGCATCAGCCTCCAGGGTACTGCACCAGTTCCTGGATGCCATGTCAGTACATGTCGGTGATCATGTATATTTCCTCAATGCCATGAGGGTATTAATGACAATATCATCTCTTCAACCGTGTAGAATACCCTATGAGGTAGTGGGTGTGGAACACGCACATACGCATCAAAGCACCAACCCGGTGAGTGGGGTAGAGACCTACATTAACCGCCAAAGGGCTTCCCCCTCCATCAACTGCACCAGGTCATGTCGTGCCCAGGGCATAATAATGAATGTATTGTGCTGGCTGCACAGGACTCCCATGATTCCATATCTGGCATTGGCGCAGCTGTACCTGACACATTTGCCCAATGGGGACATCCCACATATGGACACCTAGTGGGGGATGCAGGTTGGTTATGCACACTGGAGCCGTGGTAAACACCATCAGAAATGCACACACACCTGAACAGGGGTACCATAATGAGGCACACAAACACGTAATGTAATAGAGCATGTGTTTGGGCTGCTCGAAATCACCAGTTCGGTGTCTCTGGACACATCTGGTGGAGATTTTGTAGTACTCACCAACTACATACACCCAAGTGATGTCATGGTATGTGCTATGCTACATAATATGATCTTACAGCTGCTTTACCTTGGCGACTTACTGAGCATAGGGCCGGGACAATGCAAAGCCCCATTAGAGCCATCACAGGCAGGCATGACTCGGGAGGAGGAACAGCCTAGGCCTGCCCAATCGTCAGAAGGGCGTGCCACAACCCACAGTGAGGAGATGGAGAAGAGTGTACAGGCCTAGGGTCACCTACCAGGGTTACATGAGCTGGAGATAGTGGAGCTATAGAGTGGACAAAGACCTCCTGCAGCAATTGTTGAGCTGTGCAGCCACGCCTCACACACAGAACCAACAGAGGGGAACCCATCCCAGTGGAAACCAAGGTATGTGTTGGCCTAAGAGTACTAGCAACAGGTACCTTCCAGAGACCAACTGGTGATATGATGGGATATCACAGGCATCAGCCTCCAGGGTACTGCACCAGTTCCTGGATGCCATGTCAGCACATGTCAGTGATCATGTATATTTCTTCAATGCCCATGAGGTATTGGCCAGCAATATGCATCTCTTCCAGCAAATAGCGGAATACCCTGAGGTAGTGGGTGCAATAGACTGCACGCACATACGCATCAAAGCACCAGCCGGTGAGCGGGGTAGGGCCTACATTAACCGCAAGGGCTTCCCCTCCATCAACTGCCAGGTCATGTGTGATGCCCAGGGCATAATAATGAATGTGTATGCTGGCTGCCCTGGGAGTTACCATGATTCCCATATCTGGCATTTGACGCAGCTGTACCTGACATTTGCCAATGGGCACATCCCACATGGACACCTAGTGGGGGATGCAGGTTATGCACTGGAGACGTGGCTGATGATACCCATCAGAAATGCACACACACCTGAACAGGAACGCCATAATGAGGCACACGCACAATCACGTAATGTAATAGAGCATGTGTTTGGGCTGCTCAAGTCACGGTTCCGGTGTCTGGACACATCTGGTGGAGACTTGCAGTACTCACCAACTACATACACCCAAATTGTCATGGTATGTGCTATGCTACATAATATGATCTTGTGAAAACAGCTGCAGCAGGACCAGCATAGGGCCGGGCCAAACAGCCCCCCACCATTGCCAAGGCCATCACAGGCAGAGCATGACTCGGAGGAGGAACAACCTGAGCCTGCCCCAGTCATCAGAAGGAGGCGTGCCCAGTATGCCCTGGCCTTGGCAAAGAGGCAGCACATAGCACATAGCACATACACTGGCTCAGTAGGAACCCTGGGAATGATACCCCTCTCTGACTTACTCATATAATAACAGGGATGCCTAAAATGACATAACCTGCTCTCAAACATGTACAGGGAGTGTAGTATGTGCATCTGACAGAGGCAGCCCTGCAGCACCACCTGAGGCATGAATGCCATGTGTTAAGCAATGTAACAACATGTAGTATATGCAAACTTGATGACTCTGACTAACATCCTACCCTCACCAAGCATGATGCCACAATATGACGATGAGATGATCAATTGATAACTGGCTGAAGTATTGCTGTTAGTCAAAGGGGATCCAATGTGTGCCAGCCTGGGATGACATGCTGAGCATGACATGATGCTCCACCTGCTAGGGGTGGCATGCACCTATCAGTCCTGGCCTTATGGATACTGGCAAAGGCTGTTGTTACCCACAGCATGCCTTGAATAGGTAAGGCTCAAAACATAAACCCACCTCCATAGGTATCACAAGGGATAAGAACCTAGATGTAATGCTACACAATGCTAGAAGTTTAAACAGCAAGATGCATGCAGTCTAAACTCCCCCAGTATGGAGAATGTTGATATCTGTCCTGTAACAGAAAACTGGGTCAAGGCTCACAACAGCACCCTAACACTACCAGGTTACACCTCATACTGTGCTGTACAGCCTCAAAACATGGAACAAGCTACAAAAGGAGGGTGACTAGCAATAAGTGTCAAGGATAACCACACCCCCATGTTAGTACCACAACAAGAAGCAGCATGGACTAGCCATGGTCAAGTAACAGTGGCTAAAACTGCCTCCCAGTTTATAGCCTGCTACAGACTACCATCGTAACACCAGGAACTGTACTTGGCCTATGTTGGAATACATGAATATATCAAGCCCTCCAAACCACATTATATTGGGTGACTGAAAATACCCAAACATAGACTGGGAGCATTAATCTAGCTTCAACACTGTAGGACAAAAGTGCCTAGAATCCATAAACCAAAATGCCCAGGAACAACGTACTATTCCCACAAGAGGGGTAAGCATACTAGATGTGATAATCAGCAACATGGGTACTGGATGGCAAGATGAGAAGTGTATCCCTCACTGGTAAGACCAGACCATAGAGTAATCACACTGGATATACACATCCTGACCACAGTCCCTGGCCAGAAAACCACAGTGAAAAACATGTGTAAAGCAAATGTTGCACTCCTCCAAACTGATGTAGAATCCATTAAAGGCCCTGTGCAGGTGCAAAATATGGGCCACACCTCAGAACCTGTTATACAGGCATTCCATGAACACTGCCAGGAATGCATGGATTATGCATTCCCAAATAAAACCAAGACACAATGCCATACATGCAGGCATCTGGCATCGTGGACTCCAGCCATTACCAAACCATGCAAGAGAATGAGGAAGCTACTACATGATAGAGCAAACATAAAAAGGGAAGTAATCACTGATCAGTAGTATGGCAATGAAATATGTCCACTCGTACAATCCACTAAGGCCAGCTACAACAAGTTGAATCTGTGAATCTTGAGGCAATGTTACACTTGCCCCATGTACACAGACAACCCTCACCTCCCCCCAAGAAATACAAATATATGTGGGAGATGCAACCATTTTTCCAAACCAGAGGCTGAGCTCTCTCAACTCAGTACTGTCAAAACTAGTCAGGAGGAGAAGGTAACCACACACACCACAAACCCAGTGTCACAACTGCAAACCAAAGACATAAACACAGAAAAACATTCCCAGAGGCCCTAATTACAAACACACCACATCAACAGAGGCCTCCAAAGCAGACACCCAAGCAACCACTACCTCCAAACATAGCACATGCAACACATAGTACACAGAGCTGGTGTGCCAAACAGTCACAGGCCAGAAGGAGAAACAACATGCCTGATACAGTTGTAATAGGTGACTCCATAGTCAGACACACTGCTGTCCCGCTCACCAGACTGAACAAGGGAAAGGGTACAGTAAGCTGCCTGTAGGCTGCTGCAATTCATCACATAACACAAGTATGCAGGTCACCCCAAAGCAAGTAGAAATATGATGCAGTCATTGTCCATGCTGGCGTGAATGACCTGAGATGTACCTCCCCAGACTACATGAAAAGGGACATAGATGAGCTCTCCGATTATGTAGTCCAGGCAGTATGACACTGACCGTGTGCAGCATCCTACTCTCACCAAGAATGATGCCACAGTACAAACACAGAATGATCAGCTTTAACAAGTGGCACAATTACTGGTGTCATTCCAAGGGGATCTAATGTCTGTCTGCTTGACATGTCATGCTTGACAAGCCATGCTGCTGTGCCAGGGATGGTTTGCACCTGTTACCCCTGGGCGTCTGGATATTGGATAAGGCTTTTGCCACCTCCATAGAGCCTTTCATAGGCAAGGCTGAAAAGACTAACCCACCTCCCTAGAAAACATAAGTGGAAAGAAACATAAGGGTAATGCTGCCCAATGCCAGACGTGTAAACCTCAACATGCATGCTCCCGAGGCCCTCCCCAGTATGGAGAACATCGATGTCCGTGCAGTGACAGAAACCTGAAGCAAGGCTCCTGACAGCACACCAGCACTAACAGGTTATACCTCATATCATGCGTTATGGCCCCAAAACCTGGACCAAAACATAAAAGGAGGGGGGGTATCCATATTCAGGACAGACACCCACACGTCCAGGTAACTGACAATGCACAAAGCATCGGAGACCACCCATGTGCAACTAACCATAGGCAAAACTGCTGTACAGTCTGTAGCATGCTACAGACCACACTCTCACACACAGAAACCCCACTCAGCCATCCTGAAGACACTGGACAGTATGAATGTCTCACCAAATACCAAACAAGGTACTCACAAATTACCACATAGGTGGTAATCCATTATGTATGGAAGGAGTAATCAGGGACCCAGGGACACAAGTGGACAGTAACCTGTCATGTGACACGCACAATGCCAATGTGGCTAGGAAGACTGTCTATATTGGACACCGTATCATGAAAGGATTCACATCTACATCAACAGAGGTCAGTGTGCCCCTATACTGTTCTCTTATCAGACCCATAATCTAGTACAATGCCTCATTTGGGATGTACCTTACCCGACACCTGCAGCAGTTAGAAAAACCTCAAAGGTACCTCACCAAGAGGATAAAGGGTCCTAAATATTTGTCATATGCTGCCTGGCTGTAGACACCCCAGCTGTATGCAGTCACATACTGCCTACGCAGAGGCATTGCATGCCTGTTGTACAAGGCCATGCCCAACACAGGAGTAAGGGACATGCTCCACCCCAGAAAACCCAAATCCATCGGAGCTGTGAGAGTGAGAGATGTCATCCTCAACACATAATGAAATAGGATGTGCTGGAGGGACAGATACATAACCCAGAGGCTCCCTACACCCTGGAACAGAATCCCACTCCATGTTAGGCAGAGCCCCTCACTGCCTCTCTTCAACAGGAAACTTGCCAAGTGGATGGATGATTGTAGATGTACACTGGGGGTCTTCACTGTGTCACGTCCAGACAGAAGCACAGTAAAGTAAATCATAAATGGCCATAATATCCACATATCAAGGGGTGGCAAAAGCCACACACACTCTGGCTAGGCTTATAAATGTCCTAGGGCAGATAGCCTAGTATGAACCTATGAACCTATGAAGATACAAATTGTACAGGACACTAAGGATAATCACAAGGCTTTCTTAACTGATGGTAGGAACCTTGTTGGGAAGTCACAGATATGCTCTGAATCACTCAAATATTACAAACAACATACCAAACACACACACATATTGCCAACATCCAACCTGACAGGTGCAGTGCAACCCCAAATGCAAAATATCTATCCCAGCAGAGTGCTGGCCCCCTGACATTGCAGATGCTGAGGTAACAGCCAGCATCTACAAAGCAAAACACACAGCATCAATGGTATGAGATGGTGTCCTAGGTTGAGTCAAACATGGACTCCAAGAAGAATGGAATGCCAAATAACATTACTGCTCAAAGTCAGCCTTACCACAGGATATGTACCCAAAGAGCAGTGTACAACAACAGTGGTCCTTCTCCACAAAGGTGTTGCCTGAATGGATACTGCAAACTACCACCCCAGAATGCTGACAAGCTTGGTCTGCAAAGCTATGGAAAGGATCAGCATGTACCTCAGACATAAAGATATTGGGGACCTACTGACACTGGACCCTACCCAGTGTGGCTTTCTGAAGTGCAGATCCTGCCCCTTATACATGTTTGACTCATTTGAAACAGTCATTAAGGTCATTGATGAGGGGAATGTGGTCCACACAGCCTAGCTGGACCTTGCAAAAGGCTTCCATACAATACCCCACATGTTCATTATAGATAAGCTCACCAGCTTAAATATAAACCCCTATGTCAGTATAAGGGTTGCAAACCAGACCAAGGACAGAACTGACATGGTCAGAAATGCTGCAGTCATGTCAGACTACAAACCAGATACAACTGGCATCCCACAAAGCTCGGTCCTGGGACCTCCCTTGTTTGGTATATATGTCCCATAGGTACAGGCCAACATGGAAGGACTGTGTCTGAACAAGTTTGCAGAGGCCTACAAACTGGCCACCATATCTGATCCTCCAGCTGACACAAGCATCCTACAAAAGGGCCACATAGAAACAGACAACTGGTGCCATAGCCATGTCAGCAAGCTAATTGCAGAAAAGTGTATAGTCAACACCTGTGGATATACAGTAAGTGCCCACCAATTACCACATAGGTGTTAACCCATTAAGTACTTAAGATGTAATAAGAGACCTGGGGACACAAGTTGATAGATATTTTGCATTGGACATGCATGTGGCTGTAGTGGTTACAGAAACATACCATATACCCACCTAATCATGAAGGTAGTCAGATCTAGATCAGGGGAGGTCTTTGTGGATCTGCAGTCATCCTTCATCAGTGTCACAATTGACTACAATGGCCCCTGTGTGATGTACTGCTGCAGACACCTCCATCAACTGGAAAGACCCCAAAAGTACCTCACCAGGAGTATCAAAGTGCTTGAAGAGATGCCATGTGTTGCCTGATTAAACAAACTGCAGCTCCACACACTGCCATACTGCCCGCCTAGAGGCAAGCTGTGCCTGATGTATAAAGCCATGTCCAAGCTGGAATCAATGAACATGCTGCACCTTGTACAATCTGAATGGCAGTGAGCTATGCACATGAGAGACCTGAACCCCAGCACTGACATACATAGGACAAGCTGTACTGAATAATCCATAACACAGAAGCCACCCCCACTCTTGAGTAAACTCCCAGTACAGGTTAGCCAGAGAGTCACCCAGCAACTCTCCTCAAGAGGAATCTTGATGAGTGGATGGGAGATGGTAGGTTTACCCTGGGTATCACTGGTATGTCACAGGTAGATGGAGGCACAGTATACTAACCATGACATATGTCATGGCAAACTCCAGTTACAATGTGTGTCGAAAGACAAACACACTCTCTGACTAGCATTAGAAATGGCCTAGGGCGCATCGCTAGTGTTTGCCAATGTCCACCTATGTTGTGGAATACACTACCAATGTTGGACAAGCCTGGTTTAAGTAGTCCATATCTGAACATAATGCAACATGGTCATATGTGCACAACTGGCCCCTAAACAGTCTGTTATGCTCACTATGAAAATTTAAAGCAGTGATAGGACTAAAGCCCTGGATACTGTCCACCACAGTGAAAGTACTGAACCAGTACACTATATGGTACTACAGTGTTAGGTCAGTATGAAAGGATGTTGACAACTGTATGCAAAGTATCCCATGCAAACCCTGCAGGCACAGTATAATCCCTGTTGTGTTCAGACATGAAGGGTGTCCTAATGGTTAAGGTGTTTGCCTTACAAACACAAGGTACAGGGTTTGAATCTCACTGGCGATAATTGGCTAGGCTTAAAATGGCTCGCAAGGGCAGTTAGCCTATAACCTATGAAGCAGTTGGCAAGTAAGTACACAACATGACACCCAACACACAACCATAAACGTGAGATATTGTTGAAGTTCACACTCATCCACAAATGTGGTGGACTGCAGAGTTCAACATATGGAAAGCTCACACTGGGCATGCTCGCACATTTTGATAAATGAGACATATGTCAGACAACATGCCATTGAAAGGCTGAACTGGGCATGCTCACACACTTAGGCCATATCTCAGTTTAGCAGTTGGCCACACATATCTGGTATTTGTACGTGTTATTCCAGGAACCAACCACATTACAGCAATCTGCCCAGTGCACACAGTTAAATAACTACAGAGACATAAGTAATATAGTGGATCCCTCTCATATTCAAACATCTTCCACAGATACACAAGTTGTTCATAGAAACAGGGAATGCTATGGCAATAAAGACCTGCAAACAGTCTATCAGCAACAAATATTGTGCATCTGACAATTAAACATATGGGTGTAGAGGTCAATACTAGGCTGTTTGCCCTAGGGAATGAAAGCTTAGCCAGAGTGTGCTTGGTGTCTGCATCCCCAGTACAGTAGGCTACTGTGCCACTGTAAAGTAGGTCACATAAGGCACCGTTTGAGGCTAGTGTGCTGTGCCTCCATCAAGCAGGGACACAGTGGAGATCCCAGGGGTTGAATTTGCTATGCCACATCCATGTTGTTGGTGTGTGCTGGTAGAGGGTTGGTGAGAACCTCTAACAGTAAGTGGGCGTCAATAACAGACAGAGGGGAGCCTTATCTGCAGTGTCTGGACAATTTCACTGTCAACACGTTGTCATGATGATTATGAGGGATTGAAGTGTCGTGCCAGTACTGTTCAGAGATGTCCTCCCTCTGAGAGGCTACTGCTCTGCAATGTATTAGCTCACTCAGTCTGTTAGACAGCTCATATATGGCTGGTGTACACCTGACAGGGTGTCCTGTTGTGGAGGAGTCATGGGTATATTTGGGATAACATGATCAATGCAAACCTTCCACATGCTCATAGAATGCAATTGTCAAGGATTATGCAGAGTGGCCTGTATACTCCCCCAGCATGGGTCCTTTGAAGTCTTCCACCCCAGTCTTCACAAGTGCAAAGTCTGCTTTTGATAAATACACTTTGTTTGCAGTGACAACCTTGCCTGGGGGTGGGGATGGGATATGGATGTCCAGGGAAAGGTGGGGATGGTCAGATATCAACAATGGTGGTCTACCTCTGGTGTGGAACAGTGAGTACCCATGTTGCAGATGGTCAGGTGAAATATGTATTCCCCCTTGTGGCTGTGGTGAGTGGTCTTACCATAGCACATGGACTCACAAATTGTAGTGGCTGTAGGGTAATGTTGTAGAGGCCTGAGTAGTTCCCACACACAATATACCTGTACCTGACGTTAACAACTGGCATGGTGTATGTGAACACCTTCATATCTTGGCACTGTTCCCAGGGAAGCAAAGTGTGTGTCCCGGATGTGGGAGGGGTGGTCTGAACTGGTTGTGTTGTGTGTTACAGGTCCTGTGGTCATGAAGCATGGTATAAAACATAACCTGCCAGTGCTGATGTGCATATCTGACCCTGAAGTAGGTGGCTGCAAATGAATATATATGCTATCCCCCACCTGACAGGTAGTGATAGATGTACATACCTCTGTATAAATAATGATGTCAGCACCCTATAAATACTGCAGGTGCAAAACAGATACCCAGTAATTCGGATAGTGCGCTCTGCTAATGTGTCTCCCTCAAGTGTCATAATATAGTTAGGTAGGGGTTTGAATTCTGCAAATGCTCAGTGTGTGTGGGTGAGCGGGGTTGATGTGTGTGCAATTCTGTGTGAGAGAAATGTCCCTTTTGGCAACTAGGAGAACACACTACAGGATGCACATTCCCCTTTCTAAACACTGATGATGTCAGCACCCTATAAGTACAGCAGGCGAAGGGAAACTTCCCAGTAATGCGGCTAGCATGCTCTGCTAATGTGTCCGTCTTGAGTGTCATAACATAGTTAGGTAGGGGTTTGCGTCCTGCAAATGCTCAGTGTGTGTGTTTGGGTGAGGGGGTTAGTGTGTGTGCAATTCTGTGTGAGAGCAATGTCCCTTTTGGCAACTAGCAGAACACACTACAGGATGCACATTCCCCTTTCCAAACACTGATGATGTCTGCACCCTATAAGTATAGCAGGAGAAGGAAAACCTCCCAGTAATGCAAATAGTGCACTCTGCTAATGCATCTGTCTTGAGTGTCATAACATAGTTAGATAGGGGGATTGATTCCTGTAAATGGCAAGTGTGTGTGTTTGGGTGAGGGGGGTTAGTGTGTGTGCAATTCTGTGTGGGAGAAATGTCCCTTTTGGCAACTAGCAGAACACACTACAGGATGCACATTCCCCTTTCCAAACACTGATGATGTCAGCACCCTATAAGTACAGCAGGAGAAGAGAAACCTCCCAGTAATGCAAATAGCACGCTCAGCTAATGCATCCATCCTGAGTGTCCTAACATAGTTAGGTAGGGGTTTGATTCCTGCAAGTGTTTGGGTGAGAGGGGTTAGTGTGTGTGCAATTCTGTGTGAGAACAATGACCCTTTTGGCAACTAGCAGAACACACTACAGGATGCACATTCCCCTTTCCAAACACTGATGATGTCAGCACCCTATAAGTACAGCAGGAGAAGGAAAACCTCCCAGTAATGTGAATAGTGCATTCCGCTAATGCGTCTGTCTTGAGTGTCATAATATAGTTAGGAAGGAGTTTGATTCCTGCAAATGGCAAGTGTGGGTGAGAGGGGTTAGTGTGTGTGCAATTCTGTGTGGGAGAAATGTCCCTTTTGGCAACTAGCAGAACACACTACAGGATGCACATTCCCCTTTCCAAACACTGATGATGTCAGCACCCTATAAGTACAGCAGGAGAAGAGAAACCTCCCAATAATGCAAATAGCGCGCTCCTCTAATGTGTCCGTCTTGAGTGTCCTAACATAGGTAGGGGTTTGATTCCTGCAAGTGTGTGGGTGAGGGGGTTAGTGTGTGTGCAATTCTAGGCGAGAAAAATTTCCCTTTTGGCAACTAGCAGAACACACTACAGGATGCACATTCCCCTTTCCAAACACTGATGATGTCAGCACCCTATAAGTACAGCAGGAGAAGGGAAACCTCCCAGTAATGCAAATAGCGTGCTCCGCTAATGCATCCATCTTGAGTGTCATAACATGGTAAGATAGGGGTTTGAATCTTGCAAGTGTGTGGTTTGGATGAGGGGGGGGGGTTAATGTGTGTGCAATTCTGTGTGAGACAAATGTCCCTTTTGGCAACTAGGAAAACACACTACAGGATGCACATTCCCCATTTCTAAACACTGATGATGTCAGCACCCTATAAGTACAGCAGGAGAAGAAAAACCTTGCAGTAATGCAAATAGCACACTCCGCTAATGCGTTCATCTTGAGTGTCATAACATAGTTAGATAGGGGTTTGAATCCTGCAAGTTTGTATGGGTGGGTGAAAGTAGGGTGTGTGCAATTATATGTGTGAGAAAACTGACCCTTTTGGCAACCAGTACAACACACCAGCTGCTGCATATTCCAATCTCTACACAAAGATGATGTCAGCACCCTACAAGTACAGCAGAAGAGGAAAAATCTCCCAGTAATGCAAATAGCACGCTCTGCTACTGCGTCTCTCACTACTGTCATAGCACAGTTAGTTATGGCTTTGAATTCCATACATGCCATGTGTGTTTTTGTCACACATAATGCCCATGTGTGTGGGTTGTTGTTCACAATAATGCATGACATCGATTAAACCAGTAATGGCAATGCATACAGATGATGTATGTGTGTGCCAAATACACATATATACCTGTGACCTTCAATAGTTCCCATGTCTGACGCCTGCCACATGTGAATACATGGTATTTGCACTGGATAACATTATGACTGTGGCTTTCTGTGCTGGTGCTGCATGTGGTATGTGTATATACAGTGTGAGTTGTATATGGTATCATCCTAGCAGTGAGGGATACACATCTGGTCTGGGGCATATAGTCTACATGTCATTGATGAATAGGTGCTGCATGTTTTCACCTGTTGTGGGAGTGGTAACAAGTTGTTCCATAGCAATGCAGTGACTACATGCTAGGAACCTTTCAGCTAGGGTGTTGTAGCTACAGTAATTCATTAGCATTCAGTAATACTTCAGCATTCTTGGTAAGTGTATGATGCCAACCAAGGTCAGGGTCATACCAGCGTGTGCCACATGCTCAGAGAGCCCTTCTATGTTCCCTATCAAGTAGTCCAGGGAGGTACATCACAGGTCAGCCATAGTGGCATGAACAATGACTGAGTCATATGTGTCCATGCCTCTGACTGACCTGTATGCTTGTGTTATGTGGTGGACCATAGTGCCCCACGGGCATATCACTGTGACCTTCACCTTGTCTAGCCTGGTGAGTGGGACCTCACTGTACCAGACAATAAAGGTACCTAACACAACTGTAGCAGGTGTGTTGTCTAGCCGTACAGGCTGTGACTGTTTGGCACACAGGATTTGTGTGTTATGTGTTGCATGTGCTGTGTTCCGGCTTAACGTATGCCTGTGTGCCAGCTGTAGAGGTGTCTGCTGCTCAGGCAGGATGCTATTCTGAGGCTCCACGAATGCCCCAGTGTGTTCATGTGTTTGGATTGCTGTCAGTGTAGGTCTACATCAGACTGGTATTGTAATCACTGTAGTATTTCATGCCACCTGACAGGTTATCCCAGTACTGGGTTCAGAGTGCTTAGTCCCCAGTTTGGCTATGTGGTTGCATCTCAGACATGTGTTGTACGTCCATGTGTAGGGGAGAGGGTTGACTGTGTACATGTGGCAGCTGTGACATTGCCACATGACTCACATATTCCACAAGTGTACCATAGAGGTGACTGACAAGTGACCTTTGCACATGCTACCATAGTATTGCGATTGCCATGGTGATTAACAGCACATAGGGCCAGTGGGGAACAAGGTACAGAAGGTGAGTATGTGAGGGTGTAGTGCCTGTGATTAGTTAGCACTGGCATATATGACTGTTCCCGAGGTCAAATGCCAGGAAAGTCATATGCAATGTGTCACAGGCAACGTACATGCGAACAGGACAAACAGTGATGTTCTGTCAAGTGAGACATGGACATACATATAGTAAGCTATAGAGATATCACTAGGAGTCCACAGAAGCTCTGTAAATCTGCATTGCAGGTGGGATCAGTGTTCCAGGGTAACTGCAAGCAAACATGCATGCAAACAAAGCTACAGTAAGCAGGGCTGCATGTAGTCCATTGTACAACAAACAAGCTGTACCACTTCCAGTAGGTAACAGTGCAAATATGCAGGCACTATACACATGTACATGGAAATACACAGGTCAGATGGCCAGGGTCCAGTCTCAGTGCACACAAGTGTACAGACCATGTACCGTCAGGATGTACAATAACAGGATGGAAACCCAGGTGCTCATTCCTGCAGTAATACACATGTCAAATAACAGACACTGAGCCTTCACTCAGTGGTTCAATACTTAGTAGGATGTATGCTACCTGTCCTGCCACCACAGTATCCCTGACATTTGTGGGGACTCTCCCTCCTGTGAAAGTTAGTTTTGTGTGTTGGGCTGTCTAGCATGGTATGAGATGTGAGCTTGCAGTGCTAGGGTGCTCCTGTGTGTCCTGTACCAGTCGTGTAGTACTGCACACATATCAACATCCTCAAACATCGGCATTGCAGAGTGTAGTGTGGGCAACATGCCACATGCAGTTTACATGTCCTTCATTGCGTATCAATACTTTCATTACCTTATCCCCTGTGCTACCTATGTATGTGGCCTTCTGTTGACATCCTTACCACCAGTATGCAAACATGTGCAGATGATACACTATGGTACTTACCATGGGTGTAGAAAACAGTACAAGACAATCATATCCTTACTGCATCAGGCATGCTGGGATATACCCACAATTATATCAGCCCACAGTACTGTTAGCAACATGATACTATTACTACACACTAATGTAGTCACCCTGTGCATCAGCAACATGTTAACCTGTACCTGCATTGATGTTACAGATTGCAGGAGGTGGCACAGTTTCATCATATGCACAGGGTGTGAACTTGGTATGCCTGAGTCTGCCACTGATAACACCAATTGACATGTATGTGTATGTGTGTTGGTGAGGGACAGCAGTACAAGGTGGGGCAATGTTGATGCAGTGTGTGCGTGTATGTGGTAGCCCTAGGTGTTGTCAATTCGCATGTGTGTATGGATGCACACAGTTCCACCTCATGGCTACCATATACCAGTGTTTGTGGACAGCCACAGACTGTACCTGCCAGGTCATACAGATCAGTGTCTCTGGTCACGGACATGGTACCTGTGCCTTGCAGGGGTGCTACGGACCGTATCTGGTACCAATCCAGACTGGGTACTGTCATCAGAAGCAGGTGTTCATTGACTGGACACAGATCCCTGTTGGGCCTGTCCAGAGCCATGTGCACGTGGTCTCCTGGGACGGTCTGATAACAGCACAGACCCAGCATTGCTGGGGCTGCTGCTGGCACTATGGGGGCGGCCGAGGCCCTATTGTCATCCGCGATGACTGCCAGCTGCTGCTGTTGCTGGCATATGCCCACGTCAATGCCTCAACCATTCACCATCGCCCTGGCTCGTGAACATGTAGTTGTGGAACTGATCTAATATGTCCCCACAACATCTGTCTATGACATCGGTGAAATTACAGATGGCAGCCGCAATGTCACGCATACTGTCAGTCATGGCTGTGCGACATGCTGTCAGCTCCCTCAGACCCTGTTTGGTGTACCATTCCATACGTGACTGTGCCTGCATGACAGCCCGAAACATAGCTGAGGTTGTAAGACCTCTGTGGGCACATCTGACAGGGGCAGTACGCCCAAGGATGCTCCCACGAGAACCCCTGGACATCTGTCTGTGTGGTACCATCTCAGGGCCATGCCCATGGCTGCTGTGTGGGGAAGCATGTGCCATAGATACCACATTACCCTGGTCAATGCCCACTGTATCCTGTCCATCACCTAGGGACATTGGTGACAAAGGGTGTATTGGCAGGATGACTGTGTGCATTGATGGGGTTGACAGCTGTGTACTGTCAATTGGCTGACCAATGATGGACCCTGGCACACCTTCCTGTGCCGTTACACAGATGTCATCATTATAAGTACCCGTGGCACCTGATTCAGGTTCCCTGCTGCATGACACCAGAGCAGCACCAGAACCTGTAGGAGGGAAACAGGAAACACAGTTTACAATGTCTACGCAATGTTACCAGTGATGCACACATGCACACATGCACACATGTGCACACATGCACACATGCACAGGTGCACACATGCACACATGCACACATGCACACATGCACAGGTGCACACATACACAGGTGCACACATGCACACATGCACACATGCACTCTACTCAGTATGCGAGATATCAACACTCAAATACAGACACACCTGCATGCATACACAGAGCACTACTAAGTGAGCCTAATATTACTATTACTATCAAGACTGTTAAAGGTATTGTTAATACACACTCACCAACATGGATAGGCTGCATTGCTGTTACACCTGAGGGACCTGCAGAAGTGAGGAAATTAATGTCAGTGGGCACAACTGTGCCATTGTTACTGAGTATGATACAGGTCAGTAGTACAACAGTTGCCTTTCACAGGTCAGCTGCTGATATTGAGAATATCACACTTGCACATTAAATACTATGATGACAGCTACAAACCAAGGACACACCTCACACATGCATTAACTACCAGAGTACACAACAGTCAATTATACATTTGGCATATTACCTGCACACTCGTAGTCTTGGTGCTGTGTGGCTCCAGCCTCCATCATAATGCAGGTCTGCTGCTGTTGTTGTTGGTGGGCTGGAGCAACAACACTTATGAGTAGTCCCTCCAGTCTGGTGAGTGGGGGATGTGTAGCCACCCCACCATCTGTGGCAACCTGTTTCCTGTGGATATCTGGCCTTGCTGACGGACATTTCTGATTAAATCACTGCAGTGATGTCGTACCTGCTCATATGTCCTATTATGCGTGCCTATGTCATTTACCCGATGGACCAGGTCTTGCCACAGTGCAGCCCTCTCCTGCTGATTCTGGCTGGTGCGGGAAAAGAGTATTGCATAATCCCGCACCAGGCTCTGGTGTATTTCCTCATCCTCAGCTGCAGAGTACACTGGATTGTGCTGGTGAGCCATGGTCCTGAAAAAGAAAATAACATGATATCAGCAAAATATGTCAGCAGCATTTGGCACACATACTACACATGCTACTCGACTGTTGTGATACAATATATCTCACATATATAGCAGCTGTCTGTCTATTGGTGGATACACATGTAAATGGCCAGGTATCAGTGCTCAGCCAACAACTGTGCAACAGTACCTGGCACACTCCATACGACATACTACCAAACCCCAGCAGTCAGAACACTGATTCAGGTCCAAAGCACCTCCTCACTCTGGGGGTTTGTACCGAGGTACTGTATGGGGTACATCATCAACTACTGTGATCTGACCACAAACTAATTGCCCTGGATATACATATCCCACCTCCACCACCAGCACAAACGACTACAGTGAATAACCTTTCAAATGCAAACTTTACACTTCATAACACTGAGATGGTATCCTTTAAGCCCACTGGGCCAGTGGAAGACACAACCAACAATGCTGACTCCTTCACAAATGATTTCTACGGACATCTCCGAGAATGCATGGATCATGCAATCTCATATAAGACCAAGATACACTCCACAAAGGGAAAGCATCCTGTCTGGTGGACCCCAGCCATAGATAGATTGTATAACAAAAGATGGAAGCTACTGCAAGACAGAGCATAATTCAATAAAGGGAAGGCATGTCTGATCAGCACTAGTAAAGAGCTATTTTCTCTCATACAAACATCCATGGGCAACTTTGAGAGGGAAATCACCGGGTACACTACAGATAACCACAAGGCCTTCTTCAGTTATGTTAGAAACCTGGTCAGAAACCCTCCAGTATGCTCATAGTTAGTACACAACAACAAATAATTCACTGAACCCACAGATATTGGCAACATTGTGGCAGACAGGTTCAGTGCAAGTTTCCCTCTTCCCCAAACTAAGACATACTTATCCCAGCTGAATGTAACCTCCCTGTCATCACAGATGTCCAGGTGAGAGCCACCCTCAGAAAAGCAGAAAACACAGCATCAATGGGACCTGATGGTATCCCCAGTTGCATGCTACATGAACTCCAAGAGGAGCTAAACACACATATAGAAGTGCTATGTAACACTAGCCTGACTACAGGATATGTACCTGTACACTGGCGTACAGCAGCAGTAGTTCCACTCCACGAAGGAGGCACCTCTACATACCAGTACAATACAACACAATACAATACATTACAATACAATACAATACAATATGCTATTGCCCCTGGGACTACAGCAGCATACTGTTCTGCTACCCTGACCATTGTGACGCATGTGATGTGATGATACCTGCTCCTGTCAAACAGTTACACAGCGTGACTCATATGGCATATTACCTATCTGACTAACATTCCGCAGGCTGATGTGTGACATGAACTCATGGGGAGTCTTGCTTCTTAACGCTGTGTGGTTTATTGCAGGGTATGTCTTATCTGTGGGTAGGAACATGTACCTCCACCATGTGCTCTCTACTGCGGTGTCAAGGACAACACACAGCAGTCATTTAGGTTGTGGATGGTGTGAGGTGTTACAATGGTTGTTGGACATCTGTCATGGGTGTGACTTAAGTATGTAAATACAGGAGTGGTAACCTCTATGTGGGTAGTATGTGTGTACTCTGTGGTGTTGTCAGTCACTGTGCATTGGTAATGTGTTTGAGTGCATTGTCACAGTGTTGTACATGTCACTGTGTCCTTCTCCATATCTGTAGCTGTCATGTGAGGTACATACCGTGGCAGCCATTGTGTGGTGTGGAGGGGTACACTGACCTACATGTCCATAGCTGACACAGCATGTCTGCTGACACATACCATGTGCAGGTATTCCAGGAATAGTGTGCCACTGTGACTATCATTGGGGGGACTATTGTACACATTTATGACCCTGTTCACCCCTGACACATGCAGTGGTGGGCAGCCAATCACATATCTGGTGGTTACTGGTGTAGGTGATTTGAAATGGGGTATGGTACTCCAGTTTCGACACTGGTGTTCACTCCATGCCTTTGTCACTAGGCACCTGTTGCAATACATCTGTACACATGTGCCTCACTCAGAATATATATACATCTCTCTCTCTCTCTCTATATATATATATATATATATATATATATATATATATATATATATATATATATATATATATATGTCTATATATATATATATATATATATATATATATATATATATATATATATATATATATATATATATATATATATATATATATATATATACATCTATATGTATATATGTATATATATATATATATATATATATATATATATATATATGTCTGTATACATATACACATATATATATATATATATATATATATCGATGTACATATATTGCTATAGATATGGAGAGGGGGGTGTGACAGAGAGGGGATGAGAGTAAAAGAGGGGGTGGGATAGGGGGAGGGTGAGAGCGTCATATACAGTCATATCTGTAGATAGTCAGATCTGTCTGTCTATGTATATGTATCTACATATATCTATATCTAGATGTGTTTATTACATATATATGTTTCTACATATTCTATCTATCTACATCTGTCTATGTATTCCTACATCCCTCTCTATGTATGTATACATATATGCATATGATATATATATATATATATATATATATATATATATATGTATATATATATATATATATATATATATATATATATATATATATATATATATATATATATACATACATATATTGGCATACATACTTATCCATATGATAGATAGGTATATCAACATGTTTGTTTACAAAACTGTATACACACACTAACATACTGCTAAAAATACATAACTGTGAAACCTACTTTGTACATTGCAGTACAACCTACATTCAACCTACATTGATATGTGCACATAGATGCCCTCACATACATATGTATGTACAGCCTTCACTGATAGTTGCTGTATGTCCCCTGCCCTATGCACGTCTTCATATACATATTGATACAGATCAATGACACATATGGAGGGTTCACAGTATGTAGACTTTTAAAGTATTACTTTACATTACCTGTGTTTGTCACAGCTGCTTGCATTGCCGTTTGGTTTGGTGTCCTGCTGCTGCTCCAATTGGCAGATGTCAGCTTTCGAGTGGGTTTTGATGACTGTTTTTGTTTGTGTATATTTTATTTTTTTTTCTCTCTCTCTATCTCTCTCTCTCCCTACCTCCAAAGGGTGCAATGAAAGTATTGCATGTGTAGATTGTAGGTATCTGCATATGTCCATGTGATAGCCTCTGCACCAATTGTTAGCCAGCATTTGCTAATTGCATGCAGCCAGTTGTGTACTGATTGCAGTTCTCACTGTGATTCCAGGACAGTGCTATAAAAAGGTATGTGAGATAGGCATAGCCCTTTCGGAGTTTAAGGGCAGGGACCATGCTGGTATGCTGTGGACACTGTTCTGTACGTGTAAAGGTTAGTATCTCTCTCATATTTCTGGCTGTGTTGTAGATTAACATTTCTCCATTCATTTCTCCAGTTTCCTGTACTAAGTGTGTATGTACACTGACACCTAAGACTACTACTACTGTTAATGTGGGTGTGTGTGCTTTCCTGTGGGACATGTGGTGTAACTGGTATATAGCAGTGGCTCTTGCACTTTGTTGCTATGGCTTCAATATTTTCCCTTTACATTCACTACTTGTATGCCTGCTAGGTGTTTTGACTGTAGTGTGTTGCTGTGGCTTTGCTATTTTCCAGAGAGAGAGGTGTAAGGACAGCAATAATACTTGTTGTACAGCCAAATGTAATTGACAGTTTTCATGTCCAGCAGACATGTGTGGGAAATGGGCAGCTATGTATGGGGCGCAATTGTTTTGTGGGTACAGAGTGCCCTTTTTTTTTTTTTTTCCAGGTGAGATTGGTATGTCAGGTACAGGAAGTCAGTATAGCTGGGGAGGTTGGTTGGGTAGGTTAACAGACAAGACAACAAGATGCATACAGGGGTGGTGTATGACACATGTGGGGGGGTTACACAATTGACAGGGACAGATGTTTGGATATCTAGAGCCCATGAGCCCACAGATGGCAACAGTGGAACTGATATCCCCACCCATGGGCAGTTGCCACTGTGCCTTCACTGCCCAGGATGGGGCTGTGCTGGGGGCTGTGTAGGCCAGGCAGCAGGCACACCCATTAGTTGTGTCACCCGTGCCTCAAGCTGGCATAGGAGCCCAAGCACAGCGTGCCGGATCTCCCTACACACCACAGTCCGGACACTACGGAGGGTGAGTGAATGTTCTCCTCTGGCCATGCTTGCAGAGGGGGGATGAGCCCCATCCCCTGCAGCGCTTCATAGGGCCACCAGAGGAGGGTCCGGCCTGGGCACTACTGCCAGATGCACTCACCAGCTGAGGAGGGAGAGGTGGGTCCGCTGGAACCCACCTTCCCTGTCGTCCTATGTTTTGCATTATGTCATGACAGTTTGGGTTAGTAATGTACAATACCATTCACAATTAGTTGTAACAGCATGCATTAGTATTCCCATTAACCAAACACCCAGATATTCAAACCATTGAACAGCAAGCATAACACATGCATATTTTGAACAGCAATACACAGTCCAACAACATGCAGGGTTGATTGATGGCAACAGGCCATCAGGTTTGGATGTATGAACAGGGCAGATGCATCAACATACATGCAAATATGTATGAACCAACAGGACAAATGTCCAGGGGTGTTAATTGTGATTGCACATACCAGTTTCACGTGGAATGGATTATATGTGGTTATAAGGTAGGGTGAAGAAAATTTAATTAACAACTTCAAATATAAATACATATGCTGTACATTTCTAATAGCTGCAAATATATACACACTACAGTTCTGCCTACAGTTTCCTATGTGATAACTACTTCAAGTTGGTGATAGGAATGTTACTGCTACATCAATATACATTTTCATTTTTATTCATACACATTCATATCTGGCTCTGCTCAGCTACATCATCCTGCTACATTTGCTTTATATAGCTATAGACAACTGTGGATGTTTGGTATTTCAGACAACCATACTATCTGCATATTGCAGACTGAGAGCAACATATCCAGATTTTGGGATACACATTCCAGCAGCGGTACCGTTTTCGACACATGTTACTGTTTGGTTCTGCCTGTCACATTCATTTCATTCTGTACTGACTGCAGTATACTTTATTCAGGAGTTATTACTACTTTATTGGTGGATTCATAACTCTTTCTCACACTCTCTCACTTGTTTTATTTTTACAATTCAGGATGGCACTTAATTCTAGGCTTTATTGACAAGTTTTACCTGTAGTTATAACAATCCTTTCCAACAGTCTCACTTCTGTCATGTTTCTGTATTTCTACAGGGATATATTTCACACGTGTTTTACCCAGCTTCTGCAGCTGTACTTTTCAGCCTGCTGCATGTTATGTACTATTATATTACAGGTGGGACATCTTTATTTCAGACTTGTTTCATTTTTATGTTTGGATTACAGGCTGCATCACACTTTTGTAATCAAGCACTACTTGCAAACCCTCTTACACTGTTACTTGCACATTTTATTAATTAGTGACTACACTGCACTCTTTTGCTAACTGTCATACTTATATATTTATTTACAGTTACAGGGAGAGAATTACTGACCTGCCTGGTGGCGCAACCATGCCAGCTTATCGCCATAGGCTCTACGGTTCGCAGAATGGACACTTGCAGCTGTAATATAAATAAAGTAATATTGGAATACACATCTCCATAATATCAGCTAGTTTAATTTCTTACATAAATAATTACATGTAACATACTCAGTAGTGGGGCGTTGGGCATTTTCCGGGCTTCCTGGATCCAACGTTTCAGTTGGTCCTGCTTGCATCTCTTCAGGTCCGCATGATGGTGACGGACCTGCTCACCAGTCCTTGGTATCCCTGTGGCACTGGTGAAATCATGAGCCAACCGGTCCCACGCCTCAGCCCTATATGCTCACCACAGGACCTGGCCCTGCATGAGTTGGGCCTCATGATTGTGGACAAGGAGCCAAACCATATATTTGGACTCCTCAACGCCCCACCTCTGTGCTCGGAAGCAACTACCCTCACCTACACCTGACATTCTGGCTGCAAGTCGGTTCTACAATGGGTTATGCTGTGTATTCCCACCTATGGGGCTTATATATGCCGTTTTTCCCGCACTTATCTGTGATTGGCCATTTTGGAATTGTATCAGCTTCACAAAACCTGCTTTGTCATGCTCCTCTTTCTATTCATTCCTATATATATGTTATTACTGCATTTCTAAGTGCAACTGTCATGGCTTCGTGGTTCAATACCTTGACTATGGTGCATGGTATCCTGGGTTCGAACCTGGCCACTGCTTTTTATATTTTATGACTGTCTGCACAGGCTAGGAGGTGTGTCTGTGTAAAGGCAGTTTTGTTACAGCTTGCTCAACGTTGCCTGTCGGTTAGCTTGCTGGCGTGGCGCGCAGCTCCGCGCAAATGGGTTACGCTGGTTTACGCAGCATTTGGCTGTCAGCACACATATTACGCTTAGCTCAGCTATGGGCACACAGTTTCAGTGTGTTAAACCACTGCTCACCTACGGGCACTCATTTTATACCTGTTAAACCACTGCTCACCTACAGGCAGTCATTTTATAACTGTTAAAACACTGCTCACCTACAGGCAGATGTACTCAACTTGTTAGACTGTAGCTCAGCTATAGGCACATCTGACATATTTTTTTTTTTTATTATCTCACATTTCTTCAAAATACATGGCCCATTTCATTATATTTTACATAAAATATAATTTTATATGTGTACATATATGTCAGGGACTTGTTTCGTGCTTATTTCTCTAAAAATAAAAATTGATGTTGTGGGGGCTCGATCCATGACTGCCTGCTCTTCAGCCAACGTCTTTACCGCTACACTATTGCTTTTTGGCTTACTTTGCATATGTAGTTCTTATATGCTTTTCCACTGACTGCTAACTGTGGCTAAGCTACGGGCACGCCCGCGCAAATGAGCGCACTCACGGGCAAACATCTTTACAATTTAAAAAAAAATTATAAGATGTTCATTTCTACATTTTATGTTCGTAGTCTGTGGGGGCATGTGTTGTGTTGTGTTTATTCCCATTTACACGGACTCTGTCATGGGGGTTTATTTTCAGGACTTTTACTCTTCTGGGGGCATGTCCGTTTGCAGGGCTCGGCCTACGGACACGCTCCCTACTGTCTTCCACAGACTGTGTTAGCCTTAGGTGTGATTCAGCATGCCCTCATGCATATGCATGACATGCTGACGTCACACTGTTTAACTGCAGCCTCCGTGTAAGCCTTGTAACTCTTACACAGAGGTTTCGTGAATCCTGCCCAATGTTTTATGACTTCTGAGCAGAAGTCAAAGAGTGTTGCGGTTTGCTACAAGAGTCCAGAGGGATGATGTATATGCTACTGGAGAGCAGTCAGTGAGAAACTGGAGAAACTCTTTATACCACCTACGTGGACTTCCCTGAACTTGGCTAAGATGTTGAATACAATACCCAACTCAGGTATGTGCATATATATATATATATATATATATATATATATATTTATATTTATATATATATATATATATATATATATTTATATATTTGTATATATATATATATATATATATATATATATATATATATATATATATATATATATATATATTTATATATTTGTATATATATATATATATATATATATATATATTTATATATATATTTGTATATATATATATATATATATATATATATATATATATATATATATATATATATATATATATATATATATATATATATATATATATATATATATATATAGATATATGGCAGTCTTAGAGAACTGGGCATAAACCCCCTGCATAACTCACTGGATTACCAGCTGGCTGACAGACAGGACTCAGGAAGTCAGGATTGGTGAAACCACCTTCCTTCACAGATTGGGCACCAGTGTGGTATCTTTGGGTTTTGTGCTGGGACAGTTCCTATTTAGCATATACTTCTCAGAGATAAAGACTAATGCCAAGTACCTTTGGCTTACCAAGTTCTTAGATGACTGCAAATTGGGAGCTGTCATAGATTTCCCCCATGACACAAACATCTTACAAGAGGATCTAACACAGGCAAATTACTGGTGCCAAAGCCACGGACTAAAGCTCAATGCCAAGAAATGCATTATACCACTTTTGAAAACTGTTACTTAGGCTAATTACTCCATCAATAAGACACTCATAAGAGTTGACCTAGTAGTCAGGGATATGGAACATACCTAGACAGTAATCTGGCCTTTGACCAGCATGTCACCATATTAGTAAACCAATCATTCTATGTCACCCAACTTGTAAGTAAGGGCATGGCATCCAGGTCTGAGCAAGTCATACTGCCACTTTATTCAGCCCTTATCAGACCCATCATTGAGTATAATGTCCCTTTTGGCAAGTATTGACCAGATTATGCAACAGCTGAAACACAGGAGAAGTCAGGGTATAATCACATTGTCCTGCACAGATCATCTTAAAGCCCTGTCTTTATACTCTGTGTCCTGCAGGTTACTGAAAGGCGATCTATACCTGATGTACAATGTACCATCAGTTCCAGCTCTGGAGGACCTTTTGCACATCTGCAAAATGAATAGCATCAGAACCACTAAACCCAGGAATTTAAATTTTGCTTATTACATAAACAAAACATGCTGGTGAAACAGATGTGTGCCAGAGGATCACCATGCTCTGGAACAGGCTTCCTATCCAACCTTAACTCTATTTAAGAGTAACTTTGACCAATAGATGGGAAATCAGAAATTCACCTTGGGTCTGGCCCCCCATGTTTCAGAAAGACAGAGGCAGACAGTAAAGCCCAAAGTAACACCCCCAACACATAGACACATAACCCCTATAAACTTCCTATCATAACCCCCCCCCCCAATAAACTCCCTTGATACATGGTGACACAACTGGTTTGGATTGCCCAGCTAGGATTGTTAATAAATAATGTGAATAGTAGTGGTTCAAGAACAGACTCTTATGGGGCTCCGCAGGAAATGTTTCCATTTACTGAGGAATTGTAAGCTTGATATATAGTGTATGATTGATTGGAGACATGGCTGTGAAGCCATTGTACAGCCTCTGGAGAAAAGCCACAGTCTCTAAGTTTATTTAGTAATTCCTCATGACTGACTGTGTTGAATGCTCATTTGAATTGCACCAGTTATCAGAGTGTGATCTTTATCATTATAAATGTTATCAGTGAGCATACATAATATAGTCAAGGTACTGTAATGTGTACGGAACCTATATTGTTTCACAGTCAGTGTATCATATTTAGAAAGATATTTTAGTGTATATTCATAAATTATTTTTTCAAGTATTTTTGCTAGAGGACAAATTAAGGCAATAGGGTAGAAATCTGAGGGGTCTGCCACTTCCTGTGTTGTAGAGAGAGGTATAACTAGCACATGCTTAAAACTTAAAGGGACAATTTTTGTAGTAAGAGATAAATTAAATATAAACGTTAAGATATTTACTAAGAATAGGAAGGCCTACTCTGAGGATTTCAAGGAACAAATTGACTGCAATTATAATGGATCCTTTGTAACAGTTGTTACACTATTTTGTTGGTAACAGTTCTAAAGTGGAATGGAGCATTATATTAGTCTGTGAAGGGGAACAAAAGGAATATGAGTGAAGTGCAAACTATCGTGAGATGGGGGATAGGTTATGTTTCTACTTATACTGTTAATTGTAGCTAAGGAGAGTGTGGATGTGGAGAATTGTTTGGGAGCAGATGAATTTGATAGAGTGCCGCCAAAACTGTTTTTGCTGACTAAGGTGCTGTAGCCGCTGTTGAAAGAATTTATCTTTGGTCAATCTGATATCTCTTCTTTACCTTTGGTTGATCCGATATCTCTTCTAGCTTGCTGCCTGACAAGAAAAAAATATTTTGCACTTAGGGTCATTACAGGGATTAGATTTCCATTCTTTTCAGGCTAAGTCTGAGTGTTATAAGATTGCTCAGCTCTTTATTGAGTCAGTGGGAAGACATTCCTTGATATTTTATTTTTTTTAGTGGAATGTAGCCTATTTTGGATGAGCACAACCAGATTATAGAATGTGAAAAGGGCTGTGGTAGGGTTGGTGTATAATTCCATTTTCCCTTCCATGTTTCAACATTAACTCCTTCTTGAACTAAATGTTGTAGCACATTCTTGCATCTGCAAATGTACATATATATATATATATATATATATATATATATATATATATATATATATATATGTATATATATATGTATCTATATATCTACATCTATATGCACACACACACACACATATATATAGATATATATATATATATATATATATATATATGTATAGAGTATGTGTGTGTGTGTGTGTGTACTTGTTTTTTCGCATATTTTTGTATTTGTAAATATGTTTTTTCGTTTCTTATGTGATCCTTTTCACCAGAGCTGTGCCTGTAAACGTTCCTTTGAGATCAGTGCACTACCCCAGTAAACAAATATTTATAAATACATAAATAAATAAATAAATAAATAAATAAATAAATAAAAGGGTGCTCCAATCAATGTGTTTTAGTTCATTCAGTAGGATTTCATGAGATAATGTTGAGAAACATCTTGTGGTAATGATTTGTAAAGGGAATTTAGAAGCTCTAAATGCCCAGCTAGATAGAAAAGGCTCGTGATTACTTATGCAATTATGCAGAATATTGAGAGAATATAGTTTGTCAGGAATATTGATTAAGAGGACATTTAGTATGGTGCAAATTTTGGTATTAGGGTTTAGCCTAGTGCCTTCATTCAATAGTTGTGTCAGGTTTAGGGGAGAAGCTACTGTGAAAAAATGAGCTTGAGAATTCCCCTTTCCAATTTATGTTGAAGTCCCCTAGGGTAATACATTTTCTGTTTAGGTAAGGAGCATTATATTATTGAGAAAAGAATCTTTTAAGGTACATGTTATTTTATACTAACTCATCAAAAACATTTCTACAGTGACATTAAATTATTTTCCAAGTATAAGACTTTTGTCTAATATTCAAGTCATTTTTGTACTAAAGCAACTCCGTATATTCCCAAAATATATGCTCACAATAAGCTGTTTCTGAAGTATTACATCTCCAACACATGCCTCTTGTCTGTGGGAAAGTACAGTTATGTAAGATCTTACCATACCAGTAGATGTCCTACTTCTCACTGTTGCAGTATTCATTTCTCTTGGGATATCCTGCTTAGGATAGCTTAATACTCAGCCAGTATACCAATGTCTTGTCATTGTACATCACATGTATGTCTTAAGTGTAAACATATAGTACATATATGAGGAAAGGATGTCTAATCCTCAGAACTGAAGTGCCCCAAGAGAATCAGAGCAACCTCAGAGAAAGGCAATAACATGTACATCCAGGAAGGAAAAAAAAAAAAGAAAAGGATGTAAAAAAGACCCTGTCGCTTTTGTGTTAGGACACGAATAAACAAATCTTTGTAGGTTCTGTTCAAGCAGTTTTATTTCATACAAACACATTACTATTGTTGACTCTAGCTTAAGTAACATATATACAATTAATGACTAAGATCATGCATGTTCACTCACTGGCTGCTTCTACAAAATGGCACTAAGGTTGTGCATGTGTGCGGATTATATATACGCGCATGTACAGCCTTGCTTGCTTCTTAAAGATACAAGCACACACACTTTGCACTCTGATCTACATCCTCCTTCTTTGAAAAATAGACCATACAATTGTTATGAGACTACCTAGCATGCAGAAATCACAGGTAATCCATAGACATGCATTATACAATATTAAACATAGAGGTACAGTATATACAATCAAGTTCACATTGCTGCGTACTTCACATTTGGCTTAGACACTTGTACATATCATGTGACATAAAATTGGGAAATGGATTTAGCAACTGGGACAGATTCTGCAAAATGGTTGACCTGTGGAATGTTCAAATCACTTTCTAGACAGAATCTGACTTTTGAACACATTCTGGTCTGGAAAAAGGGTGACTCATTCTTTGATTTAGAGTTTGCATAACAGATACAATGTTGTGACTGCAATGATGATGATGATGATGGTACTGGTACAGGAAGAAGATATTTGCAATTCCTTCTATACTTCATTCCTTCGGAATTTACCAAGTAAAATCTTGGCTCGGCATAGATGCCTGTAATTTGTCCTATTCGATCAAAGCCTTTTGTTGTCTGAATTCGTACCATCTCTCCTTCCCTCAACAGTTGAAGTAATTTGCTTGATCGGTCGTAACAAGATTTCTGGATATTACACTTCTTAAACAGTTGAGCCTTCATGGTTTTAGTGTCCTTTGACTTAGGCTGCAACAAACTTGAAGAAATACATAGCATAGTTTTAGTTTGCCTGGTTCTACCCCACTATTAACTAGGAAATCTACTCATGTGCCAACTCTTGTGCTCAACGTTTTCTGGAATTCATAAATTCCAATGCCTTGGATCAACCTATCCACACCCCCACCAGGGGCAGCAATATCCTAGACCTGGTCATTACCAACATGGGCAACTGGTGTTCCACACTAGAGGTTAATTCCTCATTGGTCAAATCAGACCACAAGCTAATCACCCTAGACATCCACATCCAGCCCCCAACCCCCATTAGAAAACCACCATAAAAAAGTTCTCCAAAACCAACTTCATGCATCGTAAGGCAGAAGTGGCAAACTTCAAGACACCCATGCTGATGGGCACTTGAGGTATGACTGCTAAAACCTATACAAATAGAGTTTATAAGCAGTTACAAGAGTGCATGGATCCCTAACAGAACTAAGATGCTATCCTCCAAAAAAAGGAAGCCAATGTGGTGGTCCCCTGCCATAAACAAACTCTACAACAGAAGAAAGAAACTGTTGCAAAAAAAGAGTAAAATCCTATGACTGGAGGAACTCCCTGGTCAGCCTGAGTAAGAAGCTGAGATCCCTCATAAAATTCTCCAAAGCCAGTTAAGAAAACAAAATTGCCACTGATTCTAAAAACAACCACAAAGCATTCTATAGCTATGTCAAGAATCTCAGTGGCAACACTCAAATCTGCTCGGAGTTACAGCACAATGGCACTAAATATACAGAACCAACTGATATTGCCAACATCCTGGCAGATAGGTTCAGGAACTTTACCCCCTCTCATCCCCTAAAATGCCCATCTCTATACCCGAAGAATGCAAAGTTCCTATAATCACGGCTGGACAGGTAAAAAACAGACTCTCCAAAGCCAAGAACACAGCATCCATGGGACCTGACAGCATCTCAGGCCGCATTCTACATGAACTACAGAATGAACTGGCACCCCACCTAAGTACCATGTTCAATCATAGCCTCACCTCAGGCTTTGTGCCACTGAATGATGCACAGTGATGGTTATCCCACTCCACACAGGGGGAGCCACCACAGACCCCGGGAAATACCGCTCCATTAGCCTAACGAGCCTGGTCTGCAAGGCTATATAACGTATCATCATGGAACTTATAAACAATGACATTGGTACTCTCCAAACTCTAGACTCCACCCAGTTTGGGTTTGTAGAAGGCAGATCATGTCTCCTAAATCTGATAGACTTCTTTGAAGCAGTCACTAAAGCCGTAGATGAGGGTAAGGTAGTTCACACAGCATATCTAGATCTCACCAAGGCTTTTGACACCACTCCCCACTCTGGAATTGTAGATAAACTCACTAAAGTATGTATAAATCCCTGTGTCACAAGATGAGTTGCCAACTGGCTCACTGACAGAATACACACTGTGAAAGTATCCAACTCCAAATCCAACTTCAGACCAGTGATAAGTGGAGTACCACAGAGTTCAGTACTGGGTCCTCTCCTGTTTGGTATCTACTTCTCTGAAGTACAGGCTAACACAGAAGGTCTTTAGCTAATGAAGTTCACAGATGATTGCAAACTAGGAGCCATAATCGAAACTCCTAACAATGTGGACGTCCTACAAAAGGGCCTCTCTGAGACAGATGCCTGGTGTCAAAGCCATGGCCTCAAGCTCAATGCCAAAAAGTGCATTGTCATCCCTTTTGATAAAAACTCTGTACACATGAACTACCACATAGGTGGTAGTCTACTTAACACCAAATGTGTGATAATAGACCTTGGGAGACAGGTGGACAGTAGTTTCTCCTTTGATAATCACATTGCCACAGTAGTCAGGAAATCCTTCTACATGGCTCATCTCATCACAAAAGGTTTCTCATCCAGAAAAAAAGAGGTCATTGTTCCCCTCTACTCATCACTCATTAGACCCATTATAGAGTACAACGCCCCTTTTAGTATCTACCTCACAAGACATCTACAACAACTGGAAAGGCCGCTGATATACCTAACAAAGAGGATTACCGGCCTCAAAGAGATGTCCTACGCAGACCGTCTCAAAAAACTCCAGCTTTACTCCGTCGCATATCACCTACTCAGAGAAGATCTCTGCCTAACATACAAAGCTATGTCAAACCCAGAGCTGTTGGACATTCTCCACTTAAAGAAATCCCAATCCCTCTGAGTTACACACTCTAGGGATCTAAACCTTGTCACCACAATAAACAGAACATGCCGGAGGGATAGATTCTTGTCCCAGAGACTTCCCATACTCTGGTACAAACTACCTATCTATATCAAACAAAGCTCCTCATTAGCACTCTTCAAGAAAAATCTTGATGATTGGATGGGAAATAGGAAATTCACCCCTGGGATCACTTCTGTGGCTCTGCTCGACAGGGGCACAGGTAAATCATTTTCTTGGGTGGTGAAAGCCAGGGTACCTTTTGGCTAAGCTTATATAGGCCCTAGGGCCAATAGCCTAGTACCTACCTATCAACCTATGAACCTTCGGTTTGAATTTCTTCACCTCCATAAGCAACAAGTCTCTGGTTACTTTGAGTTGTTTGTTAGTTCTCACTCTTGCAAATGTGTCTGCTGATATAACATTACACTTTAAACCAGTGTCTACTTTGAGTTCTGTGGATTTTCCATTAATCTGCACAGTACAAAATACTTCACTTCTTGTTCATACGTTTACTGCATCAACCACAGCTCTCAACCTTCCATCCCCAAAATGAGGAACACCAGCCATCATAATGTGGAACAAATGGGCAAAATGTGGAACACATACTAACAGCTTACTAACAATTCCAACTATTAAGGTCATATGATGCCTAAAATATGCTGGTTTTACTTATAAAAAAGATTTTTTAATGAATTACTTCTATTTACCATGAATATCAGTTAAAAAAATTCCTAACACAGAATGTGTGCCAGACCATTTCAATGTAGAACTTTGAGGAACATGAACTTTTTAAGACCCCAAATAAGGTACATCCCTCATAATGAGGTACACTTGAGAGGTATGTCATCAACTCTTTCACCAAGCACTTATACACCATCCACAAAAAAAGCTGACTGTTTCAAGTCTACTTGATCAACTTGCTTTTGTGTATAACCTTTCTTTACAACTGTGTGAGGCTTACTTGATTTGCAAAACTTTTCAAAATTATTCCATACTTTTTACACCTGTGTCATTGCTGACCATATGCTAAGCAGTTCTCTCTTTTAGACTAATGATTCGCACCACAACTGCGACAGTTAACAAGAAAGCTAGATTTGGGTTTTGCTGATAGACACTTGTGTTGCACTGAGCTGACGCTGGAGTCCGCACCTTTCTTGGAACTTTCTGGAAAACCTCGTGTCTTCTTTGGAAATCTTGTAGCTGTCACATGTTTAGGCCTGTTCTCATTTGCCACATGTTGTATATTATCTACATGTGCTCTGGAACCAACTGAAACCATGCTCTTGTCACTCGCAAGCATATTTGTGTGTTTTTCTGACAAATCTCTATGGCCTTGCTCAACGTTAAAATCACTGTTATGAAGTAAAATCTTTCTCACAGCAGCACTAGTAATACCACATACAAGCATGTCCTTTATCAGCTCATCTTTTAGATCACCAAACCAACACGACTTAGCTCTGTTTTTCAAGTCAGTTATATAAGCTGCAAATGTTTCCCCTCATTTCTGATCTCTTTTGTAAAACAAATGCGTTTTTAATGCAATATTCATCTGAGGGTTACACGTTTCTCTGAACTTGTGCTTCACTCGGGGTCTTTTCTTGATTCAGCTTGTACAACAATATGGCAGTCTGCACCTTCTCCTTCATATACTCCTGGTACATACACAAATGAACCATCAGTTTCTATGGCTTCTGACCCTACTAGGTTTAGCAAAATGAATGCCCTGGTGTGTGCATCTTTATCTGCATAAGCTGCTTGTATGAAAATATCGTACTCTTGCTCAAATATTCTGCAGTTCTCTGCAATAGTCTGATAAAATACAAGTGGTAGGGGTTTTCATAATCAGTCTGTCATATTAACAGATACCAGCGAAGGGGTTTGTAAATAAGCATAAACATACATACATGCACATATGCCAAAATTAATGCCAGTAATTGTCCAATGCCTTTAGGTTCATAGGTTCATAGGTTGGTACTAGGCTATTGGCGCTAGGGCCTATACAAGCCTAGCAATAACAATTCTCTAGCTATTTCTAGCCCACACTATTTACTTCCCTAGACCCCTGTCTAGCAGGGTGACTGACGTGATCCCTGGAGTGAATTTCCTTTCTCCCATCCAGTCATCAAAGTTCCTTTTGAAGAGGGCCAAAGAGGTGCTCTGCTTGACATGTATGGGAAGTCTATTCCAGAGTCTGGGGAGTCTCTGGGTCAGGAACCTATCCCTCTAGCTTGTTTTGTTTATTGTAATGACAAGGTTTAGATCCCTGGAGCATGTGGCTCTGAGGGATTGGGATTTCTTTAAGTGTAGCATGTCCAACGGCTCAGGGTTTGACATGGCCTTGTATGTTAAGCAGAGATTGCCTCAGAGTAGACGATATGCGACACAGTATAGCAGGAGTTTTTTAAGGTGGTCAACATAGGGCATCTGCTTTAGGCCTGTGATTCTTTTAGTGAGGTATTTCTGCGGCCTTTCCAGTTGTTGCAGATGTCTTATGAGGTACATACCAAATGGGGCGTTGTATTTTATAATGGGTCTAATAAGGGATGAGTACAGTGGGACAATGACCTCCTTTTTTCTGGATGAAAAGCCCTTAGTGATGAGGTGTACCACATAGAAGGATTTCTTGACTGTTGTGGTGATGTGGTTATTGAAGGTGAGACAACTGTCCACCTATGCCCCTAAGTCTCTTATCACACTTGGTGTTTAGTGTACTGCCACCCATGTGGTAATTCAGAGGTACATGTTTTTTTCCCATAGGGGATAACTACACATTTCTTGGCAATGAGCTTGAGCCCATGGCTCTTGCACCAAGCATCTGTTTCTGTAAGGCACTTTTGTAGAGTATCGACATCATTTGGGGATCCAATAATGGCTCCCAGTTTGCAGTCATCTGCGAACTTTGTTAGCCAGAGTCCCTTAGTGTTGGCCTGTACTTCAGAGAAGTAGATGCCAAACAAGAGAGGTCCCAGGACTGAACCCTGAGGTACTCCACTTGTCACTTGTCTGGAACTGGATTTGGAGTCAGCTACTTTTACACTGTGGGTTCTGTCAGTAAGCCAGTTGGCAACCCATCGAGTGACGTAGGGATTTGCCTTTGTAATCTGAACTTGTATCTTTCATTGGGCTTTCCAGAATTATACGAATAAACAAACTTGTAGTACTTTTGAATAACTGGACTTTGCAAAATAAACTTCTCAGGCTTTTCAGTACTTTACTGCACTTTGCAAAATAACTTCTCGAGGTTTTCAATGCTTTTGGAATTTTATCAGAAAAGGCAAAAATGCTACAGTAATACACCATCACTTGCTATATTTTTAGAATTTTATTAGTGAAGGCAAAAATGCTACAATCATTTAACATCACTTATTAAAGTCATCACTTTTAGAAATACTATACTCTTGTAATGTTGTATTTTGTAAGAAAACACCTCTTATCAGTGTAAGAAACATGCTAGGTAACTGCACAATGCGAACAAATCAATCAACTGTTGCCTTAAACTCAATAACTTTTCGAAGTGATTGCACTTTGGGAATCACTCTATACATCACATTGAAATGTCCCTAAAATGGGGTACCTTACTAGGCAGCTCTGTAATGGCGATACTTTGCAAATAGACGCACCCAGCACAAGAAACTTTTTTTGAAATAGCTATGCTTTGACTGGATTACATGAAGCAGTTGCACTTTGGACACAACAGACTCTTTGTAATACATGCAAAGTAATAAGCGTACACTGTAAGCACTTTTACAAACTCTGAGATACTTCAAATAACTTTAGTCGTGCTCTTGATACAAAACGAGTCATAGTTATTCCCAAATACAACACTTTGCCAAAACACATACATGCGCATTTCTTTTATTTGGCTTAATGTGCCCTTTATTTTCTTATTGTAATTATTTTGCTTGCTTAAGCCCTTTTTATTCCCAATACACTTTTCTTGTGCTTATTTTACTCTAAACATGCCCAATTTTGCCTTGAGCACACTCGTTTTGCTTTCAACATGCTCATTTTTTGCTTTAAACATACTAATTTTTGCTTTACAGTTAATTGTTTCATAAAAAACGTTTATCTTAAACATGTTCTTTAGTTAACAAACTTTTCATACTTTTTGCTTGCCTGATAATGCAGTTTGTACCTTTGTAATGCCCTTTTAATATCTTCTGCATCGAGTATACAGTTTGTGCCATTTCTCATTACCTTTATTTCTTTCTGGCTATGTTCGTACACTTTTCTCTCGGTTTTACCTTCCCTGTCATCTTTCCACCTCATGGCTCTGAATATTCTTCTATCTTCCATCCCGGTTCTGACACCATGTCGCTTTTGTGTTGGGACACGAATAAACAAATCTTTGTGGGTTCTGTTCAAGCAGCTTTATTACATACAAACACATTACTACTGTTGACTATTGACTCTTACTTAAGTAACTTATATACAATTAATAACTATAATCATGCATGCTCACTCCTTAGCTGCTTCTACAAAATGGCATTAAGGTTGTGCACGTGTGTGTGTGTTATATACATGCATGTACAGCCTCTTCCTAAAGATATAACCACACACATTTTAGACTCTGATCTACAGACCCCATGACCAGAATGAGGGCAGCATAAATAAATGGGGAGCAGGAGGGTGGGACAGAGTACTGCAAAAATGAGAAGTAGGACATTGACTGTTACAGTAAGATCTTATACAACTGTACTGTGACCTTCCTTATCACTGTTTCACTATTCTTTACACTTAGGAGGATACAAATGCTACCGGAAAGTATGGAAGGAGAAAGACATAGAAGATCACTCCACAACCCATGAAAAATATCCCTGGCAAAACCTGCCCTGGCCCTCAAAATTACTCCAACTTGTAATGTTTAGTAAAAGTGTGAACAGAAGATCAAGTAACATCTCCCAAGATAGATCTAGTTTGATAAAAGACCAGAAGAAGCCAATGCCCTGGTAGAATGAGCACATACAGAAGAGGCCAGCTGCTTGTCATGAAAAGAATACTATGGCTAGGCTTGTATAGGCCCTAGGGCTGGTAACCTAATACCAACCTATGAATGTATGAACCTAATACAAAAAGAAATGGCCTTTGAAATATAGGAGGAGATAATTTGTTTGGACACCACCAGACCCAATTTCCTAGCATAAAAAGAAACAAAACTTCGCTCAGATTTCATGATATGCTTTGTCTTGTCCAGGTAATATCTGAACCATCTATGTAAGGTATTCTGTGGAGAAGGGAAGAAAGAAGAAACATGGCTGGACTGGTTCAAAGACAAATCATTAACCATCTTCAGCATAAAAGGTCTGGTACAAAGAGACACCCTGTGAAAAAAAACAAAAAAGGAGGAACTGCCATGAGAGCTTGAAGTTCAGGGATCTGTATCATTTTATCAAATTGCTATTCAGCAAATAGCAATTCATCAACCCCCTATTTAGCAAATGGCATTTCAGGAAACAACAAAATCTTTCCCAGGGTAAGGAAGCACTTTACCAAAGGCACACCATAACAGAAACTACACAAAATCAAACCCACCCAGTTGGGGGGGGCTGTGCCCACCCACAACCCCCTAACTATATATACCAACTCCAAGACCACACTACTGTGGGAAAAAGAGCAAAGTTGTGGTGTTGGCCAAGTGCTTCCTTACCCTATGAAAGATTTTGTCATTCACTGAAATGCCATTCACTAAAAAAGGGTTCAATGAATTGCTATTCGCTGAATAGCAATTTGATAGAATGATATAGACCTGAAGTTCAGAGACCCTCTTGGTTGAAGTAAGAGCCATTAATAAGACAGTCTTCCAAGTACAATGTTGTAGGGAAGATGAAACTGCAGTTTCAAAAGAAGACTGAGTCAATTTCTCAAGAACAAAATTAAGGTGCCAAGAAGGAGGAATAGGCTTTCTTGGAGGCCGACTACAAAACTAGAAGCTAAAGGTGGATTCAAAGACAGACAAGCTGAAATGGCTGAAAAATGAAATTTAAAAGATGAATATGTCAAACTAGAGGCACCAAGTATAGCAATTCTTCCATTTAGTCACATATGATTTTCTAGTAGTGGGTTTCCTGTCCTCCTGCAAACCCTGAAGCACATCCTCAGAAAACTGGTGTCAAAAACGAATCAAAATCCTTTCATCCAAAGTGTCAATTGAAGGGTGGACAAGTGAGGGTGAATAAGACATCCCTTGTCTTGTGTAAAAAGATCCATTCTGTGAGATAACATGTGATGACTGCCCTTGACCAGATGAAACAGAATGGGTAACCAGTGCTGTCTGGGCCAGAAGGGAGTGACCAGGATGATTTTAGGTGCATCTCACATAATCATATGCAGGACCTTTGGTAATAGAAGAAGAAGGGGATAGGCATACAGAAACAACCCATTTCAAGAAAACGACATGGCAACAATTTTCCAAGCCAGAGAAGATTGCACTCTGGAACAGAAATGGAGAGGTTGTTTCTCCAGAGGAGAGACAAAAAGATCTACCTGTAGAGTACCCCACTGATGTACAATGTCCAGAAAGTTGTCCCTGTGAAGCATCCATTCATGAGGATTTATCCTGGACTTGCTTGGACTGTGCTTTGAAGGAATGTGAACTGCCAGAAGAACTAACTGATGGTGGACAGCAAAATTCCAAGCCTGAAGAGCCAGTCTGCAAAGATGGTTAAGATTTTGTGCCTCCTTGCTTGTTGATGTACCACATGACAGTGGCATTGTCAGTAAAAACTTTTAAAGGATCTGGAACCCAAGCATCCCTTATCTTTGATATTGTCTGTCAGCTGTTTTGGGGACCAATGACCATGGACGTGTAGGTTGTTGGAAACGCCTCCTTAACTGTGATTGGAAGTATCTGTGTACAGCTTTTCAGTAGGGAGTGGAATGCAAAAAGGCTGACCTGGATTCAGGAAAATCTGTAGAACTCACCAGTGGAGCTTAAGCTTGAGACAAAGTAAAAGGGGGACTGGAGTTTGAGATAAGGGTAGTGGGGACCAGATACTCCAAAATGTGGCAGTGTTGGAGACAAACTTTTTTTTAAATAAGAAATATCTTTATTAAATTATCACTTATGACATAGGCAATCACACACAACCTAGACAAGTGGATGGGGAATAGGACATTTACACCAGTCCTGGCACCCATGTCCCTTATGGCCAGATGTAGCTTATAAATGTCTGACCCTTGATGTCCTATTTGGATACAGGACATCATTATTCTTTCTGGAAAACTTGTCTAGTCTTAGAAAGCCCCTCCCCAGTTCTTTAGCCTAGTAACAGTCTATAAATCAATGAATACATTTATATAAATTAAAACAAGCCATATTGACATATTTTTAGTTGCAAACATTATATATCACTTATCTGTCTTATCACTGCCAGTCAAACATTACATAGCTCATTCAAATCCTGCCTTCTCTTAAACCTCATTCCTCTTCTAAAACCTTATTCTGTATATATTGTTCCCACAATTCCCATTTTTTATGTAATTTATTCCTACCCAAGACAAATAGTCTTGAGCTAGCACTGGAATTTTCTCATGTGGAGTTTGCCAAAAGAAACCATGGGAATGGTGGATGCCATATACTCCAAATCTTGAAGAAATTCCCTTAAAGGAAGGACTGCAAAAGGAAGAAGAGACTAGGAATAAGCAGTCAAAGAGAGGACATTGAAGTCTGTGAAATACAGTCTCTTTAAAAGGTGCCATGTGTTTGTCTAGCCATCAGAGGATATAATAGTATTAATGCCAAAATTAGATTTAACTGATCATGCTTAGTATGTGACAAACCTCTTATACAACTGTTTGCAGTAATAGGTTCATAGGTTCATACTAGGCTATCTGCCCTAGGGCATTTATAAGCCTAGACAGAATGTGTTTAGCTTTCGCCACCCATTTTAAATTAATTTTGCTATGCCCGTTTTCGAGGTTAGTATACTGTGCCTCTGTCTAACAGTGACACAGAAGTGATACCCGGGGTAAACCTATGATCTCCCATCCACTCATCAAGATTCCTCTTGAAGAGAGTCAATGAAGGACTCTGCCTAACCTGGACTGGGATTTTATTCCAGAGTGAAGGGAGCCTCTGGGTTATGAATCTGTCCCTCCAGCATGTCCTATTTATTTCAGTGCTGAGGTTCAAGTCTCTCAAGTGCATAGCTCGATGGGATTTGGATTTTCTGAGGTGCAGCATGTCCATTAATTCCGGGTTGGACATGGCTTTATACGTCAGGCACAGATCGCCTCTGAGCAGGTGGTATGCCACTGAGTAGAGCTGGAGTTTCTTTAACCGGGCAGCATATGGCATCTGTTTGAGCCCTTTGATCTTCTTGGTGAGGTACTTTTGGGGTCTTTCCAGTTACTGCAGGTGTCTGGTAAGGTACATCCCAAAAGGGGCATTGTACTCAATTATGGGCCTGATGAGGGATGAGTAAAGAGGCACTATGACCTCCCCTGATCTAGATGTGAATCCCTTCATGATTAGGTGGGCTATATAAAATGTTTTTCTAACCACTTTGGCCACGTGGTTGTCAAATGAGAGAGTGCTATCAACTTGGGTCCCCAGGTCCCTAATTACTTCTTCTGTACTTAATGGATTACCACCTATGTGGTAATTTGTGGGCACTTTGTTTTTGCCAAAGGGGATAACTATACACTTTTTGGTGTTTAGCTTGAGGCCATGGCTCTGGCACCAGTTATCTGTTTCTATGTGGCCCTTTTGTAGGATGCTTGTGTCGGCTGGAGAGTTGATTATGGCACCCAGTTTGCAGTCATTTGCGAACTTGGCCAGCCACAGTCCTTCCGTGTTAGCCTGTACCTCCGAGAAATATATACCGAACAAGAGAGGTCCCAGGACTGAGCCTTGTGGGATGCCACTTGTAACTGGTACTGTTATACTTGTACTTAGCTGTGTTCTGTGTGTTGCATTATAATGACTACTGAAAGCTATCCTATCATCATTAGCATGGTCATGTATGGCTGGTAGTGAATCCTGTGATACACAGAACTTGTCTACTGATTGCAAGAGTTAGAAAGGTGTTTAATCTACATGCATAGCTTTCAACTGTCCAGATTTTCACAGACTGTCCAGATAGTTGACTCATATTTTTGGTCTGTTTCTCATAAAATTGTGTTTTTTTGGAAAATCAGTGAGGACTGAAATCAGAAAATAATGACAGGCATTTGATTTTCAGACTTCATATGCTTCAGAAAAATTCATGCTAATGCAACACCTGTTATTCATCCAACTTTATGTGTGTAAGAGCAATATTTAAAATGTGTCCCTATTTTTGGGCCTTTGTCCCCCCATTATCTGTGGCTTTGTTCAGATTTCTTGCTCAAAGAGGTTGAGAGATATGCCTACATGTGGTTAAGTATGCTTATGCAGAAATATACATGTATATTGTTCACTCAGCAAATGCATACTTCAGCTGTACCTATGATTCCCTGAGATAAGACACATTTCCAGCTTTCTTTGCAGTATAGTTGTAGCATTGCAGATTTCAGGTAGGAGAATAACATACTCCTCGGTCAGTCACTGACAAAAACATCATTGGCAGATCTGTGCACAGCAACTTAAAAAGAAATATAATCCCTTCTACTCTCCACTGTTTACTTCTATTTTCTGCAGCCAAATATAAAACTTTAGCTGAAGTCTGACGTTCTTATTGTGATTTATGTGGTTGGCTACTGGTCATAAGAGTAACTGAACCTCAGACACATGCTCTGCATCCAATTTCTCAAACATATTTTAATGGTTGTGTGAACAATTAAATTATACAATTTAGCAAAACATTTATAGTATCTTATTATTTCATAAATGTTAAAAAACTATCACCATTCATTAGAACTTTGTTGATAATATGAGCTTTTGATGTGAGTATATATTCATTCCTCTACACTTATAAATGCATTTACTTTCTTTCGTCAGGAACTGTGTGGATGCAAGAAATTTTGACACTTATTAAGAGCAATGGAGACACAGAAGCCTTTCTGACTATACCAAACTGGGACCGGGTACCCTGGATAGAGCAAATGACTGCGAAGCAGCTTCTGGAAAACCAGCCATCCCCTCGCCTCATAACTACACACCTTCCTGCTCACCTTGCTCCCAAATCACTCTACAATTCCAAGGCAAAGGTAAGTCTCATTACAAATAAAAAGGCATTGTTAACCCAAAATGTTTTGCTACATTATTGTGCTAATAATAATCTTAAATTTGTAGTGGCTCATTGTTGCTAAACAATAAAGCTCTGACTGCGATCCAGAAGTTACTAGCAAAGTGATGAGCCAACAGGGATAACTGGCATGACAGAGTGGCTGGCTCATTTATCATAGAGGAAGGAAGAAACTCAGTTAACTACAATACTGCCACCTAGGGGAGGATGTACCAACAACATGCACTGGAGCCATTAAGTGATCTAGTATTACACACACTTTATTTTTAGCTCTTCATGAATGGAAAGGATGAGTTAGATATGATGTTTGGAATGCATAATTTGGTTTAAGTTCTCAAAAAGGTTTTATGGATTTTTTACAATTGTTTTCCTAATTCATGAAAATAGTGAACCACCACAAAGCCCTATCCCTGTATTCTATCTCTTTGAAGGGAGATCTATGCCTGGCATACAAGGCATTGTCATATCCCACTCTGTTGGACCTCCTGAATATCTGCATAAAAACAGCACAAGAATTATCTGTTTTAAAGGCTTAACTATTGCCTGTGATATAAATAGGACCTGCTGGAGAGACAGGTATGTATCCCAGAGACTACCTCTTCTCTGGAACAGGCTCCCCATCTATGTGAAGCAGAGATCCTCCCTAACCCAATTCAAGTCTAACATGGACAACTGAATGGGAAACAGGAAATTCATCCTTGGTTTCACACCTATGTCTCAAATGGGTACAGGCAGGCTGTAAATGGTTCATCTCCCAGGGCCTCACTTGTAAAAGATTAATCTCCCAAGCCTCTGTTTATACTTATCAAAGGTACCATAATTTGTCAGATATGTGAGATGCATGGCTAGGCTTAAAAACACCCTAATGATCATTAGCCTAGTATATACATATGAACCTGTAAATGCAGACAGCTCGACATTGCAGATTTTTTTCAGTTGGGAATATTTTTAACTATTGTTTGCTTACTTGTTTTCCTTGTTATTTTGTTGATCTTACTATCACAAATGGCTAATAAAAAAGATGTTATTATGGCGGGGGGGGGGGGGGGGGCACTTTCATTTCTCAAGTTGTACTTGAAGTGAGAGCAGATTTTTTTTTACAATAAGCCAACCTCCTCTTAGTAATGGAATGGGTATTTGCATGCCTACTGGAGGAAATTAATTAATTTTAATGGTTCAGCAGGAATGTACAGCAGGATTCTAGAGAAAATGCTATGCTCTTTGATAAGAGATGCCAAATGTAGTTGGTGCAAAAATATGTCTCGTGGAAAGATATTCATTCTTAATGATTCATGCATGTTACTTTTGCCAGTTTTGAAAATGAAAATAAAGAAATAATGATTATTCGGAAAGATTTGCTTCACCACAATGAGGCTGTTGCAGCTTAACTGTGTATTTGTACTGAAACAACACTGCTATTTTAAGTTGTTTGTCAGGTGCCAGAATCTATCATATCACACATGCACGCAGGTCTCTCAACAACAGGTACTGTTATGACTCTGTCCTAGTCCATGTTGGCCTGAATGATTTGAGATGTACCTCCCTGCACTATATGAAAAGATACATGATTGAACTCACTGAATATGTGTTCTAGACAGGTATGTCCCTAGCCTCAAGCAGCATTCTACCGTCACCCAGAATTATGCCTCAATACAAACAGAAAATGATTGACTTTAACAATTGGCTTAGTTTTTGGTGTCATTCCAAGGGGATCTAGTACTTCAGAGCCTGGGAAGACATGATCAACAGACCATGAAGCATTGCCAGAGATAGTCTGCATTTGTCTCCCTTGAGCTTCATGCTTCTGGCAAAGGCTCTTGCCTCCTCCATAGTGCTTTTTTAGGCAATGCCATGAGGTCAAAACAACCAACATGAAAATTTCATCAAAACACAAATTAAAGTTCATGCTGCTAAATGGTATGAGTCTACACATGAATCTGCACTCATTGCAAGCATTCTTAACCCTGGAATATGATGACATTTGTGCAGTCACAGAAACCTGGTTCAAAGCTGCAGAGAGCACCCCAGCCATACCAGGTTACTCATCCTATCATACATTCACCCCCAAACCGTGGGCAGCAAAGCAAAATGAGGTGGTGTTTCAATATATATTAAAGACATACACACCTCCAGGCTGGTCAAACAGTATGACACAGGAGACACTCCAGGTGCTGTTAACCATTGAGAAGACCCCTATTCAAATCATAGTTAGCTACAGCCCCCAACTTTGACTCAAGATGTCCACTCCACCTATTTAGACCTCTTTGAATCTATCAAGATTCTACTCTTTACCCTGATCCTGGTTGAATTTAACTATCCAACCATGGATAGGAAGAACTACTCATGCCAAATCACAAATGCCTAGAGATTACTTGATTTTTGTCAATGCAAATGCCTTGGACTAGCTGGTCAACACCCCCAAAAGAAGTAATAATATCTTGGACTTGGTATTAACCAACATGAGTAACCACTGCAACATCCCTACAGTGTCATCCTCCCAAGTAAGATCCAAACACAAAGCGGTCACTTTTAAAGTCACCATCTCCCCCAACACCCCCTCCCCCCCTTGCTAGGGTCAAACATAAAAACTTCTCCAAAGCTGATTACAACTCCCTGAGGGAAGCCCCCTCCCCCTCCATAGGAACTGGCATAATTGTTCAAACCTACATCAAAGTACTATATGAGCATTTATATAGCTGCATGGAATCAGGAATACCCAAAAGGACAAAATCCTCCTCCTCAAGGAAGAGTAAACCTGTTTGGAGGACATCTGCAATAAACAAACACTATAATAAAAAGGAAAAAGAATGCTGTCCAGGACCAAGAAGGAGCAGGCACCTAGTTGGAAGCAATCTCTCCTTAGTCTGAACAAACAAATAAGAGCATTAGTAAAATCCTCCAAAGCAAACTTCGAGTCCAAACTGGCCACATCTACTAAAGACAGTCATAAGGCCTTCTTCACATATGTCCTGCAATCTCAAAGGAAACACTCAGATCTGCTCAGAACTGGTGGTCAAGGACACCACTTACACAAATGCTGTGACATAGCCAACCTACTGGCAGACAGGTTCAGTGAAAACTTCACCCCTCTGCCCCCCATCAGTAAATCAGGACATCCCCAGCACCTGCCCCCCTCCCCTTATCTCTAGGAAGCAAGTCATCAGTGCCCTCTCAAAGGCAAAAAATACAGCCTTCATAGGACCCGATAACACCCCAGGCTGCATCCTACATGAACTCAGGTAGGACTTTGCAGCACCATTAGGCACCCTATCCAACCAAAGACTGAGTACTGACTTTGTCCCAGCTGAAAAGAGCACACAGGTGGAGCGTCCACCAATCCAGGAAATTATAGACCCATTTGTCTAACTAGCCTAATTTGCAAGGCCATGGAATGGATTATTATGTAACTCATTAACAAGGACATTGGCAACCAAAAAATATTCAGTCCCACACAGTTTGCTTTCGTCAAGGGGAGGTGATGCCTGTTTAATTTGGTCAACTTTGTTGAGACAGTCACCAAAGCCATGGACGAAGGGAAGATGGTGCACTCCACCTACCTTGACCTAGCCAAAGACTTTGATACTACTCGCCACTCAGGTATAATAGATAAACTCTCTCAACTAGGCATTAGTCCATATGTTACCAGATGGGTAGCAAACTGGTTCACTGATAGACCCCACCTAGTCAAAATAGGGGAAGCCACCTCAAGTGGTAGACCCATAACAAGCGGTGTACCCCAGGAATCAGTTTGGGGCCTCGGTGATTTGGGACATACTTTCTGAGGTGCAGGCCAAACCAGTGGACTATGACTGACCAAGTTTGCAGATGACTGCAAACTGGGTGCTGTCATCAATTCCCCTAGTGATGTGGACATCCTCCAAGAGGGTCTCACTCAAACAAATGACTGGTGCCAGAAACATGGCCTCAAACTGAAAGCCAAAAAATGCATCATCATTCTCTTTGAGGAGAGTGATATCTCCGCAAATTATCACATTAATAACAAGGTCTTAAGTACACAATCAGTCGTGATGAACTTGGGCACCCAGGTTGATAGCAAACTGATTTTTTACCACCAGATTCCCTCCGTTGTATGGAAAGCTTTCTGTATGGCCCACCTCATTAGGAAGGATATCTCATCTGGGGACAAGAAGGTCATAACATCCCTGTATTCTTCCCTTATAAGACCCGTTATTGAGTAGAGCACCCCTTTTGGCATGTACCTCACAAACTGCATGCAGCAGCTGGAGAGACCACAGAGGTTCCTCACCCGGAGCATCCAGGGCCTAAAACATCTACCCTACACAGATAGGCTAAAAGCCCTGTCCCTCTACTCAAGTTTCATACAGACTCTTCAGAGGTGACCTCTGTCTGGCATACAAAGCAATCTCAAACCCCACCTTGATGGGACTGCTGCATATCTGCAAGTCAAGCTCCACTTGAGCAACCCATATGCACAACCTCACCCTGGTCTGTGATATCATTAGGATGTGGTGAGACAGATTTGTGCCCCAGAGACTCCCCCATCTGTGGAATAGACTCCCTCTCCATTTCAAGCAGAGTACCTCATTAACCCTTTTTAAGAGTAACCTGGATAACTAGATGGGGAACAGAAAATACATACCTGGGATTCCACCTGTGCCCCTGCTGGACTGGGAACTCGGGTGCTGACTTGTCAGAACATGGGGTAATTTCTTTGCTAGGCTTGTAAGGGCCTCAGGGCCAATAGCCTATTAACTTCCTGTGATCCTATGATCTTAAGTAAGGTACTTCACAGTAATTTATTGCAGCTGCATTACTATCAGAAATGATACTACTGAACTGCAGTGAATGGACTGTGTTACTATTAGTTATGTGTGACCAACACAACATGAACAGTAATGTGGCATGCTCAAAGTCAGGCCAAATCACATCTGCAGTGAAGTTCCTTATATCAGGAACTTGGGCACTGTCAGCAAGTCACATAGGGCCAGCACAGCAAAGTGGCAATATTATTAATTTTATAAATGAGATGGTAAGGGAGAGTTATTAATAGGCAGAAAATGGTGAATACCAAGCAGAGGAATGTACACACAGAGGTAGCCATAAGGAATGATGGGTGGGAGGGAGAAAGGCATATTTTTTTGTTTAGAACAGATTTGCAGAAGATCGGTAAAAGGGAAAGGCAACAAGAAGCTTGTGTGGAATAGATAGAGGAAGGAGGGGAAGGTAGACAGGAAGACATATAAATAAAATACAGACAAAGTTGGCCCAGGGGAGTATGTGTATATAAGGTAGGGTAGTAGCGGAGGGATGCCGACATATACAGGCAGAATTACTGGTGTTTCGGAGGTATGACTACAAACATGCTATGAAGAATGGCAAAAGGTTGAAGGAAACCAAAATGGGGGTATATGTTGGGCTACAGGAAGGCTGTCTGAACAGTTCATAATACATCAGTCACCTCTATGGTTGATGTCATATCAAGGTTGTGCCTCTTGTGGCCAAGCAATCAGTGCTGGCTGGTTGAAAGCTTTACTAATCGCATTAAGAGGCATTCCATGGTGCTGATCCAGACATCAAACTGCCAGTGCATCTCAGACACAACCAGCCTTTGCAATTGATGTTGTGTGACCAAGTTGGACCCTCTGGACTACTCTCAGAAGAGGAGCTTGTTCTCCACTTCGTAGTAAGTGGACACAGAATGACCACCAACCAGCATTGCCCCACTAAGAGACAGGCGTGTTGACCTCTAGCGATGCAGCACCAGGCATATCAACTGATCCAGATCAAAGTGTTAGCTGCCTCTCTTTAACCTGCAATACAAATGGACCTGTACAAGGATGAGAAAAAAATACAAAAAGAGAAAAAATTACAATAAAAGGCTGGCACACTCTCCATAACGGCTTATTTCAAGACTGGAGAACTCAAATGAAAATACATGATTCATGTAAAAATGTAAATAATAAATATTTTAATCATAAACTATTGCATTTATTGTAGTAAATGCTGATGACACAATGGTAGCATGGAAAAAAAAATATTTGCGACTGATATATTTGATATAAAATAGAGACGCAGAAGAATAACATTAGCACTTGTTACTGCTCAGTGCCAAAACTACAATTTAGGAAAAGATGTATGCATTAGTATTAGCGTATTGTTAAATAAATCATCTGAAAGGAATCTTGGCAATCTTGAAGTATAATGGTTTAAAGACTACTTGAATGAGGAAGACTGATATGGAGACATGCGTTTTATATTACCTTTATTACTGAAGATTTGGTATTAGAAAATGTCTAGTAAATTGAAACATATTTTTCCAAAGCATGCTTTACTAAACCCCATAGGGCAGAATAAAAAAACTGCATAAATTTGGTAAAATATTCAGTTCAGACTTTACTCTTCTAGTCCACCACTACCTTTCGAAAACATATTAACATGCCAACTCCCCTCCTCTTCTAATCACTTCTTAGCAACTCCTCAGAGCTCTTTCCAAGGCCAAAAGCAAAAAGTCCTGATCATGTGACAGGTTGCCTTCTTGCAAGTACCAGACATTGTCTTATAGACTCACTACTAAGCAGGTGCAATCTCAGTCTCTCCACTGGATTCTTACCAGCAGTGTAGAAAACCACTGTAGTTATCCCTCCCTAGAAGAAGGGACTCACTACTGACATATGCAACTACAGACCTATAGGCCTCAAAAGTCCTACCTGTAAAGCAATGGAACACATCATTATGGATATTATTAAAGCTCTGGACCCAAGTAGGATAGTATAGTTTATATTATATGTATAGTTTTATTAAAGGCAGATCTTGCCTCCTGAATCTAGTGAATATATTTAAACAGGGCACGGATACATTAGATGTGGGCAATTTGGTTTATACTGCCTGCCTGGACCTGGCAAAGGCTTTTCATACCACATTATGGCATTATCAATAGGATAATCAAACCCAAAGTGTCCCACAGAGACTGGTCCTAATACCACTTGTCTTTGGTATTTATTTCTTGGATGACGAGACTAATATCAACTGACTGTGGTTTGCCAAGTGTGTAAATGACAGCAAATTCAGAATGTCATAAACTCCACATCTAACTTCCAGATTCTATAGGAGGGCCACATATGCACAAACAAGTGGTGACTCAGCTAGTAATAAACTAAATGCCAAGAAATGCTGCATTGTGTCCTTTGACAAACAAGGGCACACATTCACCTCCCAAATTTGTGACATCTCCTTTTTTAGGTGATTTGGTTTCATTGGCTAGTGTCACCAAGAATGGGCATGGGTATTTGGCAGAGACAAGTGGGTTGAGAACCCAATCTACTCCAACCTATTCTAGGGACCAACTCTAACAGTGAGAGGGTGTGTGTGCCCTTATTGACCACTGTGTGCCTGCCATAAAGCATAGCAACCCTGGGTCAATAAGCTATTTACTGGAAGGTGTCTTATTGCCCAGTATGGGTTAACTGGGTTAGCAGCATTAAGTGAAAGCTGGATGTAAAACCAATCAATATGCCAAACATGAACTATGGATTGCTATACTCAATTTACATTCACTGACAGGACATGGCTTGGAAGTGGATGACATGATAGTAAGGAGAAGGATGGACTTCCTATATATCCAATAAACAAAATGGAAAGGCAATGCAGCAATGCCACTTGGCTTGGGTTTATTACCAAGGGGGAAGGCAGGCTAAAATTGTTGTTGGAATTGTGGTGAGGGAGAGTCTTCTGAAGACAGTGAGGGATGTCATCAGAATTAGTGATGGACTCAGAGCAATCCCAGTAGTGCAGTATTCACAGTCTCAGCCTGTACCCCACAGCAGGGTTGCAATGGTAAGGGAAACAGTGCATTCAGGCAGCAGCTGCAAGACCTACTAGATAAAGCAGAATAACATGAGCTGTCTTTATAATTGGGTACCTGAATGCCCATATCAGGAATGACAGAACATGATATCAGGACTGCCTGGGTCCACAAGGGTGTAGCAACTGGAATAAAGAAGGTGAGGCCATCTTAGACTTCTGTCAGGCAAATGGCTTGACAGTGGCCAACACATGGTTCAGCAGTCAAGACAGTCACAAGATCGCATGTAAAATTGGTGAACATACAATTCAAGTAGACTTCCTCCTAGTAAAGAAAGGGCATTGGGGTACAATCAGAGATTGCAAAGTCATCCCCTGTGAAATAGTCTGTCCTTGGCATAAACCGCCGTTGGTCATAATCAGTTGTAAGAGAAGGCTCTAAGGTGGAAGTTGACTGGATTGCAAACATAAGAGTTCAAGGAATTACTCAGGGCACTAACAACTCAGAACAAACAGGAAATATGTGGAAATGAAGAATGTCAGCACCTCAAAACAGCTTGTGTGAGGACTACAGAACAAATATGTGCCTGAACGAAGTATGGAAATAAGGCAAATAACCAATGTTGGTGGTGGCATGCAGAAGTCTGGGAAATTATAAAAAGAAAGAGTGCAGAAAAATGTGGGAGACAGAAAAGATGGACTAAGCTAAGAAGGAATACCGGTTGGCTAACAAAGAGGTGAACACAGCAGTTTCAATAACAGATAGCAAGGCTTCAGAGACATTCAGCCAGCTTCTGGAAAGTGACTCAGCATACAGCACATAGAAACTGTGCAAGGCAAAGACAGAGAGATATGAAAGATATTCATCAGATAACCATTATAAGACCTGCTAGCAGCAAGCTGCTGAGCTGTGCAAAGGGCATCAAAACTAACTAGATGGAGCACTTGTAACAGCACCTGAATGAAGAAAACTCATGGAAGCTGTACTGCCTCAGACACAGCCTACGATAAAAAAGGAAGAAGTAGCCACCTTAGAAGAAATAAGAACAGCACTAAGGTAAATGAAGTCAGAGGAAGCAGCAGGCTCAGATGAGGTGACAGCAGAGATGATCAAGATGTTGGGTGAGATAGGGGAGACATGACTACAGAGGGTACTCATAGCCATATGGAAAGAAAGGCATATCCCAGGCAACCAGAGAATAAACATACCAGTGCCAGTGTACAAGAACAAAAGGGAGACTCACAATATTGGGCAGTATAGAGGTACCAAACTCCTGTCACACTGCATGAAAGTGTTGAATTGGGTGACTGATAAATAAATATGCAGAGTAGAAGGAAGTAAGGTGTGAAATGAGCAGTTTGGATTCAGATCAGGATGCAACACAACCAATCTGATGCTGCAATGATTAGATAGTTGTGGAGAAGCTAGAGATGAGGAAAGGGACCAACTGGGAAGTCCTAGATTTATAGAAAGTATATTACAAGATCCCAAAACTGCTGATTTGGGCAGTCCTGTGATGGTTCACAGTCTTAGAAATATTGGTAGAATTAGTGCAGGCTATGTATAGGGATCCAATAATGCAAGCACAGTGTTCAGACTCACAGAGGGAGTGGGTGTGCATCAGGGTTTAACTCTGAGCTTATTGCTTTGACTGTTTTAAACTGCTTATTTGAGCTGTTATAGTATTTATTTGAATTGCTGATAACATTTTGCATGGTCTGATGAAGAACAGTGTATTGTGTGAAAGCGCTTACCTGATGTATTAAGCTTTCTATATTTTTATGTACATTGCCGTGGTGTGGTGCTTTACATTTTTGTGTTTTACGTTATATCACAAGAATTACTGTATGGTACAGAGATCTGGGCAGTGAAGACGGAGCAGCTGAGGAAGCTAGAGGTGATGGTAATTAAATGTCTGAGAAGAGTGGTAGCATGCACTGTGGGACAGAAGAAGAAATGGGGATATCAGAGTAGAAGCTAAAGTAGCTACAGTTGTGGAGAAGGTCAACGAGAACAAATTATGTTGGTTTTGGCACATGTGCAAAAAAGCACGAGGTGATCTAGTGAAGAGGATTTGGGATAGACAGGAAGAAGATAAAAGAAAATGAGGGCATCCAACAAAAGCACAGCTAGATTGTCAGACGGAAGACCTGTGACAGTCAGGCATGATCACTGAGTAAGGTAGAATAGTGGCATTGGATCAAGAAAGATGGTAACACTTGATGCAACACCCAGACCTCTTGTGGAAAAATGTGAAAAAGGGGGTGGATGAATGTTGATGGTGATGAAATGTGACATCCCTTTGAAACGTGACTCAGTCATTAGGGATCTGGGTACTTTCATGAACAATTATCTATCTTTTGATCACCATGTAATCAATGTCATTCAGAAATCCTTCTATTTAGCCAGACTGATCACCAGGGATATCAGAGGTCCAAGGAAGTTATCATCTCTGCCTCCTCCTTCCTCATCAGGCCCATAACAGAGTATAATGCCCCTCCCTTTGGTTTGTATTTGTCAAAGCATTATGACTCATCTTGAGACACTACAGTATTTCCTCACCAAGACAATCAAGGGAATGTCTTCCTTGAGATACACTGTTTGCTTTAGAGGGCTCTAGCTCCTTTCTATTTTCTATAGACTGTTGAGGAGGAGCTATTGTCCAACTTACAGAGTCCAAAGGATCCAGTCTTATATGATCTCCTGTGCATCCACAAAATAAGAGATCTAAACTTCTATTTAAATATGAATAACATCTGCTGAGAAGATAGATATATCTCCCAAATAATTATTTTATGGAACATACTTTTCTTGGATGTAAAACAAAGTAGTTTTCACACCCTCTTTAATCACAACCTGGACAAATGGATGGGCAATTGTAAAAACACACTGGGTCTAGCTAATCCAGCCCTTAAATGAAAGGTGCTGAAGTCTGATACCAAATACACAAGTCTGCCTCTCAAGCCTTCATTGAAGTGGGTTGTAATCAGATATTTTTCATGTCTGTGGCTATTAAAAATTTGAGATCTTTTGGCTAAGCTGCAAATATTACACCCAATAGCCTTGTATTAATTTGTGAATCTAGAAATCTATTACATAATGCATAACAAATACTGATATAATTATATTAAAGAAAACTTCTATGTACCTCTAGAGAAATTTCTACGGCAGTCACTTATATTTAAGTCCAGTGTAGTTAACAGTGTGAAAATACCAATCATAGGAACCAAGCCTTTCCTCAGAACATCTGCTACAATGAGAAAAACTGCAAAAAATTGCTTTATTTTTGTTAAATTTCTCCAAGTCCTTTAAGTTTCCAATACCATAACAGGAATAGATCCCATTCCTAAGCCAAAGTATAATTAAAGTTCATGAAATTAGTGCTATTTCAGTCTTTGATGTTAACCAGAAGTGGTCTTCGTAGCGCCCACAATGTGCCCATAAATGAATCCTTCTAAAAGTCAAAGTCAGAAGTCAAAGTAAACTTTAGTCATTCAGAAATGACACAAGTGCAAAAACTGAACAAAATTCCGTGTCTCCAGACTCAATGTGCAGACAACCTATATACTATTTTCACAGACATTTACACATATATCATCTAGCTATTACATCACGGGCATGCAGGTAAACAGACTAATATTATACATAATTAGAAACACATTTTACCACCTTTTGCAGTGAACACTTACTTGCATGAGACTTTAGTATTACACAGGTACTTGGTTAAAACATTGCATTGATCTTTGCACAGAAAGAGACATTTGAGTATTGCACTGTGAACATTAGAGTATTGCACTATGGACCTTACAGCATTGCACTATGGTTAATTTTCAAATTTGTAATGTATTGCACTGAAAAAAGAGATATTTTACTGCATTGCCACTGCTCTAGATGGCCTACAGTATAAGTCATGATGAACATTGCACTAAGTATTAGATGAGACTGGTAACCAGGTTAATGCACAATTTGAGACAAGCTTCTACAGTTTCTACTGACCCAGATGATCATCATGGAACATAGTTGTTACTAGAGTTCAGCAACCTGATGACAGTAAGAAAGAAGCTGTTCTTGAATCTCTTAGTTCTGCAATGTATGCTTCAGAAGTGCTTTCCAGATGATAGTGCAATCTTTAATTATTCCTCTGGCCCTGAAGAGACATCTGGATAAGTACAAGTCGTGGATAGGTGGTAAGGTGGTCTTGATGATACTCTTGACTGTCTTTACTACTCCCTGGAGGGATATGCACTCAGAGGTAGAGCAGCTTCCATACCATACCTCAAGATTGTTCATCAGGATGCTTTTTATAGTACCTCTGTAAAAGGTAGTGAAAACTGTTGATGGGAGATTCGCTCTCCTCAGCCTTTTCAAAAAGTGCAATCTCTGGTGTGCCTTCTTGACTATGGCATTTGTATTCTTGCTCCAAGACGTGTCTTCATCAATGTGTACTCCCAGAAACTTTGTGCTTCTTACACGTTCCACTGTTTCCCCATTGATGGTAAGGGGAGAATGTTCCTTGCGTTTTTTTCTGTGGTCCACAATTATCTCCTCTGTCTTGTTCACATTTAGTGCTATGTTATTTCCACACCAGGCAATCAGTTGTTTCTCCTCATCTCTATACGCTGTTTCATCGTCATTCTGGATAAGGCCCACCACCGTTGTGTCATCAGCAAACTTGAAGATGTGGTTTGTATTGTACCTGGCTGTACAATTGTGTGTTAACAGGGTGAACAGCAAGGCACACATCCTTGTAGGACTCCAGAATTGAGTGATGCCATAAGAGGAGCTATTACTTGCACACACTTTATGAAGTCTGTCTGTTAGAAAGTCAAGACTCCAGTTACAAAGTGGACGCTATCCTCCAAAAAAAAAGAAAGCTAATGTGGTGGTCCCCTGCCATAAACAAACTCTACACCAGAAGGAGGAAATTGATGGGGAATAAGGTGAAGTCCCAAGACTGGAAAAACTCTCTTATCAGCCTCAACAAAAAGCTGAGATCCCTTATCAAATCCTCTAAAGCTAGCTATGAAAAGAGAATTGCAGCAGTTAGTAAAGACAACCACAAGGCCTTCTATAGTTATGTAAAGAATCTCCATGGCAATACCCAGATTTGCTCTGAACTACTGCACAATAGTAACTACTATACCGAGCCAACAGATATTGCCAATATACTGGCCAACAGATTCAGTGCCAACTTCACCCCCCCCCCAAAGGACCAATCACAATACCAGTAGATTGCCAGGCACCCAGTATTACTGCTGCACAGGTTAAAATACCACTGTCCAAGGCCAAGAATACAACTTCTGTGGGACCTGACAATATCCCTGGATGTGTTCTACATGAACTACAGAGTGAACTGGCACCTCACCTGTGTGCCCTGTTCAATCACAGTCTCACCTCAGGCTTTGCCCCTACTGAATGGCACACTGCTACAATCATCCCTCTCTGCAAAGGAGGAGTGAATACAGACCCTGGGAACTATCCCCTCATTAGCCTGAAGAGTCTGATATGCAAAGCTATGGAACGGATCATCATGGACCTAATAAACAAGGATATAGGGAATCTCCAAACTCTAGATCCTACACAGTTTGGTTTTGTGAGCGGTAGATCATGCCTGCTCAAATTGGTTGTTTTCTTTGAGTCAATCACCAGAGCTGTGGATGAAGATAAGGTGGTTCATACAGCCTACCTTGATCTGGCCAAGGCCTTTGATACCATTCCCCACTCAGGAATCATAGAAAAACTCACTAAGCTAGGCATCAACCCCATATCACTAGGTGGGTTGCAAACTGGCTCACAGATAGAACCCACAGTGTAGCTGACTCCAAGTCAGACTGCTGACCAGTCACGAGTGGAGTCCCACAGGGTTTGGTCCTGGGTCCTCTCCTGTTTGGTATCTACTTCTCTGATGTCAAGGCCAACATGAAGGGACTCTGGCTGACAACGTTCGCAGAAGATTGCAAGTTGAGAGCTATTGTTAACTCCCCAAGTGATGTTGACATCCAACAGAAAGGCCTCACTGAGACCAACGACTGGTGTCAGAACCATGGCCTTAAGCTCAATGCCAAAGAATGTGTCGTCATCCCTCTTGGGAAAAACCCGGTTCCCTTGAATTACCACATCGATGGTAATCCACTGAACACAGAAGCCGTTATAAGAGCTCTAGGAACACAGGTTGACAGCAACCTCTCCTTTGACCACCACATTGCCACTGTGATCAGAAAATCCTTCTATGTGGCACATCTCATTACTAAGGGTTTTGTATCCAGGAAGAAAGAGGTCATTGTCTCCCTCTACTCTTCCCTCATTAGGCCAGTCATTGAGTACAATTCCCCATTTGGCATGTACCTCAATAGACACCTGCAACAACTGGAGAGGCCACAAAAGTACCTCACAAAGAGGATTCTAGATCTTAAACACTTGTCCTGTATGGACAGACTCAAAAAACTCCAACTATTCTCTGTCTCATATCGCCTACTTACAGCCAATCTCTGCTTGACTTACAAAGCCATGTCTGACCCAGCTCTGTTAGAAATGCTACATCTAAAGAAATCTCAATCCCTCCACACCACATGCTCAAGAGACCTCAACCTCATTACCACAATCAACAGAGCATGCTGGAGGGATAGGTTCATAACCCAGAGACTGCCCATGCTATGGAATAGGCTTCCCATACATATCAAGCAGAGCACCTCACTGGCCCTTTTCAAGAGAAATCTTGATGAGTGGATGGGAAATAGAAAATTTACCCTGGAGATCACTCCAGTGGCTCTACTGGACAGAGGCGCTGGGAACTAAGTTCAGGTGGCACGATGCCAGGATAATCCTATGGACTAGGCTTGTAAAGGCTCTAGGGCCATTAGCCTAGTACACACCTATGAACCTATGAGTGTTGATGCCTATTTGGAGTAGCTTCATTACCAGATGAAGAGAGATGACCATGTCAGAAGCAGAACTGAAGTCAATGAATAGTACCCTCACATAGGGGTTTTTATTCTCAAGGTGTTCCAGCAGTAGATGGAGTACAAGAGAGATGGCATCTGTCATAGAGCAGTTTGCTCAGTACGCAAACTGCAGAGGGTCAAGATCAGCAAGCAGCCCAGTTGTTATGGCATCCTTGACCAGTCTTTCAAAGCACTTCATCACTGGGGAAGTGAGGGCTACAGGGCGGTAGTCACTGGCGGAGACTTCTTTGGTAATGGAATGATTGTCATGTGCTTAAAGCATTTCAGAACTAATTGCCGACTCAGAGAGTTATTGATGATATCCATGAGGACATTTGTTAGTTGGACTGTGCAGTCCCTGAGCACTTGCCGTAAGATGTTGTCAGGCCCAGCTACTTTTTTTCGGGTTAACTCTGTGCAGTGTCCTCTGGACATCAGCTGAGTTGAGGGCAAGCATCTTCTCATTATGGCCGAAGGGCATTTTCTTTGCAATTGTTATGTTCCCTTCCTCAAATCTGCTGATATAGACATTCAGTTTATTTAGGAATTTCTTGCTGTCCTCACATTGCGAAGATTTTGCAATTCATACAGAGTTACATGTACTGGTAACATATCTAAGTACGATTATAAATTCTTTTTTATAAGACCCATATCTCCTACTACTATTGGAACTGTCTGGTTATCCTTCTTTCACATTGCCTTCACTTCTGCCTGCAAGTCGTGGTATTTTATGACTTTGTGTCTCTCTGTACGTGGGTGTAGCAATTTCAATGATCAATGCTACTTTTGTTTTCTTTTCGTGAACTATCTGTTTTTCTCATATCTATTTTTTGAACTATTGGTAATGGTGATGTAAACTTCATAATTTTCATTAATGCTTTGTGGCTCATGTTTCCAGTGCTTTTAAGCTACTTCAATAAAATCCCTAATGCAACATTATTATGCCTTTCAGTATGGGTCTATATTAAATAGTCACCCGCTTAGGTTGTCGGATGCCCAAATGTTGACACCTAAACATAGACAACTTAAAATCGTGAACGGCTGTTTCCACACAAGGAAACAAGTAATTTGGCTGTTACATGGATTTTACCCTATTTACAATGTAGAATGATCTTGGAGTTGGTATATTTAGTTTGGGGGGTGTGGGGGCGAAGTCCCCAACTTGATTTCTGTTTAAAATGTTTTTTTCACTTTGGCCAATGGCATTGTTTCCCTGTGTGGAAACGGCCATTCATGATTTTAAGTTGTCGATGTTTAGGTGTCAATGTTTAGGTGTTCGACAACCTAAGCGGTTGATGATGTAATATAGACCCTTTCAGTATACAGTTATTCTGTCATTAGTATATCATAACCCACAACAAGATGCGTGACTATTTCCAGTTGCGTTTTAAAAAAAAACCTACATTTGTCTGTTTCTCCCACATGTTCAATGGACTTTATAAACCAATGTCACTGTGTGTGTACTTGGGCTGCCAATATTAACCTTTCATCTTTTGGTTTAAATTCACCTCGCCTTAACCATTCCTGCATTTGATCCTGATCAACATGAGGTTGTTTCAAGAGATTTCTATACTTGCAAATATATTTATGCATTTTCCACATTTCTTGCCTTCTCATCTGATCCTTCACTTTATATTCTTTCTTTTGTTTTTTCTTATCCTCAATAGTTCATTCAGTTATCCATATGGCTCTTTTTTGGCCTATCAGTTTTTGTGATTTTTTGTGGACTGCTACTTCATTCTACAACAGGGGGGCTATCCTCCCCCTGGGCCTGGCCTGGCCCCATTGTAGGAATGTTTCTGTATTTTGAGGATTCTACACTGTCATTTTTTCCAGTCCTAGCACCAGTGTGTCTATCAGGATTGGGCACTTTTTTTATCCTGGGTCTTGTGTACCCAGCTATCTTTTTATTTTTTAACCTACTTCTGTCCATTATATATGCTATGTAAAATACAGTCTACTTACCAGTCTTGTCTTGGTGAGATTTGATGAAAAATAGAGTCCACCTCGTGAAGGTACTCACCAAGACTTGAGGATGAGTTCAATTCCAGAAAATCTACTCTCTTTTGCTTGCTGATTTATCATCTCTCCAATTCAGACCCCTTATCTCTCCATTAGGACCCCTCATCTCTCCATGCAGACTCCTTTCTTCAGTGTAATGCTTCTGCTGCACTCCCAGCCCTTGATTGTCACCCCACTCCTGTCAACAAACATGTGATTTAGATATGAATCAAAAAGACAAAAAAAACTTTTATTTACTTCTACTGCCAGTTAATGATTACAAATCATGTAATGTAGTGGTTCTCTCTCTCAATCTCTCTCTTGTTCTGTTTGCCTGCTTCTTAACCTAATATTTTCTTTATGCTATTCATTACTCCCCAGCTACTATTGTATATCTAATTTGGTGTTTCTCTACATTTTTTCCTTACTTTTCACAGGAGAACTTGGATGTATCATTTCATCAGTGGCCTCCCAACTCCTCACAGGGTGGAATCTGATGGTACCTCACCTATTAGATCCAGGGAAGTGGGGAAGGAAACAATGAAGAAGCACTGACAGATCCAGCAGCTATCGGGGGGGGGGGGGGTTCAATGTAATGAAGTCACTGTGCTCTGATGTGTGCTACTGCAGGCCAGGCATTATATGAGTGGTGTTCTCCCCTCCCACCTTTCTCAAAATGATATTGCACATCTGGCACTGGGTGTCTGTTTCACTTCTTTCCCATCTTCTAGTAGATCACATACTTCAACCTAGATGCTTGACTCCTTATCTTCTCACCTTCCATCTTTTGATGGATCTCACTGGGATCTCACTGGGCATACCAGGCATACCTCTCAAATGTACAGATTTTTGCTTCCTATTTTTGGTCTGTTTCTCATAAAATTGTGCTTTTCTAGCAACTCACTGGCAAATTATTGAGGGCTGAAGTCACAAAATAATGACATACATTTGAATTTCAGACTATATACCCTTCAGAAAATTCATGCTAATGCAAAACCTGTTATTCTATCAATTTTTCTAACTTTGTAAGAGCAATATTTTAAAATTGCCCCTATTTTTAGGCCTTTGTCCCCCCATTATTTATGGCTTTGTCCAGATTTATTGCTCTAAGAGGTTGAGAGGAATGATACAAGGCACAGCATTGCTTTTCCTCTCCTCTTCCAAACTTTGTAACATCACACACCTACATCACTCTTGGTCTTCACCAGAAGTCACAGAAGTAGCATAGAAGACACCTGGAATATGGTTGCAGGTTGTTAGTCATATTGTTCTCCACTTTCTGTCCACCATCATCTCTACCCTTGTCCATTCTCAGACTAACTTTACACATCATAGGATCATGGGAAGTTACTAGGTTATTGGCCCTGAGGCCCTTATAAGTCCAGCCAAGAGTTAGCCCATGTATAGACAAATCAACACCCAATGCCCATGTCCAGCAGGGACACGGGTGGAATCCCAGGGATGTATTTTCTATTTCCCATCCAGTTATCCAGGTTGCGCTTAAAAAAAGGGTAAAGAGGTACTCTACTTGCCATGGAGAGGAAGTCTTTTCCACAGATGGGGGAGTCGCTGGGACACAAATCTGTCCCGTCAACAAGTCCTATTGATGTCACATATCAGGTTGAGGCTGCATGTGGAGGTTACTTAAGTGGAGCTTGACTTGCAGATATGCAGCAGTCCCATCAAGGTGGGGTCCGAGATCACCTTGTATGCCAGACAGAGATCACCTTTGAGGAGTCTGTATGAAACAGAGTAGAGGGATAAGACTTTTAGCTTCTCTGTGTATGGTAGATTTTTGAGGCCCTGGATTCTCCTGGTAAGGAACCTCTGTGGTCTCTTCAGCTGCTGCATGTGCTTTGCGAGGTACATCCTGGAACATATAACAATTGTTGGAGTGTACAGACCACCAAAGTCAAGTGCAGATGACCTAGAGGAATTCATACATTTCTTACATGAAACACAGGAGGTAAGAATAATATTAGATGGGACTTAAATTTACCAGAAACAGACTGGAATAATATTGATTCAACAAAGATAGTAAAGAAATTATTCACAGAGTATATTCAGGAACAACAAATGCTTCAGATTGTAAAAAAAACTACCAGGGGACAGAATATACTAGATATTGTTTGTGTTCCCAAAGAAATTACTGTAACTTCAAGTCATGTTTTGCCACCATTGATGTGCAGTGATCATGGGGTCATAAAGGTTAATTTGTTGCTAGATAATTCTGCCAAACTGAAATCTAAGCCAATGCACAGAAGGTTAATTACAGATTATAGGGAAGCAAAACAGTTACTATATAAAACTAACTGGAGTGAGGCGTTCAGTGGAAAAACAGAAGATGGAATGTGGAAAGTTTTGAAAGAGAAATTGTTTGAGTGCAAAAAAATCTAAAAAATGTTTAACATCAGGGGGTATATTTCCATAAGAACAAGATACCTAATTAAGGTGAGAGACAAAAAAATATAAGAAATGGAAGAGAGGTCAAACTACAACTTTGAAAACTGAAATAAACTAGCTGGACAAACAGATTAAGCATAGTGTTAGACAAGCTCAAGAAAAATTGAAAGAAAATTTATATAAAGATATTGAGCATAATAGGAAACCTTTTTATAGATACATAAGATGTGGAAGGAGTAAAGATACACAAATTAATAAACTGTGTGCAGATTCTAAAATGTATTCTCAGACACAACAGATTATATATATATTTACAAAATCTTATGCAAAACAGTTTGGCCCCACAAAAGGGGTGGTAAGTTGTCCTAGTGACATCCAGGTAACCCCAGATACTGGAATCAAATTAGATTATATTGAAAAAGAACTGTGCAAACTGGATCCAAACAAAGCACATCGAGGAGACGGAATAAGTAACAATGACCTGAGAACACTTATGCAAGAACTTACACTGCCATTACATCTATTATTTACTAGGTCATATAAATATAGGGAGATAACTCAAGATTGAAGACATGCACTTATTAAACCTGTCTTTAAGGGAAAGAGGAGTAGGACAAACCCAGAATCATATAGACCCTTAAGTCTACTTTCATGTTGTGGAAAAATAATGGAAAAGGCAATACTGGATAAGTTATTGTCAGAATTGGATAGGTTGGGACTTGAAACTATATTTCAGCATGCATATGTTGAAAATAGATCTATTACCACCTGTAACATGATGTTCTATAACAATATAATAACAGCTATGAATGAAATATTGTGCTGTGATGTGATTTATACAGATTTAACTTTAGCATTTGACAGGGTCGTGCACAAAACACTGATCAATAAATTAGTACAACTAGGTATTGATGTACTGTTGATAATATGGATAGCTGCATGGCTTACAAATAGGACATGGCAAGCATCACACACCAACTGGACAGGTGAAATCCTTGGTTGCAGTCAAGGTGTCCCACAGGGCTCTGTACTAGGCCCTTACTTGTTTAAATTTTATCTTTCAGACCTTACTTTTTTATCTGAGGTGTTCTACAGTCTATATGCAGACGACCTGAAATTGGATAAACTGATTTATGTGTTACAGATAAGTCATGTCTGCAAAATAATTTGACTAAATTGACCATTTGGGCACAGGAGAATAATGTGTTGATAAATACATCAAAATTTAAGCATATAAGATTTGGGAGACATAAACTGAAAGGTGAATATTTAATACAGCACACAGTGATTGAAACTGTAGACTCATTTAAGGATCTGGGTATATGGGTAGATTCAACTATGAGTTTTTCTAATCATATCAACCAATTGGCTAATGATAGTTATAGAACTATAGGTTGTATAAAAAGATTTATAAAGTCTAGGAAATCAAACATAATGAAGTCATTGCTTGTTAGTTACATTAGACCCAAACTTGAGAATGGAATAACAATATGGAAATCCTATAGGAAAACAAGCATGAATAAACTGGAAAGAGTACAGCAGAAATATATTAAGGGCATCCATGGATGTGAACATCTAAATTATTATGAAAGACTAAAATATCTGAACTTGTACAGTATCTCTTACAGATATTTAAGAGGAGATCTTATTCAGGCATTTAGGGACAACTACCTCTGGGAATGTTTGGGGTTATCAAAAAGTACTAGAGAATTGTCAGATAACCTATGTAGAAGATTATATAGGAATGAGAAGTGTACTAATTGGTTCTCTGACAGAATGGTTGATGCTTGGAACAGACTACCAAATTACATTAAAGCAAGTACTAGTTTAGATATTTTTAAGAACAGCCTGGACGTTTATTATGGGAACAGGTGTTTTGGCATATTGGCAAGTTAGAAGGGCTTTAATGCCCATGCTTGAAACATTTGTATGTATGTATGCATGCATGTATGTATGTATGCTGAATGGGGCATTGTACTCAATAATAGGCCTTATAAGGGAAGAATACAGGGATGTTATGACCTCCTTGTTCCTGGAAGAGATACCCTTACTTATGAGGTGGGCCATGTAGAAAGCTTTCCACACAATGGAAGCAACATGATGGTCAAAAGTCAGGTTGCTATCAATCTAGGTGCCCAAATCCTTCATGACTGACTGCGTGCTTAGGACATTGTTATTAATGTGATAATTTGTGGGGACGTCACTCTCCCCAAAGGGATAATGATGCATTTTTTTTGTATTCAGTTTGAGGCCATGTTTCTGGCACCAGTCATTTGTTTGAGTGAGACCCGCTTGGAGGATGTCCACGTCACTAAGGGAATTGATGACAGCACCCAGCTTGCAGTAATCTGCAAACTTGGTCACCATAGCCCACTGGTTTTGGCCTACACCTCAGAAAAGTATATCCTAAATAACAGAGGTCCCAAGACTGAACCCTGGGGTACACCACTCAATACGGGTCTACTGCTTGAGATGGCTTCCCCCTATTTTGACTAGGTGGGTTCTATCAGTGAGCCAGTTAGCTACCCATCTGGTAACATACAGATTGATGCATAGTTGACAGAGTTTATCTATTATGTCTGAGTGGGGAATAGTGTCGAAGACTTTGGCCAAGTCAAGGTAGCTGGAGTGCACCATCTTCAATTTGTCCATGGTTTTGGTGACTTGTCTCAAAAAAGTCAACCAAATTTAACAGCCATGACCTCCCACTGACAAAGCCAAACTGTGTGGGATTGAGTGTTTCGAGGTTGCCAATGTCCTTGTTATTGAGGTCCATGATAATCTGTTCCATGGCCTTGCAGATCAGGCTAGTTAGGCTGATGGGTCTATAATTTCCTGGATCAGTGGATGCTCCACCTTTGTATAAAGGGATGACAGCGGCTGTCCTCCACTCAGTTGGGACAAAGCCAGTACTCAGGCTTTGGTTGAATAGGGTGCCTAATGGTGCTGCAAGTTCCTGCCTGAGTTCATGTAGGATGCAGCCTGGGATGTTATCGGGTCCCATGGAGGCTGTATTTTTTGCCTTTGAGAGAGCAGTGATGATCTGATCCATAGATATAAAGGGATTGGGGCAGTGTGACGGATCCACACAATCTACCAGTTTTTGTTATGCCTCGAACCACATATCACTGTGTATGTTTAATTATTGCTAGATTGATTATTGCTAGATCTGACATGCCACTACCTCACTATATGCAGCTAATATTGTAACAATACAATATGCTTAAGAGCAGGCCTTGCTCACTGATTACTGGTATTACTGAACTTTTGTTAACCTATAAGTTGTTTATCAGCTTAAAATATGTTTACCAGAATATGGGGATTTCAAGGAGGAACTATATCACAAGTTTGTGAGCTAACTGTTCTTTGAAAAAGGGAAGTAAGGCATAAGACCAGACATTACGAGACTTGTTTACAACTTAGGAAATGATCTATAATTTTCTAAAATATTCCATCAACTCATGATGAGCTTGTAATGTCATATTTTCTACAATATTCCATCAACTCATGATGAGCTTGTGATCAATATGTCATTAGTTGAACCTGCTGACCCTGTCATTTCTTCAAGACTATAAAAAGCTCAAAGGCTAAAATGGAAATCATCATCATCCGGATTTGATCACAGTACCAGCCTGAACTGAGCTTAGAGCCATTTTGCCAGTGTCGGCCTTGCCTTGACTGAACAGATAGCTGTACTGAATAGGATTGAAGTCTCCCTATCAGTGACAAAGATGATTTTGTTTATGCATATGCTTGTAAGTACATGATTTGTTAGTTTTTCTGTTTATTTAGTAAGTTTTTGTTTAATAAATTGTTAAGTTTGAGCCTTGGTGTCTTGTGTCATTTCTAATTCTGTATTAACCTTAGACTTTAAAGTAACGGACTAGTTCATTTGGCGCAGTGAGCAGGGTCTGAGGTTTACAGTGGAAATGTCACAACAACCAATGTTTTTTCCTTTAAAACACATAGGCATAGGTAAGAAGGATGCTGTGTCAGGCACCCCAAATAAGTTGGGCGTTGGTACTATGATGCCAGCATTGTTTGGGAAGTGGGATCCTCTTGCTAAGGTATTAAGTCAAGTTTCACCCCCTTCTTCCCCAAAACCTTTGCAAGAAAGACCTAAGGCAGACCCTGATAGTCTAGCTAGAGCTTTATCAGAGCTAAAATTGGATGATAAGGGGAAAAAGGTGAAGGAAGGGGTGGGAGCAGCCAGATGGCTGTTCTTTGAGGCAATTCAGGAATTAGACAGAGATGTAGAGAAACTAAAAGAAAAAGTTTTAGAGTTAGAAGAGCAATGTAAAGAACATGCTCATACACACAGAATGGATATATATGCCTTAGAAAAGGCAGATATGGCACTTGTCAAAGCAGGAGAGGAAGCTGAACACTGGAAATCAAATTTAGTGTCTTTAGCTACTCGGATAATTCAGCAGCATAGACAGCGGAATGGAAGAAAGCGTCGCCCGCCCTCAAGGCCTTGGGTTCGTGCTTTGCTGTGTAAGGCAGAGTTTGACTCCGAGAAGTGGGAAGGTGATCTCCCCTCAACTGATGAGGGTGATAGTGATTTTGAAATAGTAAATTCTCCATCAGTGGAGGCACGCCCAGTTATTGAGAAAAAGGGACAGTATACTGGAGGGGCAGCACCACAACAATGGGTTGAGGTGCGGAGTTATACCCAATCTGAATTATTAAATGTAATCCAAACCTATAAGCAAAAGCCAGGGGAAACTGTTTTAGCGTGGTTCCTTTGGGTTTGGGATACAGGGGGAGAAGCAGTATCTCGAAATGCTGAAGAAATGCACCAATGTGCATGCTTGGTGTTTCACCCACGGTTAAAACAAATAGTAAATAATGTGAATCATGATGATCCCCAGGTGAATACACTGGTGGTGTGGTTAGCCTCGGCTTTCCGAGCTACTTGGCCTGATGCTACAGCAGTAGCTGATGAACATAAGCCTTGGAAAACAATAGCAGAGGCAATACAACAGTTAAGAGAAATGGCTATGTTGGCTACCATTTAGTCATTGGAATTAAAGAATGGGGCATTAGAGCTTCTGAAAGGACCAGATGCACAAATGATGACCAGCAATATGAGAAGTAAATTGATCAAAAATGCACCACAGTGGTGGAAAGGGCAGCTGATGGCTGCCCTGGCAGGCTGTGTAGGTCAACAGATATGGGATGTAATAGCCACTCTAAATCAAATGGCAGAATTAGTGGAAGAAAAAGAACAGAGAAGAGCTAGAAAGGCAAATGCAGAGAAGCCAAAAGATAAATCTGGTGAAAAAGTCATGAGAAAGCAAATGTTTCTGGATCTATTAAGGTAGGGGGTAGAAGTTGCAGAAATAGATGGGATAGCTACTGAGGAATTATATAAAAAATGAAAGCAAAAACAAAAGGAGAAAGGCTAAAATTCTGCAGGCAAAAAGCAACCCTCTACAAAAAGTCCAACCAGAAGTACCACTGAAGGGAAGGTAGGGTGGAATCAATTCTATCCTGATATCCCTACTGATGAGGAATTAGCACAGTGGCAAAAGGGAGAATTCAGTGATGAGAGATTGGGGAGAAAAGGAATGGAGAACCCCAGTTGAAAAATCATAAACAACTTGACTAGTAGGCGGGTCCCCAGTAGCTAGGGGAACAGTAATAGCAATTACACCTAACGCCCTTATGTACCCCTTACAATTTGTTGGAGGGGAGGGCCACAACATGTGATTGCTCTGGTAGACACAGGATCAGAAATAACCATTTTTGCAGGCAACCCCCGTAAATTTTGTGGACAATATGCAGAAACTGATGGTTATGGAGGGGCAAAAACCCTAGGCACCAAAACCAAGGTTAAGATAGCTTTTGGGGTTGGTATTCCTATTTTCATTGAAGCAGTAATAGCTCCAGTGCCTGAGCACATCTTAGAAATAGATGTGTTAGAGGGTAGAACTTTGGAAACCACTGTTGGGCCATTTAGGTTTGGACTGAGGCATTGTTCAGTCAACGCAGTTAAGGCTGTAGTCCGAGGCAATGCTAAGTGGGAACCACTTTATATTCCCACACCTAAAACAATAGTAAACGTCAAACAATATCGTATCCCAGGTGGGCATGCTGAGATCACTGAGACGATCCAAGAACTGTGTCGGGTTGGCATACTTGAGCCAACTGTGAGTCCATTCAACAGTCCGGTATGGCCAGTAAAGAAACCTGATGGATCATGGCGGATGACTGTAGATTATCGAGGTCTGAACAAGGTGGCGCCACCCTTAGTGGCAGCTGTTCCAGACATCGTTATGATCGTGGAAAGATTGTCCTCATCTGCTGGACCATATCATGCAGTTTTGGACTTAGCAAATGCCTTCTTCTCCATTCCAATAGCAGAAGAAAGTAGAGCCCAATTTGCTTTTACCTGGGAGGTGAGGCAGTATACCTTCCAAGTGTTACCACAGGGATATCTGCACAGCCCTACTCTGTGTCATGGACTAGTGGCTAAAGACCTAGCCAAGTTACAGCTGGGCAAAGTGACCATTTTCCATTACAATGATGACATAATGATTACTGGAGGAAAATCTGATGGGGATATCGCACTAAAAACTGTAATTCAGCACCTCCAGAACAGAGGGTGGGCTATAAATGAAAATAAAACACAACAAGGGACATCAGTAAAATTCCTTGGTATGATTTGGAATGGAGCAAAAAGGGAAATTCCTGCAGCAGCACTAGAGAGTATTCAGAAAATTGCAGTCCCAAAAATGAAACAGCAGGCACAGGCCTTCTTGGGAGCAATGGGCTTTTGGAGAGCATTTGTACCTCACCTCGGACTGATTTTGTGACCCATTCACTATGTAACAAGGAAGAAATGTGACTTTCAGTGGGGTCCCAAGCAGCAAACAGCTTTCAAAGAATCAAAAAAGGCCCTACAGCAGAGTGTGGGGCTGGGCCCAGTTGATCCACAGCAACCTTTTATCCTTAAAGTAACAGTTGCCAATAATGTTATGTCTTGGGGGCTGTGGCAGAAGGATGACACTGGAAAAAAAGAAACCCTTGGGATTTTGGTCCAAATTCCTGACTGGAGCACAGGTGAGATATAGCCCCCTTGGGCAGCATGTGCTAGCAGTGTACACAGCATTGATTCATTTGAAAGGAATAACTAAACAACAAACAGTGACAGTTAAGATAGACTACCCAATCCAGGAGTGGTTACGAGATAATAATTTGATGAAAACTCTAATAGCACAATCTTCGACTGTACAGAAGTGGAAGTGGTATTTACAGGAAAGGGCCAACATCAGGCCTGGAGTATCTCAAGTACAACAACAGTTGGCTGGACTAGTAATTTTGGATGATGCTGATGCGATAGAACAACAGCGACATGAGCTTCCAAAGTCTCCAATTACTGAAGCATTACCATTTGATAATTTAGATGCAGAAAAACAGAAACATGCATGGTTTACTGATGGTTCTGCTAAAATTTGATCAAATGGTAGGACCTGGACTGCGGTGGCTTATTGCCCACGAACAGAAACAGAAACTGTGTTATTTGATGAAGGCACTGCCGGTTCAAATAATCAGGCAGAATTATGAGCTGTTGCCCTGGTCATTGATAGTTTATCACCTGGAGATGAAGCGTACATCTATACTGACAGCTGGGCAGTTTTTAAGGGACTGATAACCTGGTTACCTGCCTGGCAACAACAGAATTGGAAGATCCATGGCAGACCTCTATGGGGAGGTTCAGAAGATTGGCAACGGATTTGGGAAAAAGCTCAACAATGCAAAATCGGTGTTGGACATGTAGATGCCCATGCATCACTTGTAACAAATAAAAGGAGGCATAACCAGCAGGTAAATAAGATGGCCACGGTACGTGTTGCTGAAGAAAAAGCTGAAAGTGCTAGCATGGCAAGATGGGCCCATGATCGGAGTGGGCACTTGGGAAGAGATGCAACAATAGAATGGGCATGAAGGCATGGTATGCAGTTAAATAAGGAAACAACTACAGATTTTATAAAGCAGTGTGAAATCTTGTCAAAGAAATAAACAAAAGCAACTGCAAGCAGAAGCATGTGGACACATTCACAGAGGCAGTCGTCCAGCACAAATCTGGCAAATAGACTTTATCGGTCCTTTACCACAGGATCAAAATCAGCAATATTGCTTAATGATGCCGGACACTTATTCAGGATTACTAATGGTGTCCCCATGCAAAAAGGCAAACCAGCAAGTGGTGTTAAAAGGATTAAATAAATTATGTATGACATATGGTATTACCACTGAAATCCAAAGTGACCAAGGCAGTCACTTTACCGGAGCAGAGGTTCAAGAATAGGCAAAGGAAAATGGAGTTCGATGGGTGCTGCATATCCCATATCATCCTCAAGCTGCTGGTTTGATTAAAAGGTATAATGGGCTCCTTAAAAAACAAATCCAAAAAAATACAAATGATGAAACGTTACGAGGCTGGGCAAAGGTATTAGAATTAGCTGTAAGCCAGCTGAATAATAGGCCTCGAAAGCATCAAGGAACCCCTTTGCATATGAATGACATTTGGTCCAGCTGTTGTATTTTAAAACTAGAAAAGCTGAACCCAAATGCCATATACCCTCTTTTAACAAATACTGATCAAACTCGGTTCTGGCTTTGTGCATTGACTAAACAAAGAGTGCCAGCACAAAATATAGTGTTAGTTGAGACAAGTTGGAAACTTTATCTCCCAGAAAAATGGCACTGGGGGCAAAAAGGACTATTAAGAAAAGGTTGGGAGGTTTTTACATTATGGGAGCCAGAATGAGAGGTGATAGTGAAGGCTATCAACTTGGATAACAAGACACAGATGATTCAAAAAGGACAATCTTTAGTAGAAATTTGTATGCATCAAGATTCTGTTATTTTACTACAAGACTGTGATACTAAATCAAGCAAATGGCTGGGAATGAAAGTTATAGTGACCACACCCAATCAGCCAAATGAACATGGGACTGTGATTTGTGATGGACCTGGTAATACTGTTTTAGTATTACTTGATTCTGCTAAACAACCATTGTACTTTCCTCTCCATAGATTATTGCCACTGTTTGGGAAGGCGCCAACCTTTTCCAATGACAACACTTAGATGGACCATATGACTGTCTTGATCTTATCCCTCTATTCGAAGAGGAAGATGTTGCAAATTTAACGGCAGACTGTTCTTTTATTGGAAATTGGGAGATCATCTATATGCGGTGACACCTAAACCTGCCTTAACTTGGAACATCACTCAGACGGAGAACATTACAACTGTATGTAGACTGAACTGTGATAGACATCCTGAAAAATGTGTTTCCAACCCTTTTGGAGGTTTATACCAAAGGCTAAATGAGTCAGGATTTCCACTAGCCAAGTCTCCATTAAATTCCTCCTGCATAGCTGAATTTCAAAGGGAAAATGACACCGCGGAAAACTTATCTCCGAGTTTAAAAATATATGCCATGGACAATAGTTCAACTGTATTTGATGGTTTGGGACATGTGGTAAGGTATACAAGAGGATGTAAAACTGTAAGTAGTGCTAGAGTTATACAACGTATTAAAATGATAGTTAACATGTCAACAGTTGATATTACTACCAGGTATCTACATTGTAAAAGTGCACAATTATGGCCGGTTAATTCTTTGCATATCAAATACAGACATTACAAATATAAAAGGAACAAATGTGATGTTACAGGTATTCTTGGTACTGCACTAGGTGCAGTCGAAACAGAAACTGGATTCCTAAACAGTGTAGACATAGATACCCTACGTAGCAAATTGAGCCATTTGGGCACTGACCTAAATATGGCCTTTAAGCTACTAGCAGATCATGATCCCAAACTGGGACAAAGAACTGTAGACGGTATTTTAACTCAAACTGTCTTGTGGAGGTGGATTAAACATACAAATACATATACAGAACAGATTTTAAATAACCTCACAGCAGAAGAAAATCAGACCTTTTGTATCTTATCTCAGTTGGCTGCCAACCAGCAATATTTGCAATTCACTCAAACTTGGGGGGCTAAAAAGGCAGCCCATTGGCAAAAGGAACTGCAACTATATCATTGGTAAAGCCAATAGATTTTGCATGTGAAAATAAGTCTTGTATACTGGTTTTTGACTATCTTGCTAGTAAAAAAGGGAGAAAGCAGGTCTGTCCATTTGTTACATTGCCCTTGCAATTTGGAAATAATTGGTGGGCACCTCAAATTGAGATTACTTTGATTGATTATAGTGATGTACCCATTGATTTGGCAGGTTGTGAGACCTGGCCCCAGGGGTGGGTATGCATAATGGTGAAAAGGAAGCCTCACCCATGCTTACATAATGAAACAGGGGAATGCACCTGGCACAGGTATGAAGTAAATGGTACAGACATCTATCAACTAAATGATACCACTGTTTGTGTGATATCCTCCTGTAAATTAGCCTGGAGTGATGGGATAATCACAAACGGTGGAGCATACTGTAAAAGTAACATCCATGCAATTATTGATTTTTGTACTGGAGAACTGATTAGACTGACTAGATGGATGGACATCACATTTAATGCTAGCATAGAATCATTACACACTTTTAGATAGCCATCTCTAGTCCACCCGGACTTTCAACAGATTAAGCAGGAAGGACAAACAGTGTTGCAACTTTTAAATAAAACACTAAATGATGCACATCAAACAGTGATTAAAATGATTAAAGACAAAGGTACCATTGTAAAAATTGCAAATGAAATACAGGATATAACTTTCACACTGGTATGATAATTTTATGTGGTCATCTAAGGCTTCAGTGTGGTTTAATTTGTTATTGCATCCTCTACTTTTGACCACAATAGTTTCTGTGTTATTTTGCATAATATCATGCTGCATTTACTGTAAAGTGATGAGAAGGTACAAACTGATGTTGTCAGTTTTAACTCTTATAAGGGATACACAGTGTGTGTTGCTCGATGCAAGGGGTGGCCTGTGACAGATCCACACAGTCTACCAGTTTTTGTCATGCCTCGAGCCACATATCACTAAGTGTATGTTTAATTATTGCTGGATTGATTATTGCTAGATCTGACATGCCACTACCTCACTATATGCTGCTAATATTGTAACAATGCAATATGCTTAAGAGCAGGCCTTGCTCACTGATTACTGGTATTACTGAACTTTTGTTAACCTATAAGTTGTTTATCAGCTTAAAAGATGTTTACCAGAATATGGGGATTTCAAGGAGAAACTATATATCACAAGTTTGTGAGCTAACTGTTCTTTGAAAAAGGGAAGTAAGGCATAAAACCAGACATTACGAGACTTGTTTACAACTTATGAAATTATCTGTAATTTTCTAAAATATTCCATCAACTCATGATGAGCTTGTAATGTCATATTTTCTACAATATTCCGTCAACTCATGATGAGCTTGTTATCAATATGTCATTAGTTGAACCTGTTGACCCTGTTGTTTGTTCAAGACTATAAAAAGCTCAAAGGCTAAAATGGAAATCATCATCATCCGGATTTGATCACAGTACCAGCCTGAACTGAGCTTAGAGCCATTTTGCCAGTGTCGGCCTTGCCTTGACTGAACAGATAGCTGTACTGAATAGGATTGAAGTCTCCCTATCAGTGGCAAAGATGATTTTGTTTATGCATATGCTTGTAAGTACATGATTTATTCGTTTTTCTGTTTATTTAGTAGACATAATTTGTTTAATAAATTGTTAAGTTTGAGACTTAGTGTCTTGTGTCATTTCTAATTCTGTATTAACCTCAGACTTTAAAGTAACGGACTAGTTCAGGCAGGTACTAGGAATGCCCTGATTTACTGATAGGGGGACAGAGGGGTGAAATTTTTGTTGAATCTGTCAGCCAGCAAGTTTGCTATATCTATGGCATTTGTATATGTGGTTTCCTTGACAACCAGTTCTGAACAGATCTCTGTTTTACCTTTGAGATTACAGACATATGTGAAGAAGGCCTTATGATTCTCTCTAGTAGATGTGGCCAATTTGGACTCAAAGTTTGCTTTTGGGTATTTCACTAGTGCTCTTATTTGCTTGTTTAGGCTAAGGAGAGATTGCTTCCAATTGGACACCTGCTCCTTCTTTTGTTAGAGTTTATTTATTGCAGATGTCCATCAGACAGGTTTACTCTTCCTCGCTGAGGATGATTTAGTCCTGTCAGATATTCCTGATTCCATATATCTGTATAAGTGTTCCTATAGTAATTTGATATAGTTTTGGATACTGGTGCCAATTCCTAGAGAGGGGGAGGGGGCTGTAAAGCTGTTTATACCATCCCTCAGGAGGCTGTAATCAGCTTTGGAGAAGTTTTTTTGTTTGACCCATCTGGATGTTTTATTTCTGCACCACCAAACAGATACTCAGACATTTCTAGTTCTAGTCAAGTTAGTTTTTTAGTTAGGTCAGCCGAAAAAAAAAGATTGTTGAACTTGTTAGTAAGCACAAAGCATACCAAGACCTTTTGGTATGATTATTCTGAATTAGTATGTTGCAAACAGTATGTGCATATACCATATGCTACCTATGATGTAAGTAAATAGAAGCATATCAGTGCAAAGCCAGATTTAAATATAAAAAAATAACCATGAAAATTGCAAAAAAAAAAAAAAATGAAGGAAAAACTAGGGGGCCTATCTGGACCTTGATGATAATTACAGTTTTATTACCATTTGATTCCTGAGTTGGGGGGGAGGGGCAATAGAAAATTATTTCAATACTATAAGAAAATTCTGGTTTCTATAATCAATAAAGAACAGCATCTACAAACTCTTCGCAACAACTTAAAAATTTCCTAACAAAAATGGCAGCAATGTTTACCTCTTGTTCTGTAAGAAGTCATGCTAGAATTTCTAGAATGGGTGAATACCTTGCAGAATTAAGGAAAACCACAAATTTCAAATGAATTCCTTTGGCGGGATGTATTTTGGAACAATCTGGCAGCTTTTTAAATATTTTTGGTCTCTGTGTCTCCATTGACCATCAATCCCCATTTCCTAGTAGCCCACACATTTATCCCTTATCCAAAAATGTAAACACAGTGAGAGAAATCTTAACTTCCTTCTCCTGTCCAGCAAACTTAGTACACAGCCCTCTACACTGAGCCAAAGGTATATGTACACTTCTGCATACCTTCCGTGGTCAAAAGAATGCAAAGCACTCATTTGCTGGGGTTATTATTCTGGAGTTCCACCATTTATGCACCTAGAACATGCCTGATGTGGACCCACTATTAGTGTTCCTGCACTGAAACTGGCACCATCCCTTTCTCCTGCAGCTGGCAATCTGGCATCAGCCACTTCCCATCAGAACCATGCTGTTTCCTCCAATGGCTGAATGACAAGTCAAACCCACATAATTTGTGTCATAGTCATTGCCAGAATTGCAGCTTACCAACCTGATATTGTAAATATTTTGCAAAAGATAGTGGCCATCCTAGTATAAGGATCACTGAACCTGTGAGCGGCAAGCATAATAAAAATTCATGTTTAGAGGGATTTGTAAACAAAGCCACAGGAAAGATTCTTCATTTCTCAGGGGTTCCAGAAACAGCTGAAAATTGACACATTTTAGAATATGCCCATATACAACTAAAGACTTGTGAATAAGAAATAATTAAAAATGGAAAACTAAAACTGAGATGACATGAAACTTTTGCTACTATGCAATTTTGTTGATGGTGGTATGACAACTATCAAACATATCTAAAAACAGTATAAATTTCTGTAAAAAAAAATATATAATTTGATTGTCCACACATTTACGTTTTTTTGCAAGCAGGAAAAAAGAAAAGAAGCCATGTCAGTGATCAAAATGTGAACGCAGTAATGATCTGTCTATATGTGTATTACTTCCTGTTACCTTGAGAAATGTTTTTAATAATGAACATAAGTTACCTGATTACCTTCTAATGGCATTTTATGAAATAAAGCAAAAAAAAAAAAATTACTCATACAAATTCTACAACATGCATTTCCTTTTTCTCTGTCGAAAAAAGTGTCCGTCTCACTTGTACTCTTTGGCGCAGTTTAAGAATGCTGTTTAGAATAGACTCCCTTGAAATTATACTTAGTTTTTCAGTAGTAATAAAAGGAGAATTAGACAGCTCTACTAAACTCATACAGTCCCCATTTACAAGGGTGCTTACTGAAAAAAAAAGACACTTATTGAAGTATAACTGAACTGATAGAAATATTATATTTAATGAGCAAACTGGTTCTGATAAGACTTGGACTCTTCTCCCTTCCACGATAAAGTTACTAAATATATATAGGTTCATAGGTTCATAGGTAGGTACTAGGCTATTGGCCCAAGGGCCTACGTAAGCCTAGCCAGCAAGGTTCCATAGCTTACGCCACCCAAGAAAGTTATTTTCCTGTGCCACTGTCCAGCAGAAGCGATCCCCGGGGTGTTTTTCCTATTTCCCATCCACTCATCAAGATTTTTCTTGAAGAGTGCTAAGGAAGAACTTTGATTGACATAGATGGATAGCTTGTTCCAGAGTATAGGAAGTCTCTGGGACAGGAATCTATCCCTCCAGCATGTCCTGTTTATTGTGGTGACAAGGCTTAGGTCCCTAGAGCATGTAGCTAGGACAGATTGGGATTACTTTAGGTGTAGCATGTCCAACAGCTCTGGGTTTGACATAGCTTTATATGTTAGGCAGAGATCACCTCAGAGTAGGCGATATGCTACGCAGTAAAGCTGGTGTTTTTTGAGGCGGTCAGTGTAGGGCATTTGTTTGAGTCCAGTAATCCTCTTTGTGAGGTACTTCTGTGGCCTTTCCAGCTGCTGCAGATGTCTTGTGAGGTACATTCCAAAAGGAGAGTTGTACTCTATAATGGGTCTAATGAGTGATGAGTAGAGGGGAACAATGACCTCTTTTTTCCTGGATGAGAACCCTTTTATGATGAGGTGTGCAACGTAGAAGGACTTCCTGACTACTGTGGCGATGTGAATATCAAAGGAGAGACTACTGCCCACCTGGGTCCCAAGGTCTCTTATCACACATTCGGTGTTAAGTAGATTGCTGCCTATGTGGTAGTTCATGGGTACAGAGTTTTTACCAAAGGGGATGACACTGCACGTTTTGGCATTGAGCTTGAGGCCATGGCTCTGACACCAGGCATCTGTCTCAGTGAGGCCCTTCTGTAGGATGTCCACATCATTTGGGGACTTGACTATGGCTCCTAGTTTGCAGTCATCTGTGAACTTCATTAGCCAGAGGCCTTCGGTGTTAGCCTGTACTTCAGAGAAGTGGATACCAAACAGGAGAGGTCCCAGGACGGAACCCTGTGGTACTCCACTTGTCACTGCTTTGAGGTCAGATTTGGAGTCTGCAACTTTTAAAGTGTGGGTTCTGTCAGTGAGCCATTTGGCAACCCATCTTGTGACGTAGGGATTTATACCTAGTTTAGTGAGTTTAGCTATAATTTCAGAATGGGGGATGGTGTCGAAAGCCTTGGCGAGGTCAAGATAGGCTGTGTGAACCACCTTACCCTCATCCATGGCTTTGGTGACTGCCTCAAGGAAGTCGATCAGGTTCAGGAGGCATGATCTGCCTTTCACAAACCTGAACTGGGTAGGATCCAGAGTTTGGAGATTAACAATGTCTTTGTTTATGAGTTGCATGATGATACGTTCCATGGCCTTGCAGACCAGGCTCATCAGGCTAATGGGGTAGTAGTTCCCGGGATCAGTGGTGGCTCCCCCTTTGTGGAGTGAGATAACTGTTGCTGTGCACCATTCAGTGGGCACAAAGCCTGATGTGAGGCTATTATTGAACATGGTGCTTAAGTGGGGAGCCAGTTCATTCTGAAGTTCATGTAAAACGCAGCCTGGGATGTTGTCTGGTCCCATGGATGCTGTGTTTTTGGCTTTAGAGAGTACAGCTTTTACCTGCGTAGTTGTGATTACAGGGACTCTGCATTCTTTCTGTATAGATATGGGCCCTTTAGGGGGTGAGAGGGGGGGTAAAGTTAGCACTGAACCTATCTGCCAGGATGTTGGCAATATCAGTTGGTTCTGTAATTTTCGTGCCTTTGTGCTGTAACTCAGAGCAGATCTGGGTGTTGCCATCTAGATTCTTGACATAGCTATAGAATGCTTTGTGGTTGTCCTTGGATTTAGTGGCGATTTTGTTTTCATAGCTATCTTTGGACGGATCTTATAAGGGATCTCAGCTTCTTACTTAGGCTGACCAGGGAGCTCCTCCACTCATGGGATTTTGCTCTCTTTTGCAACAGTTTCTTCCTTCTGTTGTACAGTTTGTTTATGGCAGGAGACCACCAGATTGGCTTCCTTTTTTTGGAGGATAGCGTCTTGGTTCTGTTTGGGATAGCACGATCCATGCACTTGTATAAGTGCTTATAGAGTGCATTTGTGTAGGATTCAGCAGTTGTAACTGTATTGTCCATCAGCATGGGTGTCATGAAGTTCACCACTTCTGTCTTAAGAAGCATGAAGTTGGCTTTGGAGAAATGTTTTACTGTGGTTTCCTTAATGGGGGGTGGGGGCAGGATGTGGATATCAAAGGTGATAAGCTTATGGTCGGATCGGACCAACGAGGAGTTGACTTCAGCTGTAAAATAACTTACGTTCTAAAACTGTTTGCTCATTATGCTTGATGTAGAAAATGGTTATAGAGATTCTATTAAATATTTTGACAAAGCAGGCAGAAACTTTGAACTATAGCTGCTTTTGATGATTCAGTCAAAGGTTAGAATGTCTCTCTTATTTGTGATTCGACCACTTAATTGTTATTAGTTCATGCACAATGGTAGATGGCTATAACAATAGTAGGTGTTTTACACAATCTAACAAGTGACTTAATGAACTTAAAGAAAAAAAATACTTTTTAAGGGGGAGCAAGAGAATGTCCTTCCCATTACAGACTCTTCATAACAAATATGCACACATGCATGTAAATACAATTTCAAACACTATAAAAAGCAGTAGAGAAGGTAGGAATGCCACAACAAACTCATGTTGTACTCTAGAGGGTGTTTTATTGACAACAAATACAAGCTTTACAGGCAGGAACTAGTAGGTCACATGAGGGTAAAAACAGATTTATTTTGGCCAGAATTCAGTAGGTTTGGTGCTTTTACTTACTTTTAACCTTAGAGAGAATTCTGTGGTGGAAAGTCTTTAGAGGATCCCCAAGTACTTTAATTGGAAGGAGATGCTTTTGGAACTGCTATCCTTGGAAAGAAAGCTGGATGAAGGCTGTTGTGCCTGTGGAGTTGGCCTTATCTGTGTGGGAAGCTACTGTAAATTTTTCCCACCTGTGGACTTGTTACAGTTTTTATGTGAAAGTGTTACAGTGAAGTACTTCTGTGCCTTGGATATTTTTAGGCCAGCTTTGATAGACTCTTTGTGTGGGCAGTGTCAGATGGGAGAGGAGCCATCATAAAATGTTATGCTCCACAAAGCTGTAAGTATTGTTTTAAACTCTGCATTTCATATATGGTTTCTGTGTCTACCTGTTTTGTCAAGAAGAGCATTTTTTTTCACCTTTTCTCAAAATAACCCCATGCTTAATCTTGAAAACAGCTGACTAGCAGTCTGTGTATGCCTTGAAATGAACAGTTTAATTATGACTAAGAAAGACTTTGAAAAAGCAATTTTATAAAATAGAAGCTGTGAACTATGCAGCTGAGAGTCTGTGGACTATCTTTGCAGCTCTTGTATCTACCTGTGTGTGAGCTATAACAGCTACATTTAGCCATAAAATGCAGGAGGTTATTAAAAGTCTTACTGAAGACCTCCATGGATACCAGAACCGTCTGAGACAAATGGCTACCAGTACCATTCATCTGTTACTTAGTTTCCAAGAAAAGAATGATGCCACATGCACATCCATTGAGTCATATCTGGTTAACTTGAAACAGCAAGTTGCCATAATACAAAAAATTAATAACTTCTGTAGCCACTCAGCTACCCGAGGCCCCAAAAATCAGTCCACCAATAAAGTAATCAGATGTATTCAATGATATTGAAGCCACTTTGTGGCCAGTAAGCAATAGAGAACTGGTCCTCAAATGAGTGGGCCAAAATTTTGTCTGTGTACTATATAGGGGACTCTGAAAGTTGGTATGAATACATAACGTGCAGATGCTCATGATTTCCAAAACTTAAAACAAAACAAAAACAATCAGGCTTCAGATGTCTGATTTTTAACACACATTTAGATTGTGGTTAGAATATGATACAAATTGTGTAGGAAAAATGTACACATTATAGTAGTGGTAAGGTTAAAGAGGAAACTACCTAAGCGCTTACAAAAACGTGTGTTTCAAAATGATGTACAAATTCTGAACAGTTAGGATCCTTAGTAGAATATTTGATAGTGCTTAAAATGCAAATCATAAGTTAGACATGCTTGTAGCGTTAGCTACTAACATGCCCTCACTTAAATATATGCCTATACCTGCAAGCAAACAAAATTAGTATAAGTCTGTGCCTAAATGTATGCACTGTTATATGAGCTAAATTGCTTTAAATGTTTTAGGAAGTGACACTTGGTAAAACATTACACCTCTTATAACAATTCCATTGTGTTGGTAAAATCTACTAACAAAAAACAGATGTTAAGTAATCTATGTCTGAAATTGAACCAGTTAAATATTGGCAGGAAGTGTAGCATCTGCTTTTTCTCATTGTGCTCCTAAGAAACATATTAAATGTACAATTTTAGGAGAAAAGAAGGAAGTCCAAGGATTTTTTTTGATGCAGGAAGCATGATTTCATTTGTTATAACAGAAAACATAAGTGTAATTCTACTAGTAACCAGAAAATTTACATCTTGCACATAATATGGGGACAAGAAAGGGCATCATATAAATTAAGTAGAAATGCATAAAGTTCTAGGAAGATACCGCAGCCAGTAATATCAGTACCTAATGTAAAACACGATACAATAACTGTACATGACTTCCTCTATTTTAAAATTGCGACAGAGATCACAGCCAGGTGTTATGAAAGAAACTGAAAATTTTTGTACATCTTGAAGACAATGTCTGAAGACAGCATTAGGATTTAGTAACCCTTTAGTGTTCTAGAAGTCCTATTTCAGTGATTATGTGCCTCCCTGTAGTGAAGTCAAGTAAAGGTCAACAATATATACTGGCAATCATTGATCTGACTACAAAGTTTCCAGAACTACTTCTCCTAACATGAGTAAATGTTAAGGCTATTGCAAAATAACTGGTAGCAGAATATTCTAGGGTCAGAATTCCCTGAAAAATTCTTGCATAGCAAGGAATACTGAAGCAAACAAGAAACCCAATATGTCACCCCTCAGACAGACGGGCTGATAGAGCACTAACAAAATGTTGAAATCCATGCTTTGTAAAACTAAAGAACAAGATAGAAAAAAAAAAAAACTTGGGATCACCTTCCTTCATACCTTCTTCCATACCTCCTCATTGCTGTAAGAGAAGTATTGTAGCCTCAAATGAATTTATGTCCTTCGAGCTACTGCATGGCAGACATCTGCAAAACTTAGGTATGGCAAGGGAAACCTGAGAATAAAAATATTCATTTAAGAATTATGCAGAACTGTTTGATAGATAAAGAGCAGTAATGCCTTTTAGAAAACAGATACAAGTAGTGCAAAAAGTCCAACAGAAAAGATCCAGTACAATAGCTCATATTAGAAGCTTTCAGACAGGAGACAAAATGATTGTGTTAGTGCTACTGTTGTGAACAAAATTCTTACTAAGTGGCAACGTCCTTTTGAAGTTATAGAATAAATGAACTAACTTACAAAGTAAAGCAAACTGAACAAAATATCTGAACAGATATAGCACATAAATGTTTTGCAGCCTTGGAAAGAAAACAAGGCTTCTGTAGTATGTTGAAGAATGTCCTGAAGAAAAGCTATGAGAAATAATGTCTGTAATCTAGAAGCAGGAAGTTAAACAATTGCTGCAAATGAAGTTAATGAATTACTGCTCAGGAAAAGGGGCACATTCTGAGATCTCTCAGAACTAGATTAATTCAGCACAATACTGAATCTATCCCTGGTGAAACAGAAAGCTGAAAACCCTATCAAATAGCAAAATCCCAGTGGCAAGCAGTAAAGAAGGAAAAACAGAGGATGTTTTATACTAGGAGTCTTAGAAGAATTGCAGAATAATTGGAATAGCACCATGGTTCAGGTTCCAAAATCTGATTAGACTATAAGATTGTGCAATGTCTTTAGAAACATGAATGGCATAGCCAGGTTTGATTTCTACCCTATGCCTAAACTGGGAAATTAATAGAAAAGTTAACTTGACTAAGGGTTATTGACAAATCCCACTAACTCAAACAGCTAAGAAAA